>NC_142785.1:28246977-28560727 GCF_988280905.1 Pimephales promelas
TCTTTTCACGTGGGATGACCTAGACATGTTCTGGACAGGTTTTTGATAGTTTCACCCATTAGAGACGCCTGAAGAAATGTTTACCTTCATGGCGAACAAACAGACCTCTTATTTTCACTCTTCATTTCCCTCACTCCTTTTCTTTCCCATCCTCTCTCATTCACCCCCCTTCCCCCCACACACCCTCTCTCTCCTTAAGATTACATACAATCTCAGTCAAGCCGATAAAAGGATGAGACGGGCTATCATGCATTCCTCACACAAATCTGCTGTAATCCACATACTGTTGTTATTTTCCTCCCCTTTAATCTCAAGTTCTTTCTTTTCATCCTCCTTGGGTTCTTTTTCCTTCTTTTGGGTTAGATAGTGGGTGCACAGAGATGAAAGCAAACAGAAAACTAGACATAAAGCTCCACAAACAAAGTCTCTCCCTCACTTTCTTGCCTTGTCAGATGTGATTTCAAGTCGGTCTGCTGCTGAATTCAGCAAGTTCTCACATTTGGTGGTGGCCACTGTCGGGGTCGGGGTGTTGCAGATGCATTACATCAGATGAAGAGGGAGGCAAATCCCGAGCCGACCCCCATTTGCACCATTAGGGATGGACAGATGAAATGGGGATTACATCCGTCTTATTAAAACCAACAGAATGGTGACTAGTACAACAACCATATGTGTCACGAACAGTGTAATCGCATTTGATCAGAATGAGATACTCGACAGAACAACAACAACAACAAAAAACACTAAATACAGCCTCATTTGGTAGTATAACATCTGTCAATGCCCAAACAACAACGTTCCGAATCCCAGCACGTTTCTCTACCAATTTGACTGGCTTTTGTTGTTGTTTGTCCTCAAATGGATATGGCAGACAGAAAGGCCGGGCAGATGCACAGTGAAGAGTTCTCATATTCAGCTTTCGTTATGTTTCTGTCCTCATTTTCCCGTCCTTTCACATTAAATATGCTTCTGAGGCTTCTTGTCGACGTTGCGTTTTGCTGTTGGAGTCATTAGAGCAGAGACGGAGATCAAACGTTGCACAAAGTCAGACAACGTTACCTTCGGCATAACCAGAAAACACAAAAAAATTGAAACAAATGAAAGTCATATTTGAAGCTCTCCGGGCTTTTAAAACCTCCAACCGCCTGCACCTGTAGATTCAGGGCAGGAGCGCGGCACGGGGGCACGGCGTGGGATGAAGGGCGTGTCAGAGCTGTCAGTGAGCGCTTTGATTGGTCGAACAACTGCAGCCATTCATTCATGCACTGCGCTGCAGGAGAGGCGAGGAGATGCTGTCTGAGTTTGTTATGGATCTACCTTTCAGCCTGACAAACAGAATGCACACTTACAGCGTGGAGGAAGAGGCGTTCTGACAGCATTGGGAGTATTGGCATGGGAACTGTGACTCAAGTGCACTACTGTCGTAGAGTTCCAGTGAAATCAGCGGTGTCGGTCGACTGACATTTACATGCACTGATATAGACGTGTAAGAATGACTTGAATGCGTTTAAGGTACTGTAAGGGATTTCAGACGAATTATTAACCTCAACCACATGACCTGTCTAAAACAAAAAAACTCCACCCTCCAAAGACATGCCAGCCAACCTGATATCAAAGACATCTGTTTGCATCTTTCTCCGTTGAGGGCCATTTTAAAACCCCATGAAAATATTCTTGAAAAGCCATGAAACCCATTCATTTCAATGGACGTTTTGTTGCTTCGCGACCAAAGCGCAAGCGGATCTAGCTAGACCCTAAACAAAACAACAGGCGTGAGACGCCGAAATGGATGCCAATAAGATTCTGAATGGAAAGTTTACTTTTAAAAAGTTGCCAAATGTTTCCATTGACAAGACCAAAGTCGTTGTGAACTGTGCTATTATCACCGCAGCACGTCACACACACACACACAGCTGATGCGAATTCACTGGCCTCACGTCAATATCAGGACCTCGTCAGTATTTCTTTCACACTTTTATTGATGGACAGTGTTACATTGTGTGAGAGATTATTTGCTCCAAGTGAGAATATTAGTGTGAAATTGAACACAGTATATGCCAATGTTGTTTTCAATAAAAAAAAACAAAAAAAAAAACATTTGCACAAAGCAAAGCCGATCCACTTTTCCATGTTGATTAGAGCATTAAAATGAGAAAAAAAATAAATAGGACAAAAAATGTATATAGTAACTATGACATTAATGCGATTAATCGCGATTAAATATTTTAATCGTTTGACAGCACTAATATATATATATATATATACTGTATATATATATGTGTGTGTGTGTGTGTGTGTGTGTGTGTGTGTGTGTGTGTATTTGTTTTGAGGTCATCTACTATAGGATTTACAACAAATTCAGAAAGCTCTTACTGTATCTGCCACAACAATTAATATACTGTACCATACTGTATATATAATATACTGTAACATACTGTACGAATACACATGCAAAAAAAAAAAAAAAAAAAAAAAAGAAGAAGAAGACCTACAGAAAAAGTTATCTGCCCAGCTTATGTAAGGCAAAATAAATGTAGGTGATCATTAATTAAAACTCTTCACATTTATGGAACATACACTATAACCTTCAGATATGTGAAACTGCAAATTCTGTTTACAAAAAAAAAAAAAAAAAAAAAAGATATATGACCAATGTTAATTCAATGAAATATTGAATGACTCTTACCTTGATTTGGTCACCGGATGAATCGAAAACATCATGAAGACCAAAAGAAAGAAAGAAAGAGAGAGAGAGAGAGAGAGAGAGAGAGAGAGAGAGAGAGAGAGAGAGAGAGAGAGAGAGAGAGAGAGAGAGAGAGAGAGAGAGAGAGAGAGAGAGAGAGAAAAGACACATTAGAATATTTAAGTATCTGTGCTCCTCCAAAAAGTTGTAATATCACACTTGACATGATTTTTTTCTGAAAACAAAGCCCACACACACACACACACACACACACACCACAGAAATAATGTAATACTCCAGCTTAAGGGCTGCAGTACAAATATTAACCACATCTGTTTCAAAGGAATCACGTCATTCATTTTGACTTGTGTCAAAGCGAGCTATCTGTGATTAATTTTGCTCTGGAAAAGCCAGCGTTTAATTAATTTTTTCCCCCAATGCCAGTCCCTATTCATCTGCATTGTGGAATATGATCTACAGGCCCCTTTGCACGCCTGGGGTCTGGATGTCTCCCTGCAGTCACCGTTTTACTAATTTGGCTGCTTTCGGATGGTGTGATGCACTGCTCAGGCTTTTCCAAATCCATTGAAAATCGCCTTTCCTGATCGTCTCTCTCCTTCATAGATCAAGGAGATGTCCTCGAGATAGCACCCTTTGGCTGCCAAGACTCCCCGCTCAAATAACTCACTCTGATAGCTGTTTTTGCGCCGGTTTCATTAAATATCCGACCGCGGTACACAGACACACGGATTCACATTCGAAAACTGATATGCGGCTAATCTTGGCAGACAAATCGCTAGGGCAAATGGTGTGTTAGAAAAGAAACGAAACATAAAAATAACATTTAACAATGACACCAGATGCTTGTCCACCTTCAACACAACACCAGACATTTCATTATCCTACAGCAAAGTTTTGCTCAAGGCAAGAGGAATGATAAATGGCACAGTCGGGCCTTGTGATACAGCCTTGCGGCTTTTACACTGCCTGTGAACAGATGTGGACAACAATTCTGATAATGCAAGCCTGAAGGCATGACAAAAAACAGCCAAACAAACCAGACCAATGTATATGAAATGGACATAGAGTGCATTAATAATAACAATATTGAAAAAACTGTATCTATCTATCTCTCCCCAGCAATTTATTTCTAATACAATCTTAATACACTGCTCGGGTCTGCACTGCTTGGAAAGCTCATAATTGACAGTTATCTGAAGGATTCTCTGTTAGTTTGCTAGAACTACAGAGAGAAACGCTCCAGGTTACAAGAGAGACTTCAGTAACTGTCTGTGCTGGTGTCAACCACAGCCGTCTAATGATCAAACACCATCATCCAGTTTTAAAGAGACCTACAACACCACAGAAGCAACAGCCCGTCTGATTACACACATCAAAAACATCATTCCAGGCAGATCTATTGTCAGAGCAACTTGGGACTTTGGATGGGAATCAATCTTTTCTATTTCTTTTTTGGTGGGGAATCAAAAATGACTTGTTCTCTATAAGCTTATTAGCCAGTGATACGGGAAATAGAGCAGATAATAGATTATTGCTCCGGTGCCCAACAAAGAAACATGCTTAAATCAAATGCATGCAGTGAGCATAAGAAACTTGAGTGGAAAAGAATAATTGATAACACTTTACTTGAAGGGGACATTCAAGACACTGACAGGTTATGAAGTTATGGTTTATGTCAAGATGTAATAACAAAGACATCTTAAACAATGTCATATTTGCATTCAAAATGTCATTATTGTGCGAAATACACTTAATGACAGTTGTCATAAACATGCATAAACCTTACTTCATATTCAAGATATATGTCATGTCATGGTTATGAATGTCTCATGTTAGTCTCATGCACACCCCTTCAAGTAAAGTGTTACCGAATATATATATATATATATATATATATATATATATATATATATATATATATATATATATATATGAAGAGTTCAGATGCAAAAGCCTCTAAATGCCATTTGAAATTTTCCTCTAGAATGGTCATTTTTATCAAGCTTGTATATTTAAGTTCAGTAATTTCACTTAAATGGCAATTAATAGGTAATCTTCATTGCCATTTAAGTGAAATTACTTAACTTAAATATACAAGCTTGATAAAAATGATCATTTTAGAAGAAAATTTGAAATGGCACTTAGAGGCTTTTGCATCTGAACTCTTCATATATATATATATATATATATATATATATATATATATTACTAAAATACATTATTTGTATACATTTTAATCATTTAAAATATAACAAGCATCTTTTTAAAAATGTTTTCAATTTTAAAGTATGCTCACGCTATTAAGATTTGATTCCACAAACCTTGCAAACTGGAAAGTTATTGACAATCCACCTGATTGGGCCTTGTGATGTCCACAAGTGCGTGGTGCATTGGGTTTCTGTGCACCAGAGGGTCATTGAACAGACTGTAGCCTGGACGCCTCATAGAGCACAAACGTGATGCTGGGAAGGTCACGCGACTCACATACAAATTATTTCAGCCACTTAGTCTGGGTTAAATAAGGCAGTTCTCTCCAAGGGAGAAACTTTTTTTAATTAAGGAATTCTGGAACAGCAAAGCCAATACAAAGGTAAAACACAGCTTGATTTGAAAATGCAGCAGAGTAATAAATGAACGAGAAAAAACCAAAAAGGATTATATATTTTCTTACTCAGATTAGCACTGTAGCTGGCTCTCACTTTACCAGAGTTCTGCTGCCATTAACTAAGGATTAAGCTCTGCATGCTTACTGTATTTTACTGTGTAAACAACAACAACACTGTTTTCTTGAACCAAAAGAGTCAAAAGAACAGGGTGAAAACTGAGAAATTGTGTGTTGTTTGCCATCTACTGGAGCAACAGCATGAGGCCAATACAACAAAACAGCAAATGTCCTCATTAAAAAATATATGAATCTTTTATGGGTTGCAGTTAATGAGCGTGTAATTTGGCCTGTGATCACCAAAGCTAATGAGAGAAAGGTAAGTAAATATAATGCCAAGGACAGAACAATTAAATGGCTTCATGCCTGTAGTTTTTTTGATTTTTAGATGGATTTGATTCCTAATGTATGTTTATAAACGGACACAAAAGCAATACAAATCTTTTCTGGAAGATAGTCATAAAATACTACACTATCGACCAGATTTACTGACAGCGTGCTCCAGCGCAAACCCTCTTTTGGCGTTAAAAAAACTACTGTCAGGATTTACTAAAGACATGCAAGTTAGGGTTAAAAAAGGCATGGACAGAGATATTGTTGCAGAGGGTAAAATGAATGGGAGGAGAGCATTTAAATGAATCATGCAAGGTGATTTACTATGGTTTACGCCAGTCAATATACTTTGGTAAATTGTTCTGTTTAATAAATCTGGTCCTATATGGTCTAAATAAATATACAGCACAATATATTCTTGTTGAGCATTTCTTGAGTTACATATAATCAGATATATAATCGGTATAAAATACATTCTAAAAAAATGCTGGGTAGTTTAAACTTAATTTTGGGTAAAATATGGACAAACCCAAATGTTAGGTTAAAAATGGAATTTAAAAATGTAACCCATCGGCTGGGTTTGTCCATATTTGACCGAACATTGGGTTAAGACAACCCAGCATTTTTTAGAGTGTATGCATATTTGGAGTGCTGTCCAAAGGAATGATGTAGTACTGGAGACTGATTTCTGTTTTCTCGGACTCGTCTCGGACTTGTTCCTTCAAAGACTCGGTCTTGACTCGGACTCGACTGTATTTAAAAACCAACAGACTCGGTCTTGACTCGGACTCGACTGTATTTGAAAACCGACGGACTCGGTTTTGACTCGGACTCGACCCTTCAGAGACTCGGTCTCGACTGTATTTAAAAACCAACGGACTCGGGCTCGACTCGGACTCGACCCTTTAATGACTCGGTCTTGACTTTGGACTCGACTGTATTTGAAAACCAACGGACTTGGGCTCGACTCGGACTCGACTCGGACTCGACCCTTCAAAGACTCGGTCTTGACTCGGACTCGACTGTATTTGAAAACCAACGGACTCTGTCTCGACTCGGACTCGACTCTTCAATGACTCGGTCTTGACTCGGACTCGACTGTATTTGAAAACCAACGGACTCTGTCTCGACTCGGACTCGACCCTTCAAAGACTCGGTCTTGACTCGGACTCGACTGTATTTGAAAACCAACAGACTCGGTCTCAACTCGGACTCGACCCTTCAAAGACTCGGTCTTGACTCGGACTCGACTGTATTTGAAAACCAATGGACTCGGTCTCGACTCAGACTCAACATAGGCGGTCTTGTCCCCATCACTAGTCCAAAAAGAGGGCTCCGAGCTCAGATTTTAGACCGAACTCAGAATGTCCCTCAAATCACCCATCCCCCCTTGCTGAAATAGGAATAATCGAGAGTGATGAGTTGGACTGGAGAAGGGATGCTGGGAAAACTGTTGTGGAACAGAGCTAAGTAGGCCCAATATTTAAGCCAGCTCTTGTGTCGATCAGGTAGATAATTAGCCTGGCAAGACAGACCTATCAAGATGTTAGGTCTGGGAACTCACAATTGGCATACCTCAATCCGAGGGGCGGGATAAAAGGTTGTCTTTCAATATCCCTCTGCATGCCATAGGATAGCGCCACAACCAACGGCTGTGGATGAGTGAGTCCAATGCGTTTTTCCTCCAGCAGAGCAAGTTGATATATTAAACTTTTGCCATAGGGTTGTGCCGATAGACGATAGTATCGTGTATCGACGATAGTCTGACATATCGCCGATGGCAGATGCCCTTGACGATATCAATACGATAATTGGCTCGTTTTACCATAATGTATTAAATTATTATTATTAGGCCTATTATTATTATTATAAAGCTAGTATTGTTATTAAATGAATATTAGGAACTACAATTAATTTGCCTTGCCTAAATTTACAACGACATCACCTCATAACAATTGCAACAACACACGCACTAATGAGGACTCCTCTAAGAGAATGTTTTTAAAACAGACTAAAAAACATCCCACATTAAAATTCAATCGCAAGGTGATCCATTCACAAATTATCAAGTGTGCTCGTTTTAACAGACGCAAAATTAAATTTCCTACAGATCCAAGATGAAAACGGCATCGTTGTTCGTCAGTATTTGTTTCTGTAACACATTAACAAAACGTTTAATGACACTAACACTAAAAACAATACAATTACTAAACAGTATTAATAATAATATCACTAAAATAGTATTATAGTTACCGTTATCATCGTCGTCTCTGAGGGAACGCGGCGTTAATGCAGATGCCGAAAGCAGTCCGTTTTTACTTTCACTTTCAGAGATTGAGCGCGTTTACATGCGACGACGTTCTTAACCTGATTATGTTGAATAAACTTGACAATGCATGTGGTCATGTAAACGTTTCCTTTATCAGAGTCAAGTCATAAGTATAAGTATAAACCGATCGACTCAGCTAGACGTTTGGCCCTTGCTCTTGTTTCTATCGGCATTTAAAACACATTAACCCGCGTACTTCGTGCTTACTGAAGTGCGCATGTGAAGTGCGCAGAGAACGCACAGGGGGGCACGCAAACTCCGACTCTTTCTGACCCAAGAAATTATTAAAACGTCTTTTCATCTCGTGCAGAAATAGACCAAAATGCTGCATGTAATGGCATGAGAATAGGCTAATTTGTGTCCGTAAATTTCCCGTTGACAAACAAAAGGATTAGGATCTCTTTTTTTTTACTTCACTATACCAGGAAATAACCCAGGGGCGGTTTCTTCATTGGGGCGATTGGGCGACGCACCACCAAAGTGTGAATCATCACACTCACAATCTCATTCAACCAGAGAGTTACGCTAGCCATCACTATATAGTCCAATCAGTGTCATGTCACGTTCTGTGGAGTACCGCCTCTTTTTGGGCGATTTCACTCTGGCTGAAAATCGCCCAGAGTGTTCCCATAGACTTACATTCAAAGATGTTTTTTTTCGAACTGCAGGCACTGCAACGCATTCTCTATGGGTTCCGGGAGGGCTCGCACTAACGTGCTTACATCATCATACGTATCCTTAACTTGTGCAGCGATTGGTGGGAACAAACATCCACTATTAAAAATCTTTAATATTAAGTGACAAATAATATTTTAAAACAATTTTGAATTCAAACAGCAACAATAAAAAATGAAACACTACTTAATTATCTTTATCAAATTGATTAAAAAAAAAAAAAAGCGAGAGCGAGAGCGAGAGAGAATGTTGGGACATCTCGCGAGTTGTGGCTACAGACAGTTGAACTTGAACAACGCCATGGCGAACACAGTCCTTTAGAAGCCTATACAGCAAATTTCAGGAGTTGAAAAATCATGAGTTAGGCAAAAAAGAGTTACTTTTGAGTTATGTTTTTTAACTCTGACTACACTTTGTGTTATTGGATACTCCCCGGCTGTGTTGTATTTTGGAGTTCATTCATTGACAGTGTTCAGGAGTGTGTTTTGGTTTAACACTAGCTACACCTGGAGTTATTTTTGAGAAGTGCGCCACGACACGACCCTGCCGCTGGATAAAGGAATAATGGACTTATGTGCCTCGTCGTGAGGTAGGTAAAAGAGTATATAAACTATTTAAAAATGTTCTATATTTTCTGACAAACACGTTTGGTCATCGCGTAGCTGCTACGTTATATAGGCTAGTTATACTGTTTACTAACGTCAACGATTATGACAAACTTGCTGTTGAACGTTTGTTTACTTGTTTCAAATTTTGAAATGGCTATTTGCGTGGGGTTTTTGTCAATGTAAACGAGTTAACATTAGCTAACCGTCTTTCCATTCACCGTGTTTCTGAAAATGAGTGTTTTACCGTGAAGTTGATGCATCAATGCATTACAGGCATACGTGGTTACACAATTGCAGTGTCTAACGTTACCCTGGAAAATAAGATAGTTGTGCTGTGTAGGCCTGCAATGATTTGAGTTGTAACAGCTATAACGTTAGGCTACGTATTAGTGGTGACCCACGATCACATGTGCGTGATTTTCAGCTAATATATTTTTGCATTCTCAATGAATGGTGCTAGATTATGCCTCATACTGTTGTTTTTGTGATCTTCATATACGACTGTCCTGCAGACAACCGGTTGAAGGTTACTCCTCCTCAAATCTGAACCAAATCGATTTGCTGAAATAAAGGCAGTAAATCAAGAATATGGTGTTCAGTGTAGTAATTTCCACACAAAACATTATATTGTGTTAAATAAATGTTAACTCTAAGAAGTGTTAAACTAAATATTTTTTTTGAGTTACTTTTTAACACTGGTAATGAGTTCATATAATTATTTTTAGAGTTACATTTACGCTCCGTAGGTTTAGTATTTTAACTCCATAAATTTTAACTCCGAAAAAGTGTTAAATTCAACTCCAAGAGCAGAGTTATTTTAACTCTGCGCTGGAGTCTATTTGATGGTCTCACATGTACACTCAGATTGAGTTGATTTTAACTAACGGAGTTTATTCCAAAAAACAGAATTTGCTGTGTATGGAGGAGTGATCCAGCTCTTAGATATAATCAAAAATATCTTAATTTGTGTGCCGAATCTCTTTAATGTGATGTAATAAGTGTAATAATAGTGAGTATAGAAACAAGAAGATTTATTGTTATTAAGTCACTTTATTAGTCATTAATATTAAAGTGAAGTTGACTTTACATGCTTAAGCTTTTAATTTATCCATTGCATGGGTGGGCCTTGTCCTTATCAATCATCCAAATATTTGCCCCTCCTGAGAGATTTTGCAGGAGCCGCCACTGAAATAACCTGATCCTATTAATAAACACTCCACCTTTGCTAGCAAAATAGAAAAAAGATTCTCGTATATAAAACGAAGTAGGCTAATAAAACAAGCAAATTAATGAGTAGGCTAAATAATCAAGTTAATAATCAAATAAGTTAGCCCCGCCCCCTCACGATAATATCGTGTATCGCCGATCTCACAGGCTGACGATAGGACGATATGAAAATGGAGCATATCGCCCAACACTATTTTGCCATATCCTGTCGTCAAAACTCCAAACACATCTTCCTTTTTTAAGAATGACTTAAGTGACGTTCTCTTAACTCCAAGTCATCCAGAGAGAGATTTTGGCCAAAGCCAAATCGAAAAACCGCTGTTCGCCAGCAGCATCTTGTTTGTTTTCAAGTAGCAGGGAAATCACCTATGGAAATCAGACAAATCATGGCGCAGAACCGTCATAACTCTGCCGTCATTGTGTTAAGCCCGCCCACCAACTATATACACGATGTGATTGGCCGGACCAGAGTTTGTTTTTTCCACTTCGAAAGCCAATGGAGAGTTGCAAGACCACACTTTGCTGCAAAATAATTTTTGCTGCCGCTAGGGTGCGTCTAGATTTCTAGGCTAGTAGATAATCTGAACATGCTCCTTTTTTGAATTTTGCTAATAAAACATTTTTAATTTAAAAAAAAAAAATATTCGAATTAATAGAGAGTTGGTCCAACCAAACAGCTCTCATTCTTTTGGGAAGGCTTTCCAGCATGTCGTTGGGCATTCCAGTTCATCTCAAAGGTGTTCAAAAGAGGTTCAGGTGTGGGCTTTGTGCAGATCCTCCAATCCATTACAGGCTCATTAAAACATTTCTAGATGGACCTTGCTATGTGCACATGGAAGATAAGGGTCCTTTCCAAATCATTTCCACAAAATTGGAAGCATAGAACACTCTATAATGACACTGTATGCCGTAGCATTAAGATTTATCTTTACTGGAATTAAGAGGACCAACCGAACCAGTTAATTAGAAGGGTGTCTGCATACTTTACGCCATGTGCTGTATTTTGAGAGAGAGAGATGACGTGAGAAATTGGAAAAGAAATAGGAATAAATCAAAACTATCACAACCCGGCTAAGGATATTCAGCTTTTATCACAAAAGCACATTCATCATATTCCTCTGGGAGAAATATCCAGAGAAGGGTTCAAATAATTCATCTCAAATGATTCTCTTGAGCTACGAATGTACCATTTCCAGTCAAAAAATATTCTTTTTCACATCCTTAAAAACGACGAAACCACATTTACAACGTGAGACTGAACGGGACTGAGCTTTTTTACTCTTTTTTCCCCTATAGTCCACATGTAAATGATGACTTAATGGATTTTAGCCTCAGCAAACAGAAATTAAACCATACCTTATGCAGCATGTCTTGGGTAATTGCACAAAGACTCATTCAGTCAAGGGACAAATTGACACTCAGCAATGTGAATCAATGAGCACGCATCTTTATTGAGGAGCGGGGGGGTTGTCGTTAATCCATTTCGCAGTCAGAACGGGTGGACGGACGTGACCGGGCCGGATCTATTTGGCAGTTAATCTGACCTTCAGATGTTATGCATGGACAGTGCTTTTCTATTGGCTTTTAATTACCTGTGTGAGAAAGTCCATTTCTATGGGAATTGATTATACATTAAGCTCTCTTTCTTCAAAACACAAAGGGGTAAGAGGTGGTACACCACACACGGCTTCATTTGGAAGAGATAAAAGTTATTTCTCTACAGATTTCAGGCTTTTTGAAGCAGAGATTACCTTTTTTTTCAGGAAGGATGCATAATTCAGAATTTACGAATTGCACAAATCATGAGTGTAAAATCAAACTAAATTGGATCCACCCCACAAGAAGTTGAACTGGAATTGTGAACAGTTGTGTAGGTGTATCGCCGCAAGTAATGCCACAAGAGAGGGATCCCCAAGCTTCTGACTTCAAGGTCACTGCTTAATGATAAGAGATTATAACACCTCTTTAGATGTGAATTACTTAAATAAATGGTGAAAACGAAGACCAGCCAAACTAGCCTCCAGGACCAGAGCTGTGATCAACCCCAAGGCACAAGTCCAGAAAGAAATACTCTAGTTCTTGCCAGGACACAATGCCATAATGACTACACACTTGCCAAGGTGCTACTTTTTGCCAATGCGTATTAACCTGCCTTGCTTACTCGCTTTTGGCATCTTACAACGTTTTGTTTTTTTTAAACTCAAAGCCATATGGGCATCGGTTTCATCCTTCCTGCAGAGACTTTCCAGAATTTTTTCATTAAATGATTTAGAATTTGCACCAACAACTTGCACCAAGTTCTATATATTTATGTATGTCGATCTGTTTCTCAGGACACAATTACGACAATCTTCCACATACTAAATTGCTGCCTTAAGAGCCTTACTTCAATACAAAAATATATAAAGAATGACAAACAGTGGAAACAAAATGCACCTCAGTCCTCAAATCACTCAGTTTCTGCAAGGCCTTCAGGTTGAACCATATCATTTCAATACACCACTAATTTCTCCCACAATAACAGTAAAGCAGAGACGAGTGCAATTAAAGATAAATAAAGTGGGAAATTTGGGATTTCCTGATAATTTTTGAAAATGTGTGTCATTTTAAAAAAAGAAAGAGCAGAGTGGTTGGAAAGATGGAAAATCTCAAGTGCATTCGAATCTTTGTCAATGTGGAGCACTTGGACAACCTTGAACATCTCCGCATGAGCATTTCAGACATGCTGTTAACACACATCTGGAAGTGGTTTCAATCAAACAGATCACTTCTGAGTGCTGTCGCGTTAATCACACTCTAATTAACTGTGCACCTATCCGCCCCAATAATACTTTTAAGATCTCTCTTGGATCTGGAGTCTCAGAGTAGAATGACAGCAGATAGAACAATAGTCTAGTCAATATAGGGAGACAAAGGCATTTCTTCCAACAGGTCTGTGTGTGTGTCTTTTTTGATTTTAATTCAGTGAATTAGTTGATTTAGTCTGAATGATTTGATCATGAATCAGACGGATGTGGTTTTGGACATCTGGTCTCCCAGATGTGTTAGTGTGTTAGTTCACCCAAAAAAAAAAAAAAAAAAGATCCCATAAAAGAAAGTAATATACATTATATACTACACCTTTAAGAAGATTATATAGCACATGATTCATATAAACAATTTTATGTATTTATATTATGTTTTAACACACATTTCTTTCATTGTTGTTATTAGCTAAGACTATTATAAAATGTCTTTGTTAATTAAGAAAATACATTATTGTATATTCATTATTATTAAATATTATAATTATTGGTAACAATTTACAATAAGGGCTTATTTGTTTTGTTATAGTAAAATAATCATGTTCTTGAAAGTTCACTGTGTGTTAACTGATATTAACAGATAGAAATGTTGATCTTACAAATGTATTTGGTAAACTTTAACTAATATTTATAAATGCAGTCGAAATATTGTTTGTTGCTGTTCATGGTAATTAGTTGACACTAATGAAACAAATGAAACCTTGTGTAAAGTGTTAACTAAATATTTGATGAATTTATATATATATGACATTTTGAAATTTTCTTCTAGAATGATCATTTTTATCAAGCTTGTATATTTAAGTTCAGTAATTTCACTTAAATTGCAATGAGGATTACCTATTAATTGTCATTTAAGTGAAATTACTGAACTTGAATATATAAGCTTGATAAAAATGACCATTTTAGAAGAAAATTTCAAATGGCACTTAGAGGCTTTTGCATCTGAACTCTTCATATATTATTATATTTTCTTTTTTCATTTATCTATCTATCTATCTATCTATCTATCTATCTATCTATCTATCTATCTATCTATCTATCTATCTATCTATCTATCTATCTATCTATATATATATATACACAAATAACAAAATATTGACTCAAATTGAAATTAAAATTAAAACAGAAAATAATAATCTTAAAATAGGAATGTCTTCCACAGAAGAAAGAAAATCATAGAGGTTTTCAATGACACAAATGTACTGTAAGTACATATTGTTTATATCTGTGTGAACTATTTCTGTAAAAATACCAAATTTCGGTTTTAGTATAAATATTTCATGAGACTAACCTTCTGTTTTGACTGTCTTCAGAGGAAATGTGCCTGGTAACTGCAACCCATTTACAGCCATTTTGATCAAAGACAAAACTTTGAGCTGAGGTCAAGAACAAGAGCACATTCTGGAAACTTCTCTGACCACAACGCTCCTAGCTTCCAGGAGTCCTTATTCTGAGGTAGCATGACATAATGGAGGTACACCAGCCAGAAAAAGAAGCGGAAGTCTGAAACTGAACGTACACATCACTACTGACAAGACAGCTGGCTTCAGACTTTCAAAAGCAGCTCTGTGTCAAACCAAAGTAAAAAAACCTGTATCAGTCACTGCCTGTTTTTAAGAGACACATTTAACACGTCAACATTTAACATGTTCTGAGAAGCGCAGCTCGGCGACAAAACAACACAAACCAAAAAACGTCTCCCCTGGGATCTGTCCTCCTTAAGTGCACACACTCACATTCAAGATTGAGGCTGTAGGCCAGGGTGGATTTGAAATGTCTCCTGCATTTCTCATCCTGAACTCAATTATAGCTTACAAGGGATGAAATCCCCTGTTAATTGCTGCCTTTCCACATGACAGGAAACATTTTCAGCTCTCAATTCCCAGGCCATGTGTACGCTATTCCACACGTATTGACTTCATCAGATATTTTGACATTATGACAAATTAATTCCACTCGTTTTGGACTGTTGAAGGCAATATACGAATAGCAGAAAATAAACAGAAATATGGCTCCGTTTTTTCACTTTAAAGGTGAGCGAGACTGTCTTTCTTTGAGTAAATTGAAGTAAATTTACTTCTTTGAAGTAAATTGCCCATGTGTGGTATTTTATTTTATTTTGCTAAAATAATAAAATGAATAAATATGATTTTTTTTCTCTCTCTCTTTCCTTCAGTGCAAAGCTTGGCAAACTTACTACATCCTTTTTGTTGAGCTTGATTATAGCTGAAGGTGAGGAACACCTTTGCCATTCTCATCAAGCATTTTACAATTACAAAAATAGCATGATGGAGAAATAGGGAGGTAATGTTATAAATGTTTATGAATAAATGTATTTTAATGAATTCATAATTTTATGCATGGAACGACTGAGTTGGTCTCCACCATCTCTGTATCGTTCTAAAATAAGTAGAACAAAACATATGGGTAGACGGTATTTTGCAGTTATTATTGTGCTGAAATATAAGAAGATATTGCTGAACGAATCTGACACTTAAAATCACCTCTGCTGGATTTATTCATATTAAATCAACTTTATTATGCAATAAAACCCACACGAAGCACATAAACAGTATTAGATTACCTGGCAAAACATTTTAACAGCAAATGCCATGTCAAATATTTTGAAGATACATTGAATAAGGGTGTCAAAGAATAACTTAAATGTCCAGGCTTTTCCTTTGTTCATCGGCTACTCTATCAATTTCAACATTAGTTATATGGATTTTAATGCAGTTAATCTAAAACAGAAAATCCTGTCATTATTCAATCACACTCACGTTGCTCCAATGGAACGAAAAAAGCTATCATGACAATGCAGGGGCCAAATCAACATTGGACCCCATTGGCTTTTATTGCATGGAAAAATAAATCTTTTAATGTACTTCATGGAAAAATAAGTTGATGACAACACAAGGGTTAGACAACACAACTGATTTCATTTGGGTGAACTATACTTTTAAGAGTCATTGAACTAAGACAAAGAAAGGTTCCTGAGATTCATCCTTGAGATGCATCAGCATAACAGGCTCAGGAGAAGGAGTGAAGAGTCAGCTTTCTGTGGTCCACAAGTGGACTTGACCATCTGATGTCTCTTCTCAGCCCACTTGAGGGTGATGAGGGAGGATTACATGATAATCCCACACTCTCAAGGCCCACCGTGTTGAAGTAGGTCACCTGCGGTGGGGCAGATTACAGCTTTAATCTGACACTGAGGGGCTGTGATCGACCTGTGATGACCCACACACATGCTAGCAACAGCAGCAGCAGAGTTCTGTCTTTCTGCTCAGATCTAACATCTATGAGTCAATTCAAATGCTATGTAGAAGACCTGACGTCACTACAGTGTCCAACTTCAAACAGGGAAACAAATTAACTAACAAATTAAGGACCTAAATCAATTGTAGATGGATAGACGGACGGACGGACGGACAGATAGATAGATAGATGAATTGAGAAACTTAATGAATTGAGAAATGGAACAAATTATTATTATTATTTCTTTGACAGCTCATTAAGTTTTTAATGAAAAACAAAAAAAAAATAATATAATACTAATAATAACAGCATCATCTTTGTTTTACATTTGACAGCTCATTCAATTAAAATTCAGACTCAGTTGTTTATATGCAAAAAAATTAAAGTCCCTGTGAACCGGAAGTTGCAAACAACTTTTCTCCAGTGTTGTGACGTATTTCGGAGAGAAACGGAATACTAAATGAGGCAAAATAGTGGGCGTGGCTTTTTTTTCTAACTAGCACCTGATTGGATCTAGAAAAATGGGTGTTTCATTCTGAAATGGAGGATGACGCAAGTTTACACACGCTGTCAATCAATGCTCGCTCGGCGCTCGCAAACACACAGCAGCTGTCAGTTGGAGGGGCGTGGTTATGGATGTTAAGGAGACACCCAAACCGTAAAGCCTACGTCATCGGGCAAGGTCCTCCAATGCAGAGGGGAGGGGCATTTTCAAACTTTGATTAAAGATTACGAAGCCAAATTTTTTTTTTTTTGTGCGCATTGACTTGCATGTATGAATTGTTCACCACAAAACGATCAATTTAGGCAAACAAAGTAAGTATGGTCAGTTTTGATTTCATAGGGACTTTAAGAAAAAAAAAAAGAAAAAAAAGGAATGTTTCTAAAATAGAAGTTTCTTTTTATATTTTCATATTTGTATTGTTTGTATTATAAATATTTATTAAATGCAATCGGAACCACACACAAATGCGCACACACACACACACACACACACACACACGCACACACACAGACAGACTGGCATCACCTAATGTCCTTCTCATCTCATCCCAATCCTATTGCTGTAATCCCACTGTGATAATGCTATTGTTTTTTGTCTTCAACTCTCCAGTCCTTCTGTTTCGACGGGGATCAGTGACATCACAGCGTTGGCTTTATAAATACCGCTTATTTGTCCTTTTTGTAAATAAGCCCTCACTGGATTAACATACATTGCCACAGTATTATCCTTTATTGAACTGGGAAAAGAGGTAGAGCGTATTGGAAGAAATGCAGACGCTGCTGATTAGAACACAACACAGTGCGCACATGCAGACTGCAGATTAATTAACGGACAAACAGGCTTTATTGATTTCTCAGTGACATTGCAGTGGGGCACAGAGAGCGAGGGTTATCACCTCCCCTCCATCGCACAGTTCTGAATCTCTGCCATCCTCTGCATTTATTAAAGGAAACCACCAGCATTTCCCACAAATCGCTTGCATGTGGTAGTTATTTTACACGACTCAAGACTGTTTACATGCAAAATTCAAGACTGGATGTGAAAGCCTGCCAAAATATCCGAGCGTACTTAAGCTGCGCTTACAATCAGTTTTATTTTCTAGTCCAACCCAAGCAGAACTGCGATCATTATCTGTAACACGTGATTGAGATAGATTGTTGCATTTCTATAGTCTGCTACTCATTTCGCTTCCATAATCTGACATATGTGGCGTCCAGAAGACTAAGACCACTAATGCAATTCACATTTTTGAACGTTTGTACTATTTCTCCGTACAAATTATATTATCCATGATGTAAGTCTGTTATTTTTTCTCCCCAGAGTAAAAAACAAACAAACATATTGTGACTTACTTTCTATCTCAAAATAGCAACTTTATAAGTAATGATGAAAACTATATATTGATATCTTAGAATTGCTGCTTTTTCTCACACAGTGACTAACATGTAACTTTATTTTTTTTTTTTTTTCACAATTTTGATAAAATTCTACATGCGAGTTGTCCTAACTATGTGTGTACAATAAAGACATAAAAAAGAGAAAGCAAATAGGGAAGGCAAACTAAGTATCTTTAAATCAAGACTCAATGAAGGCAAGCCAGACTTTGGTCCATCATGGTGAACTCCCAGGAGCAGTGTAGCGAGCTCTGGCCAGAGAATGACGCCTGCTCTTGGCCTCAGAAGCCCTTTATCACAACGTTACAGGAACAGAATGCAGCCCGGGACTCAATAGGAACCAGATGCCCAAATTATACCATTTCCTGGTGGAATGGCTTCACGATGGCCTGGTGCTACCGTCCTGTTGCTTAAAGGAGTAGTTCACTTTAAAAAAATAAATAAATTTTGCTGATCATTTACTCACCCCCATAACATCCAATATGTCCATGTCTTTCTTTCCTCAGTCGAAAAGAAATTAAGGTTTTTGATGAAAACATTCCAGGACTTCATTGGGAACCAAACGGTTCAAGGTCCAAATGAGAGTTTTAGTGCAGCTTTAACGGGCTTTAAACGACACCAGACGATGAATAAGGGTCTTATCTAGCGAAACGATCAGACATTTCAAAAATAAATAAAAAAAGTTTAACTTTAAGGGCTCTATCTTGCACCCGGCGCAAATGACTTTGTCCACTGATTACTTAGTGGACAAAAGTTTTTTTTGTCCACTAAGTGAACTACTCCTTTAATGTGGGGGCTGGGTCTTACTGTAGAATAAAGAAAGGGGTGGTTAAACTACAGAATTGTAGATATAAATGGAATAGCTTTCATCTACGGATCAGTAAGTCACCGTTTCTAAAGTGAAGGCTGATTGTATCCACACAGGCATGAGTTCTGTTATTCGAATATTGAAATGAGTGAGACCAGGCCATATGAGGCAGATGGCGAGGGGGAAAGAAGAAAAGCTGGATGGCCAATTTAAGTCTCGGACTCAGCAGTCATAAATTAATAAATCCTTTCTCTATTAAGGTCTTTTTGTTGCTATATATCATTGTCTCTATGGCTTTTTGTCTTTGTCTTTTTATACCTCTCTCCATTTCTATTACTTTTCCCTTTAATGCTATGTAAATGTGATATAAAACCTTTTTAAGAGGGTTTTTACCTCTCAGAACATAGCATTCTTTCCATTACAGCTACATAAATTAATTACAAAGTCCTTTCTCTGGATCACTGTTTCTGTCAGTCCCTGGCCACTCTTTTTTCCATTAGTGCAAAATAAAAAAAAAGTCTTAAACACTCTAATATTGACCACCCTCCTTCTTTCCTCATCATTCATTCACACATTCCTCCTTTCATCTACAGCAAAGGGCGTTGGCAGATGGATCTCATAAGCCAAGAAATATCCAATTGATTCTCGTTGATTAAACTTACATCATTCAAAACCTAACAAAGAGAAGTCTGTAATATTTACAGATGCAATTATGTCTGCAATGGCAACTTGTGATTGTCAAGTGATTCAATGAATCATTCACTAAATCGATTAATTCAAAAACAATTCATTTAGGAACCACGGTGACCGACTGCGTCCGAAATCACATATATTCTTTAAAATCAGGTACATATTTTGAATAAGTACTTATTTTGTGACTAAGTATGTTCTATAGCATGGATGTGTGTAGTCTGAATGTAATCTGATCTGCAATCTCTACTACATTTCTCAAGTTGTCATTATCATGTGATCTAGCATTAGTTGAAACGTTTCACTTGTGTTCACAAATCGTCTCCCATGGCCTCATGGGATAGTAAGAAGTCCATATGCAGACTTCATAATCCTTTTTTCCCCAACTCTTTTTATGAGTACTGTGAATTCAGAAAAACTTTTGTCATATTCTGTTTTTCCTACTATATTAAGGAAGTATGCGATTTCTGATGCACCCGTAGTTTTTATGAGTGAGCCACGGAGTCATTCAATCAACCGATTTCTTCAAAAGCACTGATCCATTGAGGAGCCAAACAAGTGACCAAGGTTATGAGCGATTCATCGACTCGTTTATTCAAATGATTCGTTCAAAGCCACATCTTTACATGACATGTTGAGTGCAGAATGTCCCGCAGAACTGAGCGAAATAATGACCCGTTCTGCATGTGATGATGACAAAATAAAGAGACTCTAATGCGATTTACAGTTACACGTTATTTAATTTATTTATCATTCATTTATATATGAGAAGTACATTTAAGTACAGAGTAATAATAAACTACATGTAGACTATTTATAGGGCTAGGATGAGAGTTTGGTTTAGGGTTAATTACATGTAATTATACCATGGTCTGGGTGAATACTCGATTCTGATTGGCTGCAGGGTCTCCATTAAAAAGTGAAAGAGGACACCTAGTAAAGGATTTCATGTGAAACTGACTGTTTACCGTCCGAAATGTGAGTAACCATAGCAACAGGTAGTCAAAGTATCCATTTACAATTTATAGTATCAAAACAAACATGTAGTTAACCGTTATACATAGCCTACTGATACAACAATGAGTGAAAAAATAAATAAATAAATAAAAATAACTATGCCTACCTGTATGTTTTAATTACAGGTTAAAAAAACTAAAAGTGTAACGCCCATAGAGTTTCAGGCTCGTAAGTTAGCTAAACTGAAGGGTTCTATGACTATAAATATCTCCGGTTGCAAAGTAAACCGTCAGGCGTAACCAAGGATACCAAGTTATTGTTTGTAAAAACTTTAGCTTTCGATTGTAAAATTAATTAAAATATAAACTAATGTTTTAAAAATGTGTTGTTTACCATATAAGAGGGTTAATGCCCTTCGAGGTGTACATGGACCTACTGTAGCTGCGCGTTGGACGATTCACGCCTCTCCACCGTCCATTAATACCTGACAATGGACACCTCGACGGGTATTAACCCTTACTTATGCATCATTTATAGTTATTACTACAGTAACGTGAAACAAGTGTTACCCAATTTATTTACACAGAACCACAGCTGAACACACTCTCATTTATTTCAAAAAATGCAACATCTTCACCTCCACTGCTCAGTTTCTGCACCACATCCTGGAACGCGAGGAAATAGTATGTGAGATAGTTAAAATACACACAGGTGTGAAACAAGGTGCCTTGTGAAAGTCAGTGTTTAAAAAGTGTAGTGCTTTATTCCACAGAACCTCTCTGCTTTTGTTCCTCTGCTCCCTGGTGGATTGTGGGACTTTGAATAAATAATGCGTTTGAGGGCTGAGGGTACGAATGCAAAGACTGACAGAAGACCTCTGGGGGCTTTGGCTTTTCTCTCTGTGAAATTTTGCCTGCATCTCTTTCTCTCTGTCTTTCACCAGCCTAAATATACCACCTCTCTCTCCTTATGTCTGCCTTGTGACGTCAGGAACTCTTAACGCTTGACAGATTTAGAATGGGAAGTGTCTGAGAGGTAAAGCTGAGGGTAAAATTGCTTGAGAACATTTTATGAATGTTGATTAGAAAAGGTGAATGGACGATTATGATATGGACGATTGTTTCCGCCACAGAATAAAACAATATAAAAGAAAATTGCTAATTTTTCATCTCACAATTTTGACTTTTTCTATCTCACAATTGCTAGTTTATATCTCACAATTCTGACTTGCAATTGGGACTTTTTTACAGAATTGAGAGATATAAACTCACAATGGAAGTTATAAAGTCAGAATAAGTAGCAATTGCGAGATTAAAAAAGTCCGAAATGTAAGAAAAAAAGCAGAATACACTCAAAAAAAATCATATGTTGGCTTTAATTAACTTTTTTATGTTAACAGGTTCCACATAACTGGATTACGTTAAACAAACATAATTTTTTGATGTAGCTTGAAGTCATTTTAAGCAACCCAATTAAGCTCTGAGCATTAAATAAACATTGAAGCAGTGTCAAAGTTGATTAACAGCCCAACTACAACACACAATGATCACCATAATGGTGATTTGCAAATTCCGGTTTCTCCTTCAGTGGCTCTGCTTGTTCAGGTGTCTTCAATAATAATCAATCATCCCTTAATTATTCAATCAATTATCTCATTAACTTTAACACTGCTTCAGTGTTCATCACTTAAAAGTACTTAATTCCATTATGTTGAAGTTACATAAACAAATTGTGTTAGTTTAATGTAACCCAGTTATGTGGAACCTGATGATATAAAATAGTTAGTTATAGCCAACCTATATTTTTTTTTTGTGTAGTCAGTAATAAAGTAAAAATTGTGAGATAGAAACTAGTAAATACGAGAAAAAGGTCTGTATTTTGAGATAAAAAGCCGCAATTGCGTTTTATAAAGTCAGAATTGCGAATTTAATGCATTAAAATTCAAATTATTTCAGTTAGTTGCAAGACACAATTTTCTAATTTTTGCTTTCTAAATTTTTATCCAATATTTTATTTTATATATATATTTTTTTTTTCATTTTTGCTCACAATTGAGTGTGACTTGATTTGATCTGAAGCCAGACCAAATGTACAACCAATCAAACTACCATGTGTACTAAAAAAACAACACATCATAAGATCAAGTCCTGCTTTACACATGAATATGAGAGAAGAACATTCACATAATTGTGACTGCAATACTGAACCCTTCAAGCGTAATAATAATAATAATAATAATAATTTGGGTTTATTAATTCTGTGCTATAGCTTCTTTTTGAGTCCAGTCACCTAAAGTGTCACTCCTGAGAAAGTAGTTTAGTTGTCTTGGGGGGCTCTCAATTTGTCACCCAGGCCTCGTGGGACAAGGTGCTGTTTTTGGCAGAAGGTCGGTCAACAGCAGCCGGAAGGTGCCTGAGCCTCTGGCGGTGCGATATGTATCACTCAGAATGAATAATACTGCAGCAAACTATGAGGAACGCAACAACACAACAACACAACATTGTTCTACCGCACTTGAATACAGACACAAATAATAATAAGATACCCTCAAATTCTCTTTTTCACACTTCTTCACCATATTAGATTGACATCATGTTTTCGTGTGTTCGCATCAGGACTTCTTCTGCCTATGGTAGGGGGTTCGAGAAGTGTCAAGGAGTTAGAAATCGTCAAAGTGAAACCAGCAAAGTAGAAAATGCATTGTTTGACACTTCGGTGAATGTCTGCGCTGTCAGATCCAGTAAGTTTAGCCTTGCTGATCTGAATATGATACACGCACAATGTGATGTGACATGCATTGGCACACCTCTTCTCAGCGCACTATCTTCCACAGACGGCGAGTGATGTGATGGGCATGACCCCGAAGCGTTTAGAGAGGCTAAGCTGGAGACAGCAGCAAAATAGGAGGAGACGATGAAAATAATGCGATTCCAAAACCAGTGTGGCAGGTTTTCAAACCGTGCACTTCAGCATATGCTAAACTATCTGATCCACCTGACGGGACCGTTTGAGTTTCAATCCATCTGAACATGCGTAACATGGATGCCCACAGACACACAGACATATATATATACAGTATTATATATATATATATATATATATATATATATATATATATATATATATACACACAGATAGATAGATAGATAGATAGATAGATAGATAGATAGATAGATAGATAGATAGATAGATAGATAGATAGATAGATAGATAGATAGATAGATAGATAGATAGATAGATAGATAGATACTGTAGATACTGCAGTCTTTGATTCTAGTCCTCTTCCTCTCTGCTTTTGTGGCTTTACTTTTGCAAATGGCACATTTGCATGTGTAACTCATTCACAATTTTTGATTATTAATAAAAGTATGCAAATGTTATCATCATTATCCCCTCTGTGCACAACAGCTGTTCACAATGAGCTGCTTTATAGATCGGCACACAATGCCGCTGAAATAGATCGACATTCCGTAACGCAGGATGGAGAACTGGGATCTTTTGAGTGTTCTCTCTGTGTCTCCTCCGCTCTCTGCTTTTAAAGATGGCTCTGTGAATTCTTCAAGAGTCTATATTTAACTAAATCAAATCCTTTTATAGCATCACAAATGACAGTTCCAAGATCACAGCTACTGAAACAACTGCCACTAAATGATATTGAAGAGGGAGTGTGAGGGAGTGTTTATTATATATAGAACCTTGTAAATACAAATGTAAAAAAACGTGGACAAAACATGTGTTCTAATAAATAAAAATAAGCCTACACAATTACTGTATCCACACTGACCCTTAGACTTCCTGCGCGTTTCTAAAACATATTGTGACCTAAGCGTACTCATTATGGATTTTCGTTGCTGTTTTTCTAATCATGTTTCCATCTGTGATCTTGTGAAGCAAAACAAAACACTGTAACACACACACTTTGACAGGAATCAATTTAGAAAACAGTTCCCTCCCGCAGTGTTTTCAGCACCACTGCTGCATCTATAGATACACCACAAACGTTGTCAATTTGCAGTCTTGAATGTGATAAAATGACAAGAATGTACTATAAACATACAACACTCCTTTTTATCGTGGAAGCAATTTTCACCTTACATTTATTTAGCAAGGATGCAAAAAAATATATATATTTAAATTAAATGCTGATCTTTTGAACTTTGTTCATTAAAGAATCCTGGGGGAAAAAAAGTATCACGGTTCACACAAAAATATAGACAGCAAAATATAATAAGAATATTTCCCTGTATATATTAAAAATGTACAAACATAAATAAATAAATACAAAAAAAACGCTTTAAAGCTGCACTGTGTGATTTTTACTCCCATCTAGTGGTGAAAAGGTATATGACCATCCAGTGAATATTAGTTTCTGTTCCTCTCAATTCCGATTTCATTTTAACTCCTACGGTGGCCAACATAGTCAGATGGCTTCCAGTTCGACCTCGTCCATGAGTGTTAACTCAAACGTAAACGCGAAAGGCAAAGCTTGAATTAACGGGTATGTCCCTCTTTAGCTAATGTACTTTCAAGATGGAGGGGCAACATGGCGACCGACATTAGAACCCCTTACCCGTATGTATTTTCAATGGCATATTATAATGTACACTCACGAGAATACTTTATTACTTGAACGAAGTAAATATACATAAATGAGCACATATTTTTGAAAGAACTAAGTGTTTTTAGCTAAGAATAAACTAAAAGAGTAACACAGTGTAGCTTTAAACACTATATTCCCGTCAATACGAGTCGTACGTCATTGAAAAAGTGACGGTGGCGAATATGTCAACTCAGGTGGACACCAACCGCGATCACATGACTCTTTTAAATGCCCTGGCTGCAACAAGTTCCCTGCTCTTTTTCTCAAACATTGCAGTTGAAATTATATTTGAAATCCCTTCTGCCTTCAGTCAGGCTTCATTCACAATCTTCATACACAATGTATACTCCTTACTAGCCATCCAATCCGAGGTGATTTGAGAGATTGATATGAAGGGAGAGGGGTATCTGAATGATGGCTCATGGGATTGCAAGAGGACACCAGTTGCATTCTGGGACTGGATGTTCCGAATCACTTTGATACTGATAAACACACATGCACACAATGTATAAACTCGCATAGAAACAACATGACATTTACTCAGGCATCAGGAAAAAATCCTTCATGATAGATTCTCAGGCCCCAAGTGATGTGACCTAAATCCTGTTCAAATCTTCCCAGATGACTAAGTCTTACAACTGATTTTAAAATGAGATCAAACTGTTAATGGATGGCATGACAAAGCAGAAAGCGCCTTAAATTCTTAAAATGCTTTTGGTTCAAATGGTCTTATTACAAAAGGGAAAAAAAGGGCTTACTGTGAGCTGTGTATTCCATAGGGATTTAATGGTACACTTTAAAGGATAAATATGTAAGACAAAACTGAAGATTATAAAAGGTGACAGAATGAACAATGGGAGGTTGAGTCAGATTGGACAGTGTAAACAGCCAGGTGCCAACTCACGGTCAGGGGCAATGACCTCTCACCTTCACATTCAACACTAACTGCTGACCAATCAGAGCATAGACTGACACCATGCTGAGTCAGTTACCATGGTCCCTTTTGACTCATCAATTCCAGAGGCAAAGCACACACACACATCTACTGTACCTATCCATTCATCCATCCATGTATTTTATTGTGTTAAATTTCGTTGTCAATAAAATGTGGAATATCACAATTCAGCTAAAAAAAAAAAATAAAAATAAATCACCTGAATGTTGATATTCAAATGCAGTAATTTGTGAGCAGATAATCTTAGGTTTACTTAAATGCCTGAGTTTAAGGCAGAAACGCTGAGGAAAAGTTGGAAAGAGGGTAAAGGAAACTGAAAAGAGAGAGTTCAGCTCTAATTCCCCACGTATCATCTTTCCACAACTATTCTACAAGAATGGTTCACCCGAAAATACAAATGTGGTCATAAATTACTCGCCCACATGCCATTCCAAATCGAATAACTTACAAGAGAAAAAAGATGAACTCAAAAAGGCTTGGAACAACATGAAGGTGAGTAATTGATGACCTAATTTTCATTTTTGGGTGAACTGTCTCCCTTAACCTGAAATTCTCCACGCTCTCAACAGGTCCGCACTGAAATATGCTTGGCTAGATTCATTCATCCCCCTGTGCCCCCACCGTCCTCCGAACATCACGCTCCAGAGCCCACTAATGACACAACGCAGCAATTCATTTCATTAAAGTGATTTCTCCTTTCTTCTCTGCCTAATTCATTCCTTCCAATTTTTCCCGCACTTGATTAAAAGATAAAGGAAAGCTCATTAAATATTAATAAGTGTGGATTGCTTTTAGGTGCTCTGTGCAATAATAGATTTCTCCCCCCTTTGCTTCACACTGAGCGGATCTGTGTGCGTCCGGTCCGAGTGCCACTTCATTATCAGTTGTTTAAAAGCAAAGCTTTCATTTCACTTTTATATGTGTTCACCCCCCTGCCTCTCTCTCTCACGCTCAGGCTAGTTTAAACCTGCCGCTCTAAAGACGTGCTAGCGAGGCTTGCTAATTAGCGTCACCGCCACTCAGCAGGTTCACAAACTTTAAGTTCGTCTTCAATTGACAAAAAGCACAGCTTAGGGGGGTAAACATTCTTTAGCACTGTCAACTCTCACTCTAGAAGTGTAACAGTACTGTGATATATCATTAGTTTCAGAAGTTGCTTTGATAAATGCAATTTAGTAGCAGACTGATATTCAGGCTGGAAAAACATGACAGTATTTTACTATTTACCATGCCATTATTTACCTTGCCACTTCAAACCCGCCTTTCAAAATCACCATTATCAGTGATATGAGGGTACTGCCGGTACTACTATGGTAGTTTTATACATGTTTGGGTTGCTCCTTGCATAACTATAATTTTCCAGTGAAAAATAACTGTAATTTTCCATAACAGCCAATGCAACGGCAATGAAGTATTTCAAATATACTGTAAACAGACTGTGTGCCTCGTAGATGTTTGGTTCATATAAGTTAAAATTCTGAAAGTAAAAATACATATACTGTATACTGTTCTCGAGTTATTAGGAACACCATACTAATACTGTGTTTGACCCCTTTCACATTCAGAACTGCCTTAATTCTATGTGGCATTGATTCAACAAGGTGCTGAAAGCATTCTTTAGAAATGTTGGCTCATTTTGATAGGATAGCATCTTGCAGTTGATGGAGATTTGTGGGATGCACATCGAGGGCACGAAGCTCCCGTTCCACCACATCCCAAAGATGCTCAATTGGGTTGAGATCTGGTGACTGTGGGGGCCATTTTAGTACAGTGAACTCATTGTCATAGTCAAGAAACCATTTTGAAATGATTCGAGCTTTGTGACATGGTGCATTATCCTACTGGAAGTAGCCATAAGACGATGGGTACATGGTGGCCATAAAGGGATGGATATGGTCAGAAACAATGCTTAGGTAGGTCGTGGCATTTAAACGATGCCCAATTGGCACTAAGGGGCCTAAAGTGTGCCAAGAAAACATCCCCCACACCTTTACACCACCACCACCAGCCTGCACAGTGGTAACAAGACATGATGGATCCATGTTCTCATTCTGTATACGCCAAATTCTGACTCTACCATCTGAATGACTCAACAGAAATTAAGACTCGTCAGACCAGGCAACATTTTTCCAGTCTTCAACTGTCCAATCTTGGTGAGCTCTTGTACATTGTAGCCTCTTTTTCCTATTTGTAGTAGAGATGAGTGGTACCTGGTGGGTCTTCTGCTGTTGTAGCCCATCTTTTGGCTTCACAAATGCTTTGCTCCACACTTGGTTGTAACGAGTGGTTATTTCAGTCAAAGTTGCTCTTCTATCAGCTTGAATCGGTCGGCCCATTCTCCTCTGACCTCTAGCATCAACAAGGCATTTTCGTCCACAGGACTGCCGCAAACTGGATGTTTTTCCCTTGTCAAACCATTCTTTGTAAACCCTAGAAATGGTTGAGCGTGAAAATCCCAGTAACTGAGCAGATTGTGAAATACTCAGACCGGCCCATCTGGCACCAACAACCATGCCACACTCAAAATTGCTTAAATCAGATTTCTTTCCCATTCTGACATTCAGTTTGGACTTCAGGAGATTGTCTTGACCAGGACCACACCCCTAAATGCATTGAAGCAACTGCCATGTGATTGGTTGATTAAATAGTTGCATTACTGAGAAATTGAACAGGTGTCCCTAATAATCCTTTAGGAGAGTGTATATACCATGCATTTTTAGGACCTGATTTCGTAAATCATGGTCTGATAATCAATCTGACAATCATCATATCATCGACACACAATGGTTGTTTTCTTCATATCATGTTTCTGTTTTTTTGTGTGTGATCATAACATCAAAACAACATCTGATGTGGGAATTCAAAATATAGTTAATAGTATTCCAACTAAACACAACAGACAGAAGCACCAGCCAAACCACCTTTGTTTCCACACTGACAGCTGCACAGACTTCTGGGATCTCTAACTGTGAGTTCCAGCTGCTATTTCCTGATTGGGTAAAACCCTGGAGTCGCCCCCATCCCCCAGGATACCTAACTTCTCTTTTGACTACATCTCCACAAACTCTTCTAACCATTACCTTCCTGCAATCCTGTCGATTCGGCACCAATCAGGTGGCCTCAGTATCAACCTGGAAACGAAAAGTCATCCCATATCACCCACACAGCATGCACTTCCTCCCACACAAACACACACCAACCAGATCCTGACGCGCAATTGCTGGAGGAGAACCGCATTAAAAGAGCGAGACAGCGGGATAGACGTGCTCTAGAGTTCACGCATGATTATAGCCTGTTAAAAGACATGATAAGAGAGAGAGAATCGTTTTGCATAAGATCTGAGCAGCAAAGGGTGAAGCTCATGTCCAAATTCATCAGAGGGAAAAATGACTTCCTCCCCCTCATCTCATTCTCGCTTACTGGTGATGAACAGCTAAAGCCGTTCGTGTCTGTTTGCCTTGCCTTGCCTTGCCTTATACATCGACATGTCGAGTGCATGTTTGGCACTATGAGAACCTGAGTGCTTGTGCCGTTTAATCTGAGAAAGGAAATATACACCCAAATTGGCAGTTAGCAGGTGGCTTGTTTTCTTAAACAACACTGACAGACATAAAACATTGTCAAATAACCGGAAATAAATGCTTCGGTCAGTTTACTCAAGAGCCGATGGCAGATAAATTACACACTACGAGAGACGCTCGGCTCGGCTGCTGACACGAGCAGAATCAGGGCCTTCTAAGGTGAGGTGAGACCAAAATAGACCCGTTATGCTCTCTGCTGTGGAATCCACACTGATGTCCAACTCCAACAATGGGCCTCCAGCATACTGGAGCTCCTAACTCAGGAGTGATGGAAGTGCTATTTGTGACTCCAGAATCACAGTGGCCCAAAAAAGAATAACGTGTTCAAGTGTGTGTAATAAAGCCTTTTTCATAACTCTTCGTTTCCATGTAGCTTGATCCAAACGCACCTGATCCAGCTAATTAAGTCCTTATTTGAAAACCATGGCGAAATCGCCCCCTATACCCTCAAATAGGGTGTTATTTGAGGCGACACCAGCCTGTACTTGTGTCCGAACTCATAGTGGACTTTTTCAACTTTGCACTGCAATAACGACTGCACAATAGAGGTACGCTCAGCGGCTGTCCGAATTAGCTCACTCCTTTTCATTCACTCGTTCATATTGAATATTGAATGAGGGTTTATTGGGCGATTTCGGCTTCAGCCTATATGTATGTGTGTTGGAACTATATTCTGCAGAGCAGTGGCTTGGTTTAAACGGTTATCAAAATGCACAGAAACTAAAACTGAATGTATGCAACAACTTTATAACTCAGCGTCCTTCATTGCTGCAAGGTTCCACAAAGTCTCACTCTTGTAGCCTAGACAGATAGATAAAGACAGAATACAAGAGGGCGAAGTCAAATAAATAATGGGTAAAGCAATGATTTTCTCCCACGGTGAGAGACCGTTCTTGAACAGGAATAACTAGACCTGAACTGACGGGTCAGAAGAGCAAAGGTATAAGATTTGAGAATCGGATCAGGGCTTCTGAGAGCCAAGCAACCTGAGGCCAAAACACACACACATACACATAAATAAAAGCCAATCAATCCTGTAAAGCAAATGTTGGGGGCCCACAAATCCTAAGATGGGGAATGGTCACAGGTTGTATCTGAAATCGCTACCTATACCCTCATTCACTATTCCCTACATCAGTCCACTAATATAGTTCACTTGAGGGGACACTTAGTGAGCCTGAAGGGCTGCCACTTCATAGTTTGTGCTTGCTCTTTAATAATTACTTCTCTGTCAATGAATAACATATTGAATAACATCCACCGTGGTTTCGAACACCAGTACAAATGGCAAATAGTGCCCTATTTAAAGGGGTCATCGGATGCAAAATTTACTTTTATATTGTGTTTGCATATTGCTTAGCAGTGTGTGGACAACAACCACCATACTATGGAAAAAAAAATCCATTCACTCCTTTTTTTGTCCTCAAAAATCCTAAAGAGTCTCAATAATCAAGTCGTTTGGATTTGCTCATTTTTGTCATATTGCTCATGCTCCGCCCACGACCACGGACAGAATGTCCCGTATTAGCATATTTGCGCCCTCAGCCATTCGCATACCGTCCATCAAGGCAGCACTTTAAGTGTCTTGATTGAAACGCCCCACTGAAGAAAGGGGTGAGCAGTTGCTCATTATCATTTAAAGAGACATGCACCAAAACAGGTCGCTGTGAACAGAGCAGTTTTTGAGTAAAAAGTAAAAAGGATGTTGTTTTACACAAACATTGAGGAATTTTAACCAAAGTATATTACAAACTTTACAAGAAGACCCTAAAGAATCATACCAACTTGTGGAAAATGGGCATCCGATGACCCTTTAAGGGTTTTGGGCAGAGCCATGGAACTTGGCAGATTTTGGATGAATCACCAAAATAAATGTTGAAGAAATTCTGAAATAAATGTATTACTAATTGTACAGCAGAATGTCCTTCTAATCAACAACAACAATAATAATACAATTTATTAAAACATTTTAAAATCGCACAATAAAAAATGTTGTCAACTTCACTCTTTTCACAAAGCGCATAAATAAAATAAAGCGCAACGAAATAGACAAAGGGAAAATATGGAATTTCAAAAAGCTAATTTTATAGGGCTTCTATTAAAGGAGAAGTTTTTCAGATTCAATATCTGGTATCCAACAAGCTTAAGCAACCAAACCTTGACCCTTCTGCACTCGCGCGTTCGTCTGCTCACAAATTGCTTTTTGCAACGAATCAAATTCAAAAGCCGCGCACTGTTCATCTTGAAATCCCTTCAATTGAAGACATTTTATTGATTTTGGTACTTTAACGAGAAAAAGTCCACGCGCACAATATCGGATCTGATACTGATACTAGCATAGTACAAACACAATTTCCGGTTCTAATCAACAATCTAAAAGCTTCTCCTAAATAATGGCGCTACAAAAGCTTCTACTATTTTGTATTGTGTCAAAGAGAAAGTCCTTGCTTGTTAAAGTGCTGAGACCATGACAAATGTGTGTGCTCACCCTGTGTGTGTGTAAGAGAGAGTGAGAGACTAACAGCACAACCATACCATCAGCGTGACATGATGACAGTGGTTGGTTGCCTGTAATAGGGCTGGTGGGCGGCACAGCTCTCCACATCTTTCCCGCTGTTCTAAGGACATACTGACACTCCATGCACATTCACCACTACAACTACCAACCCACACACACACACACAGCTTGTCTAAATGTCTACCATCTTACCTTCCCTTCTGGCTGTCATCGCAAGAATAAAATGCGTTAAAATGATGCAAAAAATTACAGATAAAGAACACCAGAGGAACACAAGCCTTAATTGTTGTTCTTGTTTTTAATGCTGTCTAACAAACTTGCCTGGCCCGATAGTTTTATTTTTCTAAAAAAAAGTACTTGCATACATATTACTCATCCTAACGCGCCTCCTAACTCATCCTAACGCACTCATCCTCATCCTTCTTTTCAAACCTGCATGACTGACTTTCTTGCATGACACACACAATGTCTTCACTATCATAAAAGTGGTCAAAATACGTTGACCTGCACACTATATTTAAAACCGTTATATATTTATCGGAGAAACAGACTGAAATATCAGATATGCATGGCTCTTCAAAGTCAAATCTTTTGAATGAATCAGTTGTTTGTCGTTCAAAACCAGTGTGAGTGATTTGTTTATGAATCAGGCTGAAGTGATTCATGCATTCAACTCATCAGAGGAGATGATAACCGTAATAACTTACATTTCTTTTATTAAATTTCAAAATTTTCTTTTTCTCACCCCACCCAACGTTGACTATAGTGAACTATTCGTATAGAGCCCTCTTGTGATACTGTCATGGCACTTTTGAATCATTTTTGTAGCTTGACAATGAAAAGAGTGTCCAGAAGTCTCCACTTTGATATTAAGTCAAACTGTCAGACTTGCCTGGTGTGTTTCAGTTTTATTGTGTGACAGTGACACATGTGGGCTCCGATGCGCACACATACCTTAACAACAGGCGACAAAAGATCCATTGATTCAGTCTCCTCTTTTTGGTTCCAACGTATCTAATCTGACCCGGTCCATAAACAGACAGGAGGTATAAAAAGAACTGAAATAGATTGCTGCCCATCACATAACACAGGGCTTGCTGATACCCCTTGCTCGGCACCCTGGGTAAACATGTATAACACTTCGGCCACGTTCTAGAACGAGATGACTCTTCAGAGCCCTCTCTTATCAAACCGCTCCCTGAATAGGTCTGGAACGAAATGGTGAGGCCGGACAGGTCCTGACTGGTCCACTCCTCGAACTTAAAGATAGGAATGACTCCATGAGAAACAAAAAAAAAAAAACATTGTTGGGGGTTGCATTGACAGTGAGGGAATGACTTGCCTTGGTTAACTAATAAATACTAAAAAAAAATGTGTTATTTAGTGTTGTACAGAAACTGTTGGGGGGGGGGGGGGGGGGGATTTGCTTCCCGCGGTCTGTATTTTCACCAGCCATATGTTCTTCTCCCACACAAAAACAGATTTTCAAACCAAATATGTAAAATTCCACGAAATTCCGCGTTAACACTAGATTCCACATTGAAATACCAATTCTGCAATCATAGGACCCTTGCTTAGGAAATATTGATAGTATTTTTTGTCTATTTGGAAATGGATGGATGGATGGATGGATGGATGGATGGATGGATGGATGGATGGATGGAATGACAGACAGACAGGAAGACGAGAATGATCAAATGAACGATCGTCCACACAAACAAAAATGAACATTTAGATAGATAGATACTGTAGATAGATAGATAGATAGATAGATAGATAGATAGATAGATAGATAGATAGATAGATAGATAGATAGATAGATAGATAGATAGATAGATAGATAGATAGATAGATAGATAGATAGATAGATAGATGAAAAAGTTTTGTTTTTTGGGTGAACTATCCCTTTAACAACTCTCTCTCTCTCTTTAAACACACATATGATAGTAAAGCAGCCGCCTCACCAGGGTCTGGGCTCACCCAGCTGTGTGCAGGAGGGAGAAATAATTGCACACTGACTGCAGATAATGTCATGGACAATAGATGGTTAATAATTCATGGCCTCAGACGGATGAGGGTGTGTGGGTGGAAACAGTGGCTGATGTTTCAGCCAAAGGCAACGGGAAGTGATGTAGAGTGTCTGAAAACACTTAAAAACATTCAAGCCCTGCATTGATCACACGGCCTGGTGCCACAGTCAGTTAGGACAGCGATGAGGAGCCCTCTGAGATAATGAAGACATATCTGAATGTATGCAAATGCATCTCTGTCTTGGAAGTAGATGTCAAAGGGATAGATCATCCATAAAATATCCTGTCATCGTTTGTTCACTCTCATGTCATTCAAAAAATGTTCTTCTTTTTCGGTGAAAACAAGACAAAAGTCGATGTTGTTTCGAAGAGTGGACAGGAATAGTCTTGAAATATTCACCCGTTGTTTTCCACCGAAGAGGAAAAAAAAAACAACAGTTTTGGAACAACATTTTCACAACGACTAATTGCACAGCAAACTTTCTCACACGCGCGCAATAAACTCTCACAAAATCAGACAATGCACTTATTTGTCATTGTTTGACCCTTTCTCTCCATTCTGTCGCCTGCAGCTGTTTGGATCTACATCATAAAAGCCTAAAGTCTCTAACACAAACAGTGACTTCAGAATGACACGCATGGAACCAGCTTTACGTCTTTTCTCCCATGTCAATCTCTGACAGAATCTCATGCATCAACCCGGGGCTCAGACAGGCTATGAATAGCGCCACTCTTTTGCATGGTCAAGGCCACAGACGTTACAACAACAGCCGCCGCCACTGGGGAACAATGACAGAAGTAAGATGCTTCACAAAGGGCCAGAGGTTACGGCTCAGAGAGCGTAAACTCAACGTGTATCTTCCATTGTGTGTGTGTTCAGGTTAGGATGTGAACGGAGAGCCATTGATCTTCGCTGATTTGACAGCTGAGCTTTTTTCATTGCTATTTTGTTCTTTATATAGTCTTTCTATAAATAGTCAGATTCTTATACTTTTTATTCATTAAAACAATGTATAATTGACGAATAATACAGCTAGAAGAAGATTAATGTCTGTTAGGAATGTTAAATGTTATTTGGTATTAAAAATTATTACTATAACATAATTATACATTTGTTAGTGTGAATTTGGACATTTGGAAACATTCGCCATTGAGATGGGGGGAATGCTGGGTTATTTGAACCCAATTTTGGGTCAAATATGGATAAACCCAAATGTTGGATTAAAATCGATGGATGGATAAATTTAACCCATCGGTTGGGTTTGTCCATATTTGACCCAGAATTGGGTTAAAACAACACAGCATTTTTTAGAGTGTATGATTTATAAGCTGTTTTCTTCATGGTCCCCACAAGGACATGGATTTTGGATATTACCAACTTTGTGGGGAAATTTGTTTCAATAATGTAGGGTTTACTAGGACACACACACGTTTCAAAGTTTTACATGGACTTCCTAACGATTTAATGATTTGTATACTGTACAAACGGTATATTCTGCAATTTTAGATTTTCAAAACACTTCATTTGGAATTATGTATGAGCTGTTTTCCTCATGGGGAGCAAAACATTTCCCAACAATTTACTGCTCAAAATTTACTGGTATTCCTATCCTTGTGGGGACATTTGGTCTGCATAATTTAGGGAGTAGGTACACACAAGATCATTGCATAATTGGCTTGCAAACATATTTACGTCAAACTCAAACTAATTGTAAGTCAAGACTCTTCACTATTTAGTTTACTAAATAAAAAAATAAAATAAACTTGCCTTGCCTATTTGTGTTGCACATGCAGTTGCTGCCTATGCAGAGCACTCTAATGCAGTCATTTATGAGGTTTCATGTAATTAAGGAAGCTGGCTGTTTTAGACTGGAGCTATTGTCTTAGAAAGCTGTTGTGCCTTTGGTGCAGTTACATTATGCAATGCCCTATACATGTGTTAAACATGCGGGTGACATGTTCAGGCTGTGGGCAGGTAGTGTGTGCTTCACTATTGCCTGCAGCTATATGTTCTGCAGCTGCTGCTAATGTTAATTACACCGTACACTAAACAGGTCCCTTGTGCAACTCTGTACACAAATACATTTTTCTTACAGTTTCATGTAAGCTTGTTACATGAACACCAACTCAGAGTGAAAATTAAAGCAGATAAATGTGAGATGAAGTATCTGAAAAAGCCATATACTGATAGAAAGTCACACTGTAAGATATCAAATCAAAATTATGATACATAAAATATCAACCGTGAGACCTGAAGTCACAATCAAAAGAAATCAATTCACAGCTGACCTCTATTTTTTTTGTCCATATTCCTTAGAGACCTGTGAGAGCAAAAGTTCAAGTGCCATTACCTGAGAGAGGTGACCCGCTACATTAGATATTGATATCAGAGAATGAGCCACAAAGCACAAGTCTCATGTCTTACATATTAAGCACTTATTTAGCACTCCAAACAAGAATGTGAATGTAGTCTAGCTGATTTTGACAGAATAAAAAAAGAAAAACGGAACGGAAGCCTTTGAATAAACACCCTAAAACTCCCCCAAATGATCACAGACTGACTGAATGCGTGCAACCACATACAAAGCACAAGAACACAGATTTCCTAAAGGCTAAATGCTGGGAATGCTCGGAAGAGGAGTAAATCTTAGAATAAATACACAGAAACAGAAACGAAAGCATTCGAGTGTGTTGTGTGCGTGATGTACGAGTGTACTGTGGAATGGATTTTTTGGTGTAATTTTGAATATGTCTTTTTACAAAACAGCTGGAGTTGCTGTTTGTCCCACAGTGGTTTGGCATGGTAGCACACTGCCACTGATATCCCTCTGACAAGACACATTCCAGCTCAAAACCAGATAGAGAAAAGCTCTGACTTCCAACTGTAGCCAGAAGCACTGGGTCTTGAAGTGACCATGTGGAGACACAACTGAATGATGGGGAAATATTTTCCCCAAACTCCTCTGTTAAGCCAAAAAAAAAAAAAAAAAAAAAAAACCTTCTCTGGGATGACCGGAAATAATTAAATATAATCCTGAATATATAGTTAAAACTCTGAATATATAAATGTAAATCCTGAATATATAGTTATAACTTTGAATATATAAATTTAAATCCGGAATATATATATATATATATATATATATATATACATACACACACAAATGACAGATAATTTTGTTTGATTGTTTTAAGCAAAAATGTTTATTTTCCGAACACAAGACATGTAATCGAATGTGATTTTACTTTTCTAGCAAATGCATCTTGATTTAAGAATTTTTAGATATTAGAAGCAATATATTAAGAAAAGAAAATCAAGTCCACAGTATTCCCATATTGGATGTTACAATAACTCGGTTAGGGTGTACAGCTACCGCTTGAAACCACTTTAAAAATAACAGCGTGTAGTTGCTTTTCTTCTGCTTTTGTGTTCAGACCCTCACGTCAAGTCAGCTTAATTACTCACCTCCAGCACGAGCACTACTCTGCTCTCCTTTAAGGGGTCCTTAATTAGAAATGGCAGAGAAGGAACGCATGTCTCTGGCCTTTGTCTCTCTTTTCTTCATATTCTCTCCATCATGCAGCAGCAATCACAGCATTTTCTATTGCCCCTATCCAAGCCATTCATTAAAAACCATCTCCATCTCTCTCCATCTTTCTTTATTTCTCTCTCTCACCTCTTTCACTGCACTGCACTTTCAGGAATAAGCTTTCACTGCCTCTACCGAGTCAATGCATTTCATTTCTATTGATCTGTTGAGAAGCAGTCGGTGCAGTCCGGTACACATTTTGGTGACTATTATGCTGTTTTCGATTACTTGGTCAATCTGGAGCTCAATTCCACCCTCATCCCCTGCAACCACAGGTCTCTTTTCACTAGCACATTTGAGTCAGAACTGCAGTTTGCATCATCAAAGTGAGTACCACTGAATATCCGACTGGAACTGCAGTTCCACCATAGCCAGGTAAGAAGGAGAAGATGCTAGTTACTGACGTATTTTCACACAGAGAACGTCACTTGCAAGAGATGTGTCAAGATCGTCATTCTCAACAACAACAACAAAAAAAAAACCTCACCTCAACCAAAAATAAATTATATAAAAACATAAAATAATTTTAAATGACTTGATGATGCCAAAAATGTAAGTGTGTGTGGGGACAAAGTTGTATACCAAGTAAAGACGCATACCTGACAAAATCTCAAAAAAAAAAAAAAAAAAGAAAAAAAAAAGAAAAAAAACTTTAGGGACATCCTCATTTGTAAATCTTGTATAAAAATAAAGTTATTAAAGGATATTTTGGCTGAAAGTTTTATGTGATGTCTATAGGTTAAGTGTAAGGTAAAGTAAAAAAAAAAGGTACAAAAGCTGTCACTGGGGCTGTACCTTTTGAAAAGGTACACTTTTGTAGCCAAAGGCTGCATATTGGTACCTTAGTGGTACATATTAGCACCTAAAATGTACATATTAGCACCTGAAATGTACATATTAGCACCTAAATGGACATATTAGTTCATGAAATTGACATATTAGCACCTAAAATACATATTAGCACCTAAAATGTACTTATTAGCACTTAAAATGTAGATGTTAAGACCTAAAATGTACATATTAGCACCTAAAATGTGCATATTAACACTTAAAATGCACATATTAGCACCTACATGTACATATTAGCATATAAAATTTACATATTAGCACCTAAAATGGACAAAAGTTTACCTTTTGAAAAGGTACAGCCCCATTGACAGCTTTTGTACCCTTTTTTTCCAGAGAGTGTTTATACAGTATAAAAACCACTACGTCTGAGTGTCCCCTTTTACAAAGCCAAGTGTATGATTATGTGTGTGTGTGTATATATATATATATATATATATATATATATATATATATATATATACACAATGAATATGGGATTCAATTTTTGGGGCAATTAACAAATTAAAATGACCATGAGCTGCATTCCAAAACACCTTTTCCAACTGCTTTCAAATGAGCTAAACAGCCGAACATTGACCTTAAATTGATCCAGATGAGAAAAACAAAAACAAAAGAAAAAGACCAGAAAACATTTCCATAATTTAAATTCCCAATCCTCTACTGGAAGCAAACCAAACCAGTAGGCCACATGTCAAAACTATCTCTTCCTTAATCCCTGGAAAAAATGGGACAGTGGAGGTCTCTTTAGATGAAGGCAGGGGAATGTTGGTATGTCTCTGTCCCAGAGCTGAATCTCTCCGTCACTCATGTACAGTGGCCGGCCTACTTACCGCGACAGCCACGCGGCTCCACAAACAGGCCAGGAATAGCGCGGTGGTATCAATATGCTATTTATAATAACTGGATGCATAAATTACATTTGTCAAAAAAGAGGGTGAGGGGGAGAAGGATGCAACCTAGTTTGTGCCCTGTCTTCATGCTTGATTTCGTATGTGCGCTGTTCTCTCTTTGTCTCTCCCCCTCTCTCATTAAAAGCTGGCACTTGAGCCATCGGCTAATGAAGGTGAGGAGTCTTCAAAGAGCAGTCTCGGGGGAACGGAGGCCAGATATACTTCTGCAGGAGGGCGAGACATTTGAGATTTCAGAACTCTAATAAACTCAAAGAGAGGAAGCTTATGGGCTTGTTTATGCAGACGCAGGTGGGCACGGAGGGCGAGGATCGGATGACTCTATCTCTCCGCACTGGAGATGGGCCAGAAGCTCGGCTGGGTCTCCCAGGACTCTCTGCTCATCTATTGGAAGGTTAATGCACCCAGTGGATCTGCACTGCAGTGGGCAAATTATTACATATTCCTGTGGTGTCCGCAGAGAGCGGTTTTAGATTCACCAGTTACGACCTGGACTTCATTTAACGCTGACCTGAGCTGACAGGATGCTGGCTTGAGAAATGTTTTTTGAAAATGCGCAATGAAAGGAAACAGACAATGCGGATTTGATTAAAAAACGTTATCACTTTTGGAAAGGTTTAATACGTTTACACCTACACTACCTCACAATCCAATACACATTACAGTTCAACATGATAAAACGTGCAGCGTGTTCATAAGCGAAATTAATTCTGATTATTTGCAATCTCTTATGCAGGGTTAACTTCACAATTGATGGGTTTGGCAGGTTTACCACACTGAAAAATGCCAGATTATGAGTTCCCACTTATTTAAACTGCATGCTTCTTTATTATTAATTGAACTGTAAGTAATGAAATGAATAAATAAATGTAATATATATATATATATATATATATATATATATATGCCCATTAAATGCTATATTAATTGATTAATTAAAAAACAAACACAAACAAACAAAAATGTAAATTAAAGTACTTATTTAATTTAAAAATAGAAATATAAATATATTGCATAATAAACACATTTGTTTTATATATGCAAATGTTTATTTTAATAATAGCAATAATGATAGATGTAAAAATGATTATTGTTAGAAACAGAATCACGCCATAATTATAGTGATACATTGACAGTACATATTTATACATATATAAATTGAAATTCAAAATGTGTGCATAATGTTTTACATCTGAGGTCATATATAATATAAATCAGATGTCATCAGATTAAGAAAAATCATGATGTATCACATATATTTCATTTTCAAATGAAATTGAATCGAAATTTCATTTTCAAATGAAATATATATGAATATGAATAGAATATCAAATGGAAATTGATTTTTTTTAAATTAATATTTCAAATTGATATACAATGAAAGATATTTTTATTTTTTATGAAAAAGTCTGTGGGGTCCAAACAGAACTTGTTGGCTAAAAATAGGTCTAACTTAACTTAACTATCCAAAATTGCCACAGGCGGGTAATACCTGCTTTTTTTGACAGGTGTGTGTCAATTCTGCAAAAAAAAAAAAAAAAGTCGGAGCAAAACCTGAGCGCTTCATACACAACATAACATAAAAAAATAAATAAATAAAAAATCCTTTCCATACATAACGGCAGAACGCACTCAAGGGCCTCCCATCCATCCACGCTTTACTGTAAAGTTCTATTGACACACAGAGTCTCAGGTCTAGGAAAGTAATCTACTTATCAGTCCTTTGTATCGCAGAGTACACTGCCGGCAGTCGAGTGCCAAATGCATCTTGGTCTCATCAGCGCTGCCTCTCCCTTCCGGCAGTGAATGTATCGCTCAGGTCCACAGAGGAATAAAAATGAGCCGGCATCAATTTGCGATGTTTACCGGAAAGGCCGCTGATTACCCCAAACGTTTATTGGTTTTCATTGTGCTGATTTATTTATGTGTGTTAAGCGATGAATGGCAAGCGAGATGGGTTTTATTACTCATCTTTTACGAGAGAGAGAGAGAGAGAGAGAGAGAGAGAAAGTGAGACCGACAGAGATAAGAGTTCAAGAAGGCAAGGCTGGTGATGGTCAAGCCTTGCCAGGTTCAATAATGTAATCATCTGTGAGAAATGGGAACCTTTCATTTTGTTCTCTGCTGCCATATCGCAATGCCACCGAGAGCCTTTTTTTTCAAATGGGAGATTTAATCAAGGCAATAGCAACACAGTGAAAAACTTTTCCCTTGATCGGAGTTGAGGGAAGCTATTAGTCTCTGGCGCCAAACTGGCAGATGGAGGCCTGGCACTGCTCTGCTGGAAAGTATGCAATCAATTAATCATAAATCAATGCAGACTTAGTTGTCGGCTGTATAGAGTTCAGTTTCACTTCATGAATTCCATGGAACGTCTATCCAAACTTCATTGATCATGTAACAGGCCATAGTTTTTAACATCCAGTCCCCTACATGCTCAACTCTACCAATTGGTCACCATTGTTTGAGAATAGTAATGTATAGTTCACCTCCAAAATATCATTTATATAATTATTTGCTTAGCCTCATGCCAATCCAAATATATATGACATGGTTTTCAAACAGTTAAAATGGATGAAGACCAGAAGCTTTAAAACTGAAATACCAAAGCCTCATGAAGATGTATAGGTTACTTTGTTGTACCTGTAATTGGTGGCTGGCAAGTGTCTTTATGAGTGAATCAATGAATTGTTCACTCAGTTGTATTGATTAGTTAAAAATTAGTTGTATTTGAAAACCAACGGACTCGGTCTCGACCCTTCAAAGACTCGGTCTTGACTCAGACTCGACTGTATTTGAAAACCAATGGACTTGGTCTCCACCCTTCAAAGACTCGGTCTTGACTCGGACTCGACTGTATTTGAAAACCAACGGACTCTATCTCGACCCTTAAAAGACTCGGTCTTGATTCCACAAAACTCGGTCTTGACTCGGACTCGACTGTATTTGAAAACCAACGGACTCGGTCTCGACCCTTCAAAGACTCGGTCTTGACTCGGACTCAACTGTATTTGAAAACCAACGGACTTGGTCTCGACCCTTCAAACACTCGGTCTTGACTCGGACTCGACTGTATTTGAAAACCAACGGACTTGGCCTCGACCCTTCAAAGACTCGGTCCTGACTCGGACTCGACTGTATTTGAAAACCAACGGACTCGGTCTCAACCCTTCAAAGACTCGGTCTTGACTCGGACTCGACTGTATTTGAAAACCAACGGACTCGGTCTCAACCCTTCAAAGACTCGGTCTTGACTCGGACTCAACTGTATTTGAAAACCAACGGACTTGGTCTCGACCCTTCAAACACTCGGTCTTGACTCGGACTCGACTGTATTTGAAAACCAACGGACTTGGCCTCGACCCTTCAAAGACTCGGTCTTGACTCGGACTCGACTGTATTTGAAAACCAACGGACTTGGTCTCGACCCTTCAAAGACTCGGTCCTGACTCGGACTCGACTGTATTTGAAAACCAACGGACTTGGTCTCGACCCTTCAAAGACTCGGTCTTGACTCGGACTCGACTGTATTTGAAAACCAACGGACTCGGTCTCAACCCTTCAAAGACTCGGTCTTGACTCGGACTCGACTGTATTTGAAAACCAACGGACTTGGTCTCGACCCTTCAAAGACTCGGTCCTGACTCGGACTCGACTGTATTTGAAAACCAACGGACTTGGTCTCGACCCTTCAAAGACTCGGTCCTGACTCGGACTCGACTGTATTTGAAAACCAACGGACTCTATCTCGACCCTTCAAAGACTCGGTCTTGACTCGGACTCGACTGTATTTGAAAACCAACGGACTTGGTCTCGACCCTTCAAAGACTCGGTCCTGACTCGGACTCGACTGTATTTGGAAACCAACGGACTTGGTCTCGACCCTTCAAAGACTCGATCTTGACTCAGACTCAACTGTATTTGAAAACCAACGGACTCTATCTCGACCCTTCAAAGACTCGATCTTGACTCGGACTCGACTGTATTTGAAAACCAACGGACTTGGTCTCGACCCTTCAAAGACTCGGTCCTGACTCGGACCCGACTGTATTTGAAAACCAACGGACTTGGTCTCGACCCTTCAAAGACTCGGTCTTGACTCGGACTCGACTGTATTTGAAAACCAACGGACTCTATCTCGACCCTTCAAAGACTCGGTCTTGACTCGGACTCGACTGTATTTGAAAACCAACGGACTTGGTCTCGACCCTTCAAAGACTCGGTCTTGACTCAGACTCAACTGTATTTGAAAACCAACGGACTCTATCTCGACCCTTCAAAGACTCGGTCTTGACTCGGACTCGACTGTATTTGAAAACCAACGGACTTGGTCTCGACCCTTCAGAGACTCGGTCTTGACTCGGACTCGACTGTATTTGAAAACCAACGGACTCGGTCTCGACCCTTCAAAGACTCGGTCTTGACTCGGACTCGACTGTATTTGAAAACCAACGGACTTGGTCTCGACCCTTCAGAGACTCGGTCTTGACTCGGACTCGACTGTATTTGAAAACCAACGGACTTGGTCTCGCCCCTTCAAAGACTCGGTCTTGACTCGGACTCGACTGTATTTGAAAACCAACGGACTCGGTCTCGACCCTTCAAAGACTCGGTCTTGACTCGGACTCGACTGTATTTGAAAACCAACGGACTTGGTCTCGACCCTTCAGAGACTCGGTCTTGACTCGGACTTGCTTCCTCAAAGACTTGGTCTTGACTCGGACTCGACTGTATTTGAGAACCAACGTACTCGGTCCCGCCCCTTCAAAGACTCGGTCTTGACTCGGACTCGGGATAGGCGTTCTCGTCCCCATCACTAATTATTCATAGCTCATTTTTTGCTCTAGAGGAAAAAAAAAAAGAAAGTCCTTAGAAGTCATGAGACCCGAAATACCCATTTAAGGGCCACTTAATAAGCAGCAAAAAACACATGTCTCAGGTCAGCTCTTCTAATCTCATCACTTTAACCATGACAGCAGTAAATCTGCAAGCAGTCAAATATGCTTGATTTCACTGCTCTGCCTCCAAGTTGATGATGCGACAACCCAGGGGTCGCAAATCACAGCAATGGAGTGGGCGGAACTTTGACCGAGTGATGACAACTTCCACATCAAGCGGGAGATGGATAGATCTCATAAATCTTGATCCGAGGACCTCCAAATCAATACACTGAGCGTGAATGGCAGCCAATTCCTCATACATGGGAGGGGCTCACTCTACAGCCACCCGCAAACTCTCAGGACCTTACTGTCATAAACTGTCATCTAGATCCCTTATGTGACACCTGGGTCAAGTAATCATAGTCGATATCGACTGATCACCTGTAGCAAAAAAAAAGAAGCAACAACTGCTGGCTGAACATAGTACTTTGTTACTATATTTTATGAAGGGTGATATAACACTAAATTATACCATCTTAACGGTATCCAAAACCAATGAATGTGTTATGTATAACACAGTGAGGGCTTATCACATTCACGGTGTCAGTTCAGATGTTGAGCTGAAGCATATGCCCATGTTGCGCAGCCTCAGCAAAACACGTTTATTTCTGACGGCACTTTTCACAGAGGTAGTCTATGTTCGACATTACCTCATGTTTTTAATACCACACAAGATCTTAGATAAACCTCCAGCGTCCTCTCCTTGCCATGTACCTGACAACATAAAAGGTCATGTTTGACTATATGAATTCATGCCACCAAAAAGATCGTACTTGTACTATTATGTGTAAGGAGTGCCTCTGGGCAGCATTAATGTCAAGTGTATTTGGTCTAATTCTGAAAGGTCCAAACTGTGGCCTCCTTGTCAAATCTGTTTTATTTAGATGTTCTGCATGCATCGGTGTCTCTTCTTGATAATTTTCCTCAATGGGAAAATCAATCATTTTGAGGCTGAGTAAACTTAGAGTATATTATATACAAGCAGTTTTGCTGCTTTGTGCTGCTATTGCAAATTATATTTTATGCATATTCCAATGTGGAGCTAGACGAGCCAAAGCAGCATGACAGGAGAGAAGAGCATCCTGTCGTGTTTTAAACAGTCGGGTGCGTTTTGAATGTCAGAGGAACTGTGGGGTCTCCAGGTGGCCGTGAGAAACTGAGGATTATATGAGAACATTGAGTTTAAAAGTAACAAAGCAAACAATAATTAGCCTTCCCAAGATCCTTCACCAGCCTCCTATCTATTATATACCACGTATAAACAGATGTCTTACAAATGTGGGGGTGAATGAAAAGCAGAAAACGTGGGCAGTCACACTCCCCCCTCGTGTTTGTTTATCAGCACAGGAAGCATCAGGTGCCAACCGGTCTGCCATTTTTTAATGATTGATAATGGCGTCTCTTGAGAGTTGAGCTGAAACAAGCGCAGGAAATGCTGAAAGGATATTAACCGGGGCATATCTGATGTGCATTCATATTTTTATTTATGCGATCGCCACTCCAATAATCTGGACAAGATTTTGTAATTGAAACGATGATTCTGCTTTACCGTTTATAATTATTGTAATTATCATCAATCATGCCATCATTACCATTGTTTTCATCAGCATGCTTATCATTGTCCTCTGTAAAAACTGTAAAAAATAAACTTCATTACCTGTATGATGTCTAAAAGTTGCCAATGACATCGAACAGTGATAGCATTTTACTCGCATTTGCGAGTCTCCGCGGATCCTTTAAGTCTTACAAATTCAGAAATGTAAGGTCATAAAAAGTATTAAATACCTTAAATGTATAATTATCATTTTAAAGGTGCTCTAAGCGATGTCGGGTGACGTGACTTCTTGTTGACGTTTAAAGTGTTTTATTCAGTGCCGCATCTTGTCGAGTAAACTCGACCGTGGTGCCTAGAGGGTTAAATGACAATATCCTGGCCTAGGCTACTGTTGTCATTGATCTAAGTATTTGAAATGAACATGATTTCTTAATGTCTAGTGACATATCAGGGCCATTTTATGATTATTTGAAATATATTTCTTACATACAGCTCCTTTAAATATACATGAGCACTGCTCGTTTCAAAGTGAAAACCAATGGCTCACGCTTTCAGAGCAGTTCTCAATCAGTTAACACACATACATTATACATGGGGAAAAAAATAAGACAAAAATTCCTCCATCTTTATCGTAACATAGGCCTATCCTTCTCAGATGTTTTTTTTAAGACTTGGATGTACTGTACATGGATTTTCCAGGTTATAATCATACACCAGTCCAGTCCACAAGCCAGCTGGCCTCCACCAATCAGCTCGCAGAATTTCCCTTGCCTGTTTTATACAGTAGTCTGTAATTTTGGTCCTCTCACCCGCTATTGCACAGCTCTAGGGAAAGAAGGTATTCTTATTCTGCTCTAGCATTTCTGAGTCATTACGGCCTGCGAGACTTTAGGACTTCATGATAAAGCAAACAAATGGCTCATAATCACAGTCATAATGTGGATATGGGTGTCATTAGCAATGCTATTTATTTCCCGGCGCTAGTCGAGCGAGCACAGCTCTCGTTTTCCCTCCATTTGCCTTTCTCTCTTTCCTCTTGGCAGAGTGACTTATTGTCTTTGACAAGAACGACAGCTCCTCCTTCCCATTTCGCGCTGATCCTCCAAACCCTACAGCATGGCACTGCTCATTTGTGCAGCTTCCCAAAAGCCTTAGCTGATCCAGAGTCAGTGCTAGCGATCTGGTGGATAAATGTGAGCCTGGTGCTCTCGATCCTCCACATAACACCTCGAGACAAGAGAGTAGAGCCTCGGATTAGCCAGACAGATCATCAAGCCAGGACGAAAAACCAGGATGAGTCATGGAAGCGTATCAAAGCAGGAAACCATCCCAAATAGATTCAGTGAGAGACTGGCGAGACAAGTAAGGAACACTGAAGGTTGTGGGCAGACCTGGCTATCTAAGACTTTAACAGTGTGCCTCAAAATTCAGACTGCCTTTTCATGTAGGGTCAAGCGACACATACTGTACCTTATTGCCACCATTCTGTTTTAATGGCCAAAAAGACGAGCACAACTCAAAATATAGCAGTGGCATGTCACAATGTTGCATCATTCTCAGAGATATCATCACCTAGACATGGCGTTGAGCTTTCCATCAATCTCCCAGGCACTAGCATGCACCCACTCTGGCAAAGAAACATATTTCTTAATTTGTCCAAACTTTAAAAGCATCATTACATCTCCCCTTTACAATAGGCTAATCACTAAATGCACTGAACTAAGCTTAGGTAAAAAAAATAAAAGGTGGAAAATTCGAAGGCACTTTAGTCTTTTCACACACACACAAAAAAAGGTAATTGATATATTTTGCTGTAGTGTGTCTGAAGGAAATATCAGTTTATGTTTCCAAACCTTCCTTCCTTTTAATAGTAATAATCAGGTGAGATTTTTGTATGCATTAGGAGTCTGACAACAGCCGGTGCGCTCCACACAGAGTTCTGATCTCACCATCATCGAGTCCATCTGGGATTACATGAAAAAAAGAAAAAAAAAAAAAAGAAGAGACAGACTAAATCCAGAAGAACTGCGGCAACGTCTCCAAGACGCTTGAAGAAACCTGTGTAAAAATGTTGTAAAGTGAGGATGCTGCACATATTAATAGTTTAACTAAATCAAATCATTATTTGGTGGGACCACCCTTTGCATTTAAAACAGCTTTTGTCCTAGATACACTTGCATATGGTTTTTCATGTAGCATTGCAAGCAGGGGCGGCTCGCCCATAGAGGGCGCTGGGGCGCCGCCCTCCCTCCGACCTGTCTGTCTGTTTTTTTTAATATATATTAAAAAGTATCATTTCGAAAAATAATCTGTGTTAATTATATGCTAATAATGGTTTTACTTTGAAAAGTGTTTTGAACTCACCAGAATGATATTTGCATTCACTTTCGTTACTTTTATCATGTTGGTGTAGTAGTATAGCCAATAGGCTGTCTTCTCAGGGCGCCAGTTCGCTCAGCCCCACAGTGCTGGAATTTAAGCCAATGGTTCCCCGGTTGCTATGCAAAAAAGTTTATATTTCGCCAATCAGCGTCGTAAAATTTTATGGATTAGGGGCGCTGAAAATATCGCCCACAGTATCAGATTACGGGAGTGCACCGTGCACGCGCACCACGGGACATTTTTTTTACCTCAGATGAGAGCAGAATGGCAGCGCCAGTGACGTCGAGTGGAAATAATGTAAAGTAAGTCGTGGGAATTGACCTGTCTGTCTCTGTCACTCACTCACTCACACACACATAAACACTGTTTCACACACATTTGATATTAAAATAGTTATAGGAATATTAATACCTGTGTGTTTGCTTTGTTTTTTGATGTTTTTAAGTTCTGAGCTAGATTACTGTGTTTCATACTAGTTAAAATCAACTTTCTTCTCATACTTGGGTGTTACCCTCAAGAATGTTGTCCCACCCTCTCTTTCAGAGCCTTTTCTCTCTCTCTTTCTCTAGTATCAACACATTGTTATCCATTATCCAATTGTCAATTTGTCAAAAATATGTAGTCTACAGCTGGGGATTGATTAAACTAGATTGTTGTATTACCTATTATTTTTTGTATTAACTATATTATAATTTATCAATATTATGCGTTTTCACTTTTTCTGTCAGCACACAGAGCATAATAAACATGCAACTTGTTCATTATCATTAACTGTCAAACTGTTATTATTATTATTCTATTATTTGACCATTGGTATTGACTGGTTTAAGTTATTTTATTGGTAGGCTATAGGTAAGGGCAAAACAGTATTTTTTTCTTCATTTATATTGTTGAAAACTAGTGAATGGTAATTGATGGTATAATGAACACAGTTAAGTTAAGATTATGTTAATATAACTAAATCTAAATTATTTTAAGACTTATTGACCCATGTAAGTTTGCTAAGGCCCCCTAGTGGGCCTTAGGCCTAAAATGCACCAGAATGCAGGAAATCACATCTACTAAATTCAAAATTTTCTGGGGGGGGGGGGGGGGGGGGCCCAGACCCCCCTCTTATTCAGCCCTCCCTCCAATATTTTTCACCAGCCGCCACTGATTGCAAGAAGGTTTCTTGGAGATGTTGCCAGAGTTCTTCTGGATTTAGTCTATCTCATCATAATAGAAAAAAAGAGCCCCAATTTATTTGAATTCAACCCTATATGATTCAGAAAAAAAGAAAAGAAAAAAAAACTATTTTAAGGAGTAGTACACTTTAAAAAAAAAAAAAAATATTTTGCTGATAATTTACTTACTCCCATGTCATCCATTATGTCCATGTCTTTCTTTCTTCAGTCGAAAATAAATTAAGGTTTTTCATGAAAACATTTTCTCCATATCATGGTCTTTAATGGGAACCAAACAGTTCAAGGTCCAAAAGACAGTTTCGGTGCAAACAGGAAACTGTTTAAAGGTCTTTAAACGACACCAGACGATGAATAAGGGTCTTATCAAGCGAAACGATCAGTCATTTAAAGAAAAAATAACAAAGTTTAAGTTTTATAAGCTCAAATGGTCATCTTGCTCTGTTCTGTGATGCACGTTCGTGACTCTCCTGTTCGAACTCGTTTATCAAAATGAACAAATCTTTTTTTGTGTCATTTGATTCATTCAATAGACGAAATTGAACGAATTGACTCGGAAAAAGATTAGTTCATTTTGATGAACGAGTTCGAACAGGAGAGTCACGAAACGTGCATCATAGTACAGAGCAAGGCGAGCATTTCAGCTTATAAAACTTAAACTTTGTTATTATTATTATTTTTTAATGAGTGATCGTTTTGCTTGACCCTTATTCATCATCTGAAATCGTTTAAAGCCCTTTGACCAGTTGGCACTGAAAGTGTCTTTTGGACCGTTTGGTTCCCATTGAAGTCCATTATATGGAGAAAAATCTTGGAATGTTTTCATCAAAAACTTTAATTTCTTTTCGACTGAAGAAAAAAAGACATGGATATCTTGGATGACATGCAGGTGAGTAAATTATCAGCAAAAGTTTTTTTTTTTTTTTTTTTAAAGTGAACTACTTCTTTAAATCTATATTGACTAAAAATATACATTACGGAAAATATTATTAAAACAAAAAGTATCACACTGTCATCAAACTCTGTGTTGTTGGCAGAGTAGGCCATTCTTTAATTTGTTACATACTTGAGTTGACAGCTATGCATATTTACATTGATAGAAAAAATAAAAAAGGGGGAAAATTTCACCCTCATATAAAAGACAGGGAAAAAAATCCAACAAATGAAAATCAATTCCTGGGGGAAAATATCAATGCTTAATAAAAGGTTAATTCCTGGCTCTGAGCTGTTTGCAGCTGCCAGTCAAAATGAGTTTATTTGTCCAGAGCTGGTGAAAAATCTCCAGAATGAAAAAGAGAAGAAAACATCTTAAAAATAACACAATTGCAGTTCAGCTGCACTGACAGATTACCCTCTCCATTTGTTTTCTTCAAATAATCCAAAAAAAATTGACAAAGACCAAATATTTTGTCGGCGAATGAGAGCAACATGAAGGCATTCAAACATTTAAAACTTTTTCCAAAAATAAGCCCTTTTGCTGGGCTCTGGTTTGGGTGATTGTCATTGTGATTAACATTTGAACATCCCAATTATATAAATATGCCACACAAGAGAAGAAAACAATTAATCTTTAAAGCGTTCTCTCACTTTCTCCTGTTCTTTCCTCAGTCCTACCATCAGCCCTCATTAATTTTCATTTTCTGCAAATGACACTTTTACATTTTCTCCTAAATCAATATAGCTAAATTTATTAATGGGGGAAACTGTTAACAAAAAGGCCCATTGAGGCGTCCTCCAACACCACAGGGTCCCACCAGGCTGCCTGGTAGAAGTGAACCATTAGAAACTGCCTCTGCAATGCATTTTGGACTTTCTAAATCCACTTTTAAATAAATAAGCACATCACTGAGCCCAAAAATGTCTACTTCCATACAAGCAACATGTGAAAAACAGTATGTGAGACGAGCGGTTCGTCCGAATTCATAGTATAAATAAAATAGTAGGCGAAAAGTACCCAGATGACCTTCAGATGATTCTGAAGGGTGCAATCGATAGATACTTTACTATTCCATGAGGCCACAGGAGAGGATTTGTGAATGGAAGTGAAGCATGTGACACGTAGGTCACATGACAATGACAACATGACAGATGTAGTATGTTGAAATTTCACTCATACTACATAGAACACAGGTTTTTTCAACAGTCGCAAAGTTTCCAACCACTAATATTTGATTTCAGACGGTTCCAGATTCAATTCCCCTTCTTTTCCCAGAATATTCTTATCGCCCTTCACTCTCGTATTCATTAAAGGAATAAAAAGCAAACAAAATAAATATTTAAATAAATAAATAATAAGCCACCGTGTGTGGGTGTAAAGTAGATTTGTTTGCTTATAATTTAAAATCATTTTATAATTCTATGGTAATATCTAACTGCTTCAGGCATACATAAATAAGCATATAAAAAAACAAAATCACCTTTAATGCCAAATCAAAACCCCTGTGTGCGATATAAAATAATTAAAGTGTGACATCAAACTAAGAAAAAAAAAGTAGATAATAAAAAAAAATAAATGGTAAACAAATGCCTCATTCAGGGCTGTCGTTACTCTCACATTGCCATAGTCATTAAATCGAGATGGACCCGGCCCTCCCTGTGGCCACACAAATGACTCAGCACAATACATTTTCTCCCAATTATAGATCTGCTCCACACATTTTACTGGCCTAAACACATGCAGCTTATTAAAAAGAAATAAAGCCGCATCCCAGACAAATACTCCTCCGGTTTGTTGTTTACCCAAACCACAACATGCTTATTAGCAGAGAGCATAAACTACTGGTGAGGCGTAAACCCTCAACGTTGTCCAGTGTTGAAGAAGATGGACAGGACATCATTGATCCAGCTATCAGAAAATAACACAACATTCATCACAACAGCCTTCCTGCAATGGTTTAGAGTTTGGTTTGTTTGTTGTAATGGGCTTTTTTGAATAGGTAAAAAACCCTCTATTGAACAGGTAACAATGGCAAAACAGGAATTGGTGTGAGAGGGATCAGGATTATCGAATCAGGACTAGATACAGGTTTGACTTATGCCTGGTTCAGATTACACTTTTTTTGTGTCTGTTACGCTAATCACTGTGTCAGATTACGCGATTTTGAATCCTAAAATCTTGTCGTGTCGTAAACAAGACACATGTCAGACTACACGTTGCTTCCTGACCAGTCATCGCATGCCGTCTTTAACGGCGCGCGTGATGTCATCGAGAAGGTGAAACTAGTAGCGAGTGACTTCCGCAAACAAACAATGGATGAAGCGCTGAGTGTTGTATTGGCTAGAAAAGTAAAAAAAGAAAGAAAACCAAAGAGAACTTGAGGTAAAATATTGTTTTCTTAAACATTTTTACTTTTAGTTTTAACGTCATCACCATCGTCTCTCTTTCGTTTCGCCATTTTTGAAAGTTGTGTACGGAAAAGCTTCTGTGCTCCTATTGGTCAACCTCATACATGTGACGGAACCGTCGTGGACGACCGTAAAAAAAAATATACAGGCTAGTCTTTTTGTCGTGATGTCGCGAAGCATCGCAGACGCGACGCAGGTTGTCGCCCACTATGACACACTATACGAGATGATATAGAATCTTGCGCCCCGACGCCCGTTGTCGTTTACGAATCCCCACGACACCCTACGTCAAATGGATCGTGCCAAAATCGGGCTAAAATCGTGTACTCTGAACCAGGCATAAGCTTTCACACAAGAGAAAAGTAAACCACAAATTTGATTATTTGAATGACCATTGCCAATAACAACACACCAAGATGGCAGATATTGGTATTTGTAATACGAATTGTATTTCAGCTGGTTGAACGTTACCGAGCGCTGCAGAATATGTAATGGGGTGCATGTAGAATTTGATTTCATAGAGAAAGGAATGAAAAACTCCACAGTCCTTAGTGACGTCTATGATTTTCAAGGGGCAAAGTTACTACATTTTGATGAAAGATGACAAAGCTAAACCGATGAAACTCTCACAATAAAAACAGGAACGTGCATTAAGAAAGTAAATAGGGTCAATTTTGTTTTCACATTGAATTGAAATGCAGCGAGAGGCGGAGAAAGAAATAGAGCATGTGTGTGGGGGAAAAAGACAGAGTTCTTGATGGAAGGGGAGTTTCTTTCATCTTGTGCTTACTTTGAGTACCACCTACATCAAAAACAGAGCTCTCAATATCTCTCTTTTTTAACTACTTAAGCCCTAAACCAAGCATGCGCATCCCACATACATATATATACACACATCAAACACAATCATACACACCAAACATATAAACAGACAAGCCCTAGAATAGAGACAGGTCCACCTCTAATGGATGCCAGCTCAAAGAGCTTCTCCATTTTCCTTTTTTTTTTCTTCAGGTGAGGCCCACCCAATGAAAAACTTTCAATTCTTTTCTCTTTCCACAGGGCTGTCAAATCTTCATCTTCAATCAGCAGCAGGGCTCTCTTTCCCGCAGTAACGGATTAATCTATCTGATATGGCAGCAAGTCTCGACCAATGAGAAGAGCGCCTCTAACAAGAGGAGAATGAACTCCTTTCCTTTTGTTTTTATGCATAATTCATACACCGCATCTCTCTGCCTTTCTCTCGCCGTCTCTCCCTCAGAAATTGATTATTTCACATCGGACCCGTCATGCAGATATTACACACCTAAAGGAAAACAAATACGCTTTATTTGCATTCCCATACATAAAGAACATCATACATATTCAGTTATTCCTTGCCTGTTTCATCTTAACCCAGTTGTAATATGGATATGAGAGGAAACCGAGATGGGAGTGTTTTTTTGAATTCACAAAAGAATCGGAAAAACTTGCAGTTTTTGTTCCCTAAGCATTTCTGATCCAGTCCATGAAGTTCATTATTTGATCTGTTATATTTCAACATTTTTTTTTCTCCGTGCCATCGCATTCGTGACTAGAATGTCAACCTCGAGCTCATTTGAGAGAAAAATCACAGCGCTACGCTAAAACAGATGACCCAGTGTGCCGTGCTGGGACGAGGTACACGAATTTCCCATCCAATCTGCCTGCTTTACCTTCACAGAGTCCCCCATCCATTACGCCAATGGAGAATAAATGAATGGGATTTCAATATTCCTTCTAAAATAAATAATGAATCTGAGTATTTGCTTTGAAAGTCATTGTGGCCGGTCTCATATGTCACGGAGGCTTGGCAGCTGGTGCTGTAAATGCGATGATAAAGCTTCATACAAAGGCGAAATCTCCCTATCAAACTCTGGCTTTCCATTCACAAACTCCCTCTGGCTGACAATCTTTCTTTGTCAGTTCTGTCATCCCTTCATTCATGAAAGACTCTAATATCTGCTGCTCCAAAACTCTTCCCCCTCCAACTACATTGCTCATGCTAAACGCCTGTTCGGTTTCATTTACTACGATTATCCACAACATGTAAAAAGCATGCCTGCGGATGAAGGGGCATCATGCTCCTATTTTATGTTTTGAGGGCACTCACTTAAAGGGATAGTTCACTTTGAAATTAATTTTTGAAATGTTTTAGCTTACCCCAAGGGTATCCAAGATGTAGGTGTCTTTGTTTCCACAGTATTTTCAATTTTGATATTTTTAGGCCAAAACGTTCTTGTCTGTCAGTCATATAATTGAGATTTATGGGGGCGTATGATTTAATGAGTCGTAAATGTACACATTGTAGCCTAAGATACGAAACGAGCGGTTTGTGTGAGAAAACGAACAGTATTTATATCGTTTTTACCTCTTGTAACCACAGCCACGTCCAACTGATCGGAAAGTACCCTTTATGTCTGTCTGTCAGTTTTGCAAATATTTAACCAGTGAAAAATATTAAAAAGAGCTTGCAACTTATCCTTGTAACTCTATTAGATCCTCAAACTGTTGTGAATGTTCTGTATTGTGAATGAAGTGACTGTCTCTGCTTGTTTGCAATTCAAGAGTAAATAAAGAACTGCTCGTTCTAATAAGTACAGCATATTCTTAACTCAAGAAACACTGTGTGCATAAAGGCTAATGTTTTATGTATTGAGAAGTGGAGAATGGGGTCTTAGTCAAGCATTTGTCCTCGAGTCATTGCTAATACCATCTTAAAAAGCCTGTGGGTAGCACTTCAACATTTATAACGTGATTTTGGCTAAATGACAGAATAAACTTAGTGCCCACATACAGTAATTGCTGTAAACTTTATAACCTGTAACGTGACGAGAACGTAATGTGACGCATCGTTCTAATGACTGACAAACGCATCGTTCTAATGACTGACAAACACTGACAGTATGTCTGAAATTCTCTGAAATCTATAGGTCAAAAACCTTATAGGCAAGGCAAGGCAAGACAAGTTTATTTATATAGCACATTTCATACACAATGGCAATTCAAAGTGCTTTACATAGAAGAAATTAAAATAATCAAAAGAAATCAGAATAATTAAAACAGTTTAGAATAAAAACTGTTATAACTCCATTTGAGCTTGTTTTTGGTATTATTTTAATGACACATGCAAGTGTCGGACCACATATAAAGCCTGAATATAAAATTTGACAATGAATTGTTTAATTATTTAATATTACATTTTTTTTTTTCCTTTTTTTCCCTATTTCCTGAAAACAGCGGTTTTGGACATAAGTTTCGCCGAGTCAGAAATCATGAGGTTGCTCACAATTATTTTATTTTATTACCAGCTCTAGTTTTTAGTTAATTTAATTTATTTATTTAAATCTTATTATAGACACATCAAACATTTTTCTAAGAGGAAGAAAAACTATACAAATCAATTTGATAGACATTTTCTGGATTTTCACCAAACTTGGACCTAAGGATGTCACGGTACCACAATTCCGGTAGTCGGTACCGATACCATTAAAAAGTTATGGTTCTTGGTATACCAATTTCGGTACCACAGCAAAATCATTTTGAACTATTTTTACAATTCATTTAACTATGTGAAATATATATATATATATATATATATATATATATATATATATATATATATACATATATATATTCAATGACTTTATTATTTATGATGGTAAATTTATGAAAGCATTGAAGTCTACATGCTGTTGAAAAGAAAATATTGATGATATTGAGAAATATTGCTTATAAAAAAAAAGTGAAAAATAAGCAACCTTCTATGCACACAATATTATTATTATTAGTAGTAGTATTTTTAATTAATGGAGACGTAGTTAAATCTATTGTACAGTAGCCTAAAATAATTATTACTGTCAATTTCTTTAAGTTAAACCAAAATTTTATTTTTGACGGGTTGCCGTCAGGACCTTTGAGTTTCTGTGCGTGTATGATATGACGATAGTTTTTCTCAAATGAAATGGTAAAATGCTAATTAAGTGACTCAAAGATGAATTGAATCATGAATCATGTCATCATATCGTGAAGCAGCAGAGACTCAAAACAGCGCGAGTTTCCAGTGTGTGTCTGAGGTAACGTTAAATGAAACCGCGCGTCAGCGCCGTTCATTCACACAGAGACAAGCAGAATATGCATTGTTAATATTTAAATAGTCTTTTTGCAGTTTAATATACACAGACACCACATCAGCAGAGCCTCCGGTCGCCATGTCTCAGCACTTTCATGAAGAGAACACAACTTCACGCTGTTCGTGCATGCGGGTTTGACTGGGTACTCGGTAGCACCGGTAATTGGTTCCTTGACGTTTAAAATTGTTTAGTACCGAAGTACCAAATATTTTGACAACACTATTGGACCTAATGATCTCTTCCACAGCAATCATGTAGCTTTATTTTTCAAAGATGCACAAAGTTCTTTTGGAAGTTGCATTTGAAATCCACTTAACTCAAGAATCTGAGGGGGAACATGGCCTTTTGGCTTGAACAGGCATGAAGCTTCTGGGAAGATGAGTCAACTGTAAATCTCCATTCTGAAGGGATAAGATCTCAACACTGTACACAAAATGCTTGGGCGGTCTAGGTCTGTGACCTTGGCTAATATAATGACACTTGCAGAAAGGCATTAAGAAAGAACTGATATAGCCGAGGAGCACTTTTTCAGGTGTATTCATTTATCCTTTGGAGAGCGTGGCATCTGTGATTAAGAGCAATGGCTTCAAAACGACTGGGCAGAATGCCCGCAGCTGTGCCCACACTCTGGAGTTCTATTTCTATATCCTTTTCTGTCCCTTTAACGTTTGAATAAGGGATGAAGTTGCTGCTGTGTTTTAAGAGGAAACAAAAGGGAAAAGTTAACAGTTGGCAGGCACATGTAAACAACTGCTTCCAAACGGTCCGTTCGCTTTATCGCCCTTCTGGCGGCACGTTTGGGATACGGCACGGATCCATTTAGCAACTGGGAAACTGTTTAGTCAGACGTCTGTTTTATGAAGAGTGTGGCTGTGTGTGTTCGGCTGTGTGTTGAATATTAAAAGGTACATCTTTAGGATTTTAAAGGCCCGTCTAAATGCAAAAAATCGGTTGTGTACTGTGCCTGTGGATATGCTGTAATTTTGGTGACGGCCTGCTTCTGTTTCATTGTGCATGTGAAGACTGTCAGAAACGTGTCAGGGCTTATTTTCTCGGCAGGATCACCATATACTATTTTCACCTTTCAGGCTGTCACTGGGATCCCACTTCTCCCCATTATCATCTTATTTAAGGGCAATTTGGCTCTCTACATGATAGATTAAGCAAAAAGGGGAGGTGTGGAAGGGAAAAGAGACATCTTGTAATTGGGGCTGAGAGAAACAAAGAAGAGAGGTTACGCTTCTTATTTGCATTTCTTATTGATGGCAAAGGAATGACTTTTACCCATGCAACCAAACTCTATAAACACCTTACGGCAAACTGGCAACCAATCAGAACACCCTTACAACCACACACCAACACCTTCGGAAGCAAGTTTTCCAAGGCCAATTCAATTTTCTTAAGTCTATTTCTTGAGCAGAAATCCTCCATATCATGTGTTTTTGCATGCATATGTCTATTCATTATAGTTCTGGAATGTTCTGGCACAACTCACATTTTCTCTGGTCTATTTCTAGTATAAATCCCATACATCTACACTTATTATGTGGCTGTTCTAATTGGTCAACGGAGGTATTAAGGAGGATAAGAATCTCATGTATAAAGTAACAATCAGCAAAAATATTAATTTTCAAAGTTTAAAAGTGTTTAGTAACATCATTTACGGCAACAGCTGACGGTAGCGCGGCATGAACGAGTCATCAAATTGATTCGTTCAAAAGCATAGAGCCGTTTACAATTGTAGTTTATTTCAGTCACATTTACACAGTTATGATTCGATCATTCTGTCCTTGTTGTAAACGACAATGAAAACTGAGTCAGTGGGTTAAAAAGATTCGTTAACAAAATAAACTTCCGGACAGAAAAAGGAATAATATGGACATGTGAATAGTTTTTCTAGACAGCCAAACTGTCTGATAATGTCATGCAGTCTAACTTGTTCCTAACTCACTGTTTGCTACTCCTTACCACCGTATCTTTCCCTGTGCGCTGGAGAGATCAAGGCAGTCTGGTTCTCCTTGCTCTCCCTAATGGAATGAGCACACAGTTTACAAATTAAAACAATTATATCTGTGGGCTAGAGGCGCACTGGTCCGTGAACCATGAAGCAACAGAGTGCCAGAGCGCCAGTATTTCAACGTGATGACAAGAGTAGAGAAAGATGCCAAAGACAGCAGTCGGCCTTTGTGTAATTTGACTCGTCCTTGCTCTGCTTGCAGCTGCGACATGACTTGATGCTCAATGTTGAAACACACATTTTCTTTTTCTTTAGTTAGTGGGGTGGAAATTAAATGCTGCGTATTATATCGGGTGTCCAATCCAGTGCACAACACGGAAACTAGCAAGGGAGCTCTGGGTAACTGTATCAAATTTGCCATTAAAGACGCCAAACGTATTTAAATCCACTGAAGGATGGTGTAAGTTTGTGAGTCGAGTGGCTCGGGGGTTGTGTAAACTGAGGATATTAGAGTTTTTCTCGTGTTTGGTCTCATCTGGGTGCTTTTTCTCACTGCCATTGTCAATACACATCCACAGCATGGCAAAGTATTTCTTATGTCTGTGTAATGTGAATTCTTAGCAGAATAACCCTCCCACCCCCTCTTCTCTTTCATTACCGGCCTCCTCTCTCATGAGACAGGATTATTCAATCTCTCTTTATCGCACACTTGCTCTCTAATTCTAGAACATATACATATCATAAGTTTTATACCTCTCTTCTCATTTTTTATGTCTCACTCGCAAAATTCACACACAAGCTCTCTCTTTATTGGGACATTTTACACAGAAAGCATTTTATTGCATCTGTGCTATTTTTCAACAGTTAAGCTGTGTCTGAAACCGCTCACTCGTTCACTCATTCACTAATCCCTATATAGTGTATGGCATTTGAGTGCACTATATCTGCAAGGAGTGAACGAGATGAAGTGAGTGAATTCGGACGCTGACGTTTACACTGTGCGTCGGAGAGTTGGAGCTGTCGCAGAAAAGGCTTTGTCACGCGTACTGAGAACTCCTTTTATCTTACATTACCTACTTTATAAAATAATATTAACAACAATAACAATCATAATGACTTTATTTTGTAATTATACCTCCGTGCCGAGCTTTGTAGTTTCATCGACTGAAATTCTAACTTTCACGTTCACAGATGACGTGTCGTCGAGTGCCCTATGGCGACCGTTATTATATTCAAACGAATACGCTTCCTAACGACGATTAACGGATATTTTTCAAATCCTCCACTGGATGTAATGTAATCTCTGGTTTAAACTTGCTCGCACCGCACTTTCATGCACACTCAGTTCTGGATTGTGGGAAATAGGGCTTCAGCAAGTGTACATCGAATGTACACTCGAATTCAGAGAGGATTGTGGGTAAAAGTAGTGAATGAATGTAGGGAATGATGTCATTCACTGAGAATTCAAAATGGCTGACACCCGATATAGTGCACAATATAGTGGATAGGGAGCGATTTCAGACAGCTATAGTTTGTACAAAAAATACATTTTATTTTACACAATGACCTAAATATAAGGAACTGGCTAGGGAAATATGTAATAGGAAACTGTGCAGCATAAAGATAATTAAACAATTTAAATAATAAAAAAGCGTTGTGAAATTATGATTAAAAAAACAGATAAAAGAGTTCCTAAATTTGAAGAAAAAAAAATGATTGTTTCAAAGGATCAAAATCAATTACCCACTTGAGCGTGAAACTAAACACTGAATGAACACCTGCTAACTAAAACGCTTAGCAGGTTGATTCACACAAACACATCATGTAAACAGGGTTGCCAACTTTTGAGTTTTGCTTGGAGTGAGATTTTTTTTTTTGGGGGGGGGGGGGGGGATCATAAGATCTTGTAGGGCACAATGTAGGGCTACCAGTTTTACTGATTAAAAAAAAAAAAACAGTTTTGGGAATAAAGTTCATAAATTATTGTTCTTTCCCATATGATTTAGTAAAACTATGTTGAGACCTCTGTCCTTCTAGGGGGGTTCGGGGCATGCTCCCCCGGAAGAAAATTTTGTACATTTTAAGGTTAAATGCATCAATTTGGTGCACTTTGAGAGCTCAAAATTAAGAGTTTTAACTGGCTTCAACCCATGAACTGTGTGACATTCAACAAAGCAAAAGCCTCGACTTGTACCTGGACATTAAAGAGGGATCAAACATCTTTTTAGTTATGATATAAAGTCTATGATATAAAGTCTCAGTCTCTTTTAGGATGCCAAACGATTATTATAATAATGTAATAATGATTTATATAATTATTCCTATTACGTAAAATCCATATAGGCCTAGTCTATAAATGTAGGCTGCTGTATAAATGAAAATGAATATTTCAAAAGTATATTTTACTTACACTATTGTATAGGAAAATTACAATAGTTTTGTCCTAATTTCTTCACTTGCAAGAAATAAACCCTTGAGCTTTTATTTTGGAGAAAACAACAGATGAGAAGAGAGAGTTAAAGGCAAAAGCCGGATTCGAACTCGGGTTGCTATCAAGCACCTCACTCCCCTCGCCCTACGCCACTGTAGATATTTAGTGAAGGATATCTTTTTTGCTAAAAAGACAGGCACGTAGTGCAAATGTACGCTGTCACGTTCAAGGTCGGCAGCGCAGCGTCTCTCTGTGCATCGCAAAAGCACGTGTTGACAGTTTGTTAATATAAAGCGGGAGATTAGCAGATACACAGTGTTTTGCTCGTGCCCTGTGGGTGTTGTAGCCTAGGCAACTGTTTCAAGTGCCGTTTGAACTGACGCGCTACTGCGTTCTTTCACATTTAAAAGCGCCAAAACGCTCCATATCAAGAGTAAACTTCTCTGTCTGTCGGTGTCAGTGTAATCTTTTTCCGCGATTTTTCTCTACGTCCAATCAGTAGTTAAGAGCCTGAACTTGCTTATAGTAATACAAAAAATACAGCACAGAAGAATGTCTAATTTAGCGTGAGATTTCTATGTTGAGCGTGAGACCGTGAGATTGAGGCTGAATGCGTGAGTGTCACGCCAGATGCGTGAGAGTTGGCAACCCTGTGTAAACATGGTGTTATTGCATATACACACACAACATTAACGTAATATTACCATTTACATCCACAGAAAATTATGTGAATCCAGAAGTGAACTTGAACTGTGTCACATCATGCTCATCAGTTTATGGACCATTAGGCTATGGACCATCTTGTGTATGTGTCCTGAATAAAGATTATCCATCCATCTATCCATATATCCATCTATCCATCTATCTATCTATCTATCTATCTATCTATCTATCTATCTATCTATCTATCTATCTATCTATCTATCTATCTATCTATCTATCTATCTATCTATCTATCTATCTATCTATCTATCTATCTATCTATCATCAGAATGTATACAGGTAAGTCATGTTGAGAATTCACTCTTACAGAATATCTACATAACATTTCCAGAATAACTATACCATGAAGATTTATGAAATATTTTCCTCCACAGAAAAATAAACAGCACATACTAAACATAAAAGTCTGCTTAGCTGCTAACAATTAGCTGACGTGGGCTGTTCTTGGCCAGAGTTAGCTGTAATGTGGACCAAACCAGGCCATTCAGTCAAAGGTCTGGTTAAGTCTACCACACATCTACTGTATCATTTTTCTAACGCAACCTTTACATGCGCTCTCACACAGACACACACACCTCATCGCCTTCTTTCTTACACAAAACATCCTCTTGCTTTTACCTCACACACACTTCTGTGCACAGGGTGAATCAGAGGACTGATGGTTCCCTCTGATCATAAATCAGAGCGAGCCATCTCAGTCACATCAGTCCAAGTCCAACAGATGTGTGTGTGTGTCTGTGCTTTCCAGCTGTTTTTGCCAACATGGAGAGTGATGGAGTGGATTGAAGCCCACTCAGACTGTACTGAAAAATATGCCCATGCTATAAACGTCTGCATATGTAGGCAAAGCAAAACCGCCAGTGGCCCCTCAGCAAACACATAGTACACCTGAGTACCATCTCTGCTTTCCCGCTCATTGGGATGCTATGTCTGTGTTTACAACTGAGCTGCTGAGCAGATGCTTGGACACATCACAAGCATTATGTGCCAAATACTGAAAGACACATGCACAAGAAAAAGTGGCCCAAGACAGAACCTTGGGGGATGCCAACTTCACACCAACACAAATTAAGCCAGCAGGGTAGGAGGTGGAAAAGCACACAGAGAGAGAGAGACAGAAAGGCGGCTGAAATGAGTTTCGGAGGGTAGAGGGTTCAGGTTAGGGTCAGTTTAAGCTCTTCAAAGTGTCTGCTCGAGGTAGTCAGACCGGATAAAGCTCCAAAAACACGCATTTGCAATCAATTTGCATTTAACGCATTTCGCTCTCACTGGCCTATTCATATTCACTCTCCCCGTGAGAGGAGAAACTCATTTGAACCAGTCAGCTTGAAAAAAGAAATCCCGCATTCATTCTAAATATCACGTCTAAACTACACGTTGCGCGCTAAAATGGTGAACCCGTGGTTATCAGAGCCTGGAGATTAATTAGCCAGACATGTCAAAGCGGATCATACTCTAAACATTTTAACAGCCACCTGCAGGGTGACATGAAACATTTGCCTGTTAAAAAGTGAATAAAGGCATAAATCAGGAATTGAGAAAAACCTGAGGAACTCCAAATGCCATGTCCCTGAAGAGTATTTTTGGCAATTAGCTTTCTTTATCAAATGAAAAAAAGTTTATGTACCCCTCCACCCACCTTCTGAAAGCTCATTTTTTAGTAGATGTTGAACAAAATGTGAGAGGGTGTAAATTAGATGTAAAAGAGAGAGAAAAATACACCCACACAATCCTGATACTTAGGAGCCCAAGGCAGTTGTTCTGTGCAAACCTCACCTCAGACTGATATGACATGGAGAGTGTTGCGAAGAGCTCAGCTTCAGCCTTTAGAATCTGAATATTACAGAAAGATGTTGAAGAGTTCACTAATGACAGCTCCCACTTCAACTTGCCATTGCTAACAGTTCAAAAGATGTTAGCCAGGCCTTTTTTTCGGTTTTATCTTTTGGTGTAGCTGTTTTCCTAGTGTTAAAGGGCTAGACTACCCCAAAATGACAATTCTGTTATCATTTGAGTGCCATTCCAAATCCTGTATGACTTAAATTCTACTGCAAAACACAGAAGAAGATATTTGACAAACTGTTTTTGTCCATTCACTCTTAAAATAGGTTATTTATTGGCATTAAAAAAATATATATATATATTAAGAGTGTATGGACAAAAACAGTTTGTCAAACATCTTCTTCTGTGTTTTGCAGTGAACCTTCAATATCCATGGAATCTTTTCATTGGATAATAGGTTCTTTATAGTGGAAAACTACATTTTTTTTTATTAAAAAAAAATCTTCACACCAAGTAAACAAACGGTTTTTTTTTTAAGAACTTTTCACAGAAAGATTATTTGGAGAACCCAAAAATGGATCTTATATTTCAATGCTTTGAAAACCCATTTGTGTTCTGCAGAAGAAAGGAAGTCACACAGGTTTGGAACAACATGACGGTGAGCAAGTGATGACAATAATAATTTTGTAGGTGAACTATCCCTTTAATATCAGGTGTGAACAGAGCCTTTGTGTGATGGTCTTACACACCCAAGGGATCTGAGAAAGACAGAGAAATATGCCTCAGAGAGAAAGAGATAGAGACAGGGAGATATGACTCTAAGAGAACAATGTGAAATGTGACGAGGCATATTTAATTAAATGTTACAGGCGGTGATGAATCAGATACAGGACACTCAAACAAATGCTTCAGTCGCCCCGAGAATCAGATGAGATTTGTTTTCAGGGCTGCTATTAATATATGGCAAAGTGCTTTCCTGATAAGTGAATTGCTTGGCCATAATTAGCAGCCTGAAGGATTCAGAGCAAGAAAAAAAGACCATAGAAGGTCACCAATACCAACAAAGAAAGATTAGTGGAAGAGGAAAGATCAATGGCCATTGGATAATGCGCAAGTTTCGGTTGAAAAGATGAAGCTGTTAGGAGGGTTTTAAAGGAGCAATTTTTGATGGGTCATACACTTTGAATGTGCTATTAAATGTTCCAAAAGTTTTTTTTTTTTTTTTTTTTTTTTGCAGCAAATTAATAGAAGAACCATTATGTGTTCCCCAAACCTTTTAGTAAACAATTCTTAAGAGACATTTTTCCATTATAAAGAACATTTTGTGCAATGAAAAGTGCCATGGATGTTAAATTTCTTAATTTTGTGGTAACCATCTGGTTCTACAGAACATATTTATTATATTAACAAACATAATATATGGCTATTCAAAATCAGCTATGTATTCTGACTATATGTATATATTTGCGAACAACAAATATAGTCCCGACCGAATCCCATCCGGGCCCAGTCCCGACCGAATCCCATCCTCCAAAACCGTTTCAGCAAATGCAAATTAATCTGAATGATTCAAAACATTTACGTTTTGCTATCCTATCCTAGTGTACCAACAAACACAGTGTCACTCTGGTCACAGGTTTGACATTGGGTAAGATCTGATAGTGTCCGGTCATTTGCATCGCGTTGACCTTTGTCTTTGCTGATGGACAGCCTGATAAAACCAACAACCTCTCAGAATCTCTGTCACCATCTACAAATGAATCATGATCACTGTCCCATCTCAAGAGCTTCCTCTTTCAGTTTTATTTACTTCTATTTTTTTTTCATTATTTGTTACATGTGTTGTCTACTTGTAATGTAACTGTATACTGTGATTTAAAATTACTCGTATAGTAATAGTTTGGTCATTTGATCACCCACTGCACCAAAAATGGTAGTGTTTTGAGAGAGTCCTTGTCCCGAGAGAGAGAGAAAAACAATAGAGAAGCCAAGGAAACCTTCAGGGCCAGGGGAAAGACAGAGCAAAGAGAGTGTGCCTAATGAAATATGAACATCACAGCGGGTGGGGGAGCTTTTTGTTCTGTTTGTAATGGTGAATATTTGATGAGTTGAGGTTGTTCTGTAAGCATAGCACCATATGCTAACAATCAAATTATAGGCAGACAGCAAAGTAACTCGTCATGTGAGCCATCAGCGCTGCGGGAAACACAGCATCTTGTGTGTCAGTGGCTGAAGCGCATGGACCTGCCAAAAAAAGAAACTTTAGCTGAACTCCTCAAACCAGTGATCTAATCCTGACTATGTTTCTAAGGCTCTATGTATGTTATTGGTCGATAACATCACAAATAGATGAGGGAGACACATACCCGTTTACACCTGGCATTTGAATCCATCTCTATTGTCCACTTTCAACCATTTCTGTCCTGATTTCTTCTAGGGGAGGGTCTATGGGTGGGTAAATGTGTTTTTGTTCCCCAGATCTTTTTTTCTAATGGACGAAATAAGCTCAGTCAATTTGCACATGAACACGACCAGAAAAAAACAAACAGAAACACTTACGGAGAGTAGCAGCTTTAGTTCCTGCTCTGGTTGCTGGAAGACCACATCGAACGTGGTGAGTGTGTGTTAGAAATCAGGAACGGTGAGAGAATATTGTGCTTGGTACGTTTTCATCTTCAAACCAAACTTGGGTCTCCGGCCAAAGTCTAAATCCCGCCTGGCTAGAGATTAGACCAAGGGTATAATCCATCAGCTGGAAGTTAGTCGCCATTGTGGCAGAACTTCACCTGCTGTTAGCATCCCATTGACTCCCATTCATTTTTGCGTCACTTTGACAGCGAATAACTTTACATCTGAGGCATGCAAAGACTTAATTTGTCCATTATTTATTTCTAAAGAAACACGACCATGTATAAAATGCTCCATTACTTTGTATCTTACGTTACGGCCCCGTAGAAGCCATTTTTGTAAAAATAGGCTAACGATTGCGTCATAACCACGGAACTTTCTGTCGCACAATAGAGACATTACCGTATAAACAGGAGGAGAAGCTTGCAAGCAATCTTTTACTGTCTCTGAGGCAATCGGGGGGACATGGGGGCATAAAGTCAAGGTAGAAGCCCATAAATAGAGAGACCATAAAAGCAACAGGACAAAATATTTCAACGTTTTTGAGCAATTAGGTGGTTCAGATTTGTCTTGGCACAGCTACTAGAAGATTTTCAACTTTCAGACTGTGGTCACGCTCAGTTTGAGCCTGCGCAGTCGCTCAGACATCAGACAGGAGTTCTTTTGCAGCTGTTCGAACACATTCGGCCACATGAGCGCTTACACTACAAAAGAAATCCATTCGAATGGAAGTGGTCAAAAGTGGACAAGCTCTAAATGTTTTAGACCCCATTTATAGCTGTATTTAGTGTCATCCACTTGTGACCCGATCGACCAAAACACATAGTAGAACCAGGTGTAAATAGGGTCAAAGTTTCATGTTTAAGGGTCATCTTATTACTCAAGCTATGTTTCAATATAGGGTCCCTACACACACTGAACAGAGAATGTGTGTAGTTCACTTCAATTGACAAAATGTGCTCATTTGGAATGATAAAAGCAAATACATTATTGAGTGATTATCAATGCATACTGTACTTTTATCATTTATTTAAATGAATACAATTTATTATACCCAAACCCCTTAACCAGAAATGCTTTGGTTTGCAAATTCAGGTGTGTCAGCAAAACCGACTAACTGATTAGCAAAATCTATGACGTAATATTGATTACCATTTTCTACTGACCCCTGAGAACTTAATTTTGGACTAGTTCTCCTTCCACTGATGAAGTACAGGCCTGAGCCATTAACGATTGTCAATATGAACTAATCGCTGGCGGTGCGATTTAATCAAGGATTTAACTAAATTTGTATCTAGGAAGCAAGCCCAGAGAGTCAACATCGGCAAAATCATTAAAGTGACTTTTCAAAACATGGCATATCTTAATTCACATTCCTTGCTTGTTGAAACCTATGGCATATCAGTGCTTTCAGTATGATTTATGAAGGTCGCATGCCACATTCAGGTGTAAAAGTTGAATGAATGACATCATGAACAATGGCATATGACTGAAGCCCTGGGGAGTCCATCAGTCAGAGACCGAGATGCACTTCCCCTCAAAGCATTTATGACTTTCTCTGTCCCTTTCTGATTCCTTTTCCATTGTTCCCAATAACAACCTCCTCTCCCCCTTCCTTGTCTTTTAAAATGACACCCGATTGTTATATTTTGATACCCTTTCCGTCTTCCTTCAACGTGAACAATGTCTGACATTAAGCTTTGTGACAAAGATCAGCCTAATGAAAGGTTAACTAATCTTCGTTAACACAAAAATGGCAGCGGCTGTTTTGACATTCCCATATCCCTTTTAAGGATGCAAATCTGTAAATATGTGTATGAATCCTGGCTAATTAGGGAAGGTAGTTGGAATCGGAGTAATGCCGAGCTCTTTTGCGGGAAAACAGTTGACACATCACGTGAGTGAAAGTCTTTTAATTGTACCCATTTAGCTCTCAGAGATACCAGGCGCAAACTGGGCTCCTAGAGACCCTTTGTTTTTAAATAAAAAGCTATTTTAGTCATATAAAATAAATATTATTATATATAATAAATTTTAAAAGTTGGGGTCAGTATGATTTTTTTAAGGAATTAATCATGGATTTATTTATTCAGCAATATATATATATATAAAAAAATGCATTAAATTGATCAACAGTGACAGTTCCCCTAAGACAGCTACAGAGGACACATGTATCTCAAAGGGTAACTTTTAAGATGAAGTAATGCGACCTGTGCCATTGTAAAAGCGTTCAAGTGCAAGGTAATTGAATGAGAAAAAAAAATTAAGAAGAAGAAAAAAAAGAGCAACTAATAAACTAATTGGGACGCAAATTCACCTCAGGGAAGAACATGTAAAATCTCATTTTGTGCTGGTTTGTTTTCCTGTAATTGTTCTCACGCCTGCCTGATCAAGGTCATCTGAGCCTGCTGTTCTGAACCCTCCACCAAGCTCAATAAATATTACATTCACCAAAGACACAAGGAAAAAAACTGGAAGGGTGGAATGCAGACACCTAGTAAAGATGAATACGGGAAGACGGGAAAGTTATGATGACCTTGTGCTGTGTGTTTGTTAGCATGCAGGTTTACTTCTGTTCAAAAGAAAAGTTTCCCTGTAGTGAGCAACAAGACTTCAGCATCAACACAGCTCTTATATAATACATGAGGCCACAGCTCTGGAATACCACAGTTACGCTTAATTGCATCACAGGAATATTGACTCATTGTACAACTGGCGTGTAAAGATCCTGTAGTAGTGTTGCAACGAATTGATTGAACTGCTAAAAGTTGATACACCAAAATATTCACCCACGAATGGCATGATTGATTAGCTGAGTCTGAATAAGTGTGCAATTCCAACAAAAAACAAAAGAAGCACACTCATTTTGATCAACACAGTTTTAACATTAAGTTAAAGGTTAAAAAAAATGAACAATTTTAAATGTAATAATTCAACTTTTTTTTTTTTTTTTGAGCAAAGACCTTATTGTCAAGGAGATGATCAGAGTTGATGAGAACTCACAAGTTTCTAGTGCTCACCAGAGCGAAGTGTGACCATCTGTCTGTCACACTACCACACAAACACTTATCTGGAGCTGTACGTGTGAGGAGATTTTTATTAGAGACTTAATTACAGTGATAAAATTACTGTCTACTGCATCAGTGAGTTAGAGGTAAATGAGCAAGTGTGTGATTGTGTGTCTCTAGGCTCTATGTCGCAGCTGTGTGCCTTTGTTTCTTTGTCAATGTTAATGGTTCAGAGTCACTCGTGCACACCTGCAACGCTACTAAATGGATCAGCAATTACAGAGGTCAATTTTAATCTTCTAAACGCAGGACACAAACATGCATGCGCCACGTTCAAATGTACAGCGACTATTCACCGGCACAAACCACAACAAACAGATGAAATTATAATACACATGCTCAGTGCACGATATGCATTGTGGCATGAATGTCATTCATCAACACTTTGATGCATCACAATATCATAACTGGGTCATAATTGACCCATAATTGAAACAGTGAACCTAAGAAGCGTCTCTGAGTGCACTGGAAACATCTCAGAGTTTCTAATTAATTATAATTTTTGTAGTTATTGATAGACAATTACATAAATAAATACCAACACTGTAATATATAGATGGGGAATTATTTGAAATAGTAAAAAAAAAAAAAAAAAAAAAAACATTTCATTATTAAATCTTCGCCTGTGAAGGAAAACTCCAGCAGACATTACTCCAGTCTACTAAGAAAACACTATGTTAGCTCATCCATATAGGAAATCATTCCAATGTGCTAATTTGGTACTAGAGGAACCTAAATTATCTTGGCATATTTAAAAACTGCAGTGCTACTTAATGAAGTGTGGAAATAGTAATACTTTTTCAGCTGCTGAAGTAGAGTGCATTTATACACATTTCTAAAGATCCAATTTGGTTTAAAAATGGCCAAAATGATGCATCTTACTCCAAAAATGAATCAGCCTATTGGTTATTTGAGAACAAGACCATTCCAAGCTTGGATGTCTATTAAGAAGACAGTATGATCATAAGGTCCGATGGCCCTATACATTCACAGTTACATTTTCTATTTGCACTATAAAGTAATGGAAAGGTTTTGTGGATGTTAAAGGTTCTTCATAGAACAATGGTAAATAGAGGTATTAAATTCTTTAAAAAAAAGCACATTTCAAAGTGTTTTCAAACTTCCTCTCTTCCCACTAGTAACTACTTTCTCTCTTTCTTTCTTTATCAAACATCTCATGCGCAGTCCCTCTCAAGTGGACATAGCTAATCAAACAGTCCATTTAAATGGTCAGTATTTAGTGGGATGAACAGAAGAAGGAAAAAAAAGAGAAAAAAAGTGCTTTGAGGACTATAAGGGGAAGGTTGAACCCTCAGGCGGAGCGAGACTCATGGAGAGGACGTGCCCGTCGCCCGCCAGCTGGGACTTGCTACACTGCTGGAATGCAAGGAGAAGGGAGCAGAGGGCAATGTTATGGACGCATAAGGATCAGTACCCAAGAGATACAGGCCAAAGACACAGGGACCCGCAGATAAGAGGAGAGAAGAGGAACTGGAGGAGGGAACGTGAAAAGACAATGGGATGTGCAGGGATAATAACAGCAATTTACACAGGGCTTTTCTTCGCAAAAAAAAAAAAACAATAAAAAAAATAAAATAAAAAAACCTTCAGTGGTAGGTAATAAACGTGAGCAGACATTCCATGTCTAAAATAAAATAAAATAAAATAATAAACATTCAATAAATAATTTAATTGAGCAACGTTTAATTGATCAATGTTCAAACACTAAATTATGAAACGGATTCTTCAAACATTATTTGTTACAAATAATAGTGTTCTTTTCCTTCACCTGTTCAGATTTGAGTAGAAGTATATATTATTTTAATCAAATACACCATTTTACTTTAATTAAGTAGCCCTCAATCTTGTCATGGGGTCTATACGCACCAAATCGACTTTAAAAAAAATAATAAAAAATAATAAAAATAAAAAAAATAATCTGGCATAAATCTGAAAATTTTTACACAGAAATGAAGGCCTAGTACTAGAGCATAAATGCAATGTATCATAAAAGTAATATTTCATATGCAAGCTAATGGTGTAGTATTGTGTGGTATATGGATACCAAATTAGGCTACTTTACATGCAAAAACACATGCATTAATGAATAGATGAGAAGTAAACAAAAAAGATACATAATTTGTATGATTAAAAATGTATATTTTTTTGCAATTAATCAATTGTTGTGGTCATATAGACCCCGAAGCCCAGAAGTGTAAACAGGAAACAAAGACCATTTGAAGGTTAATTTACTAACTGCTATAGGTGCCAAATCTATTTGCTAATAGATGGTTTAATATATATATATATATATATATATATACACATACACATCTTCTTCCGCTTCATCCGGGGCCGGGTCGCGGGGGCAGCAGTCTAAGCAGAGATGCCCAGACTTCCCTCTCCCTAGACACTTCCTCTAGCTCTTCTGGGGGGACACCGAGGCGTTCCCAGGCCAGCCGGGAGACATAGTCTTTCCAGCGTGTCCTAGGTCTTCCCCGGGGCCTCCGCCCAGTGGGACGTGCCCGGAACACCTCCCCAGGGAGGCGTCCAGGAGGCATCCGGAACAGATGCCCGAGCCACCTCAGCTGGCCCCTCTCGATGTGGAGGAGCAGCGGCTCTACTCTGAGCTCCTCCCGAGTGACCGAGCTTCTCACCCTATCTCTAAGGGATCGCCCAGCCACCCTGCGGAGAAAGCTCATTTCGGCCGCCTGTATCCAGGATCTTGTCCTTTCGGTCATGACCCAAAGCTCATGCCCATAGGTGAGAGTAGGAACGTAGATTGACCGGTAAATCGAGAGCTTTGCCTTACGGCTCAGCTCCTTCTTCACCACAACAGACCGGTACATCGACCGCATTGCTGCAGAAGCTGCACCGATCCGTCTGTCAATCTCCCGTTCCATCCTTCCCTCACTCGTGAACAAAACCCCAAGATACTTGAACTCCTCCAATTGAGGAAGGATTTCTCCACCAACCTGAAGTGAGCAAGCCACCCTTTTCCGACTGAGGACCATGGCCTCGGATTTGGAGGTGCTGATTCTCATCCCAGCCGCTTCACACTCGGCTGCAAACCTCCCCAGTGCATGCTGAAGGTCCAGGTGTGAAGGGGCCAACACGACAACATCGTCCGCAAAGAGCAGAGACGAAATCGTGCGGTCCCCAAACCTGACACCCTCCGGCCCCTGGCTGCGCCTAGAAATTCTGTCCATAAAAATTATGAACAGAACCGGCGACAAAGGGCAGCCCTGCCGGAGTCCAACATGCACTGGGAAGAAGTATATATATATATATATATATATATATATATATATATTAAAAAAAAAAAAAAATATATATATATATATATATATATATATATATATATATACACACACACACACACACACACACACTGTAAGTTGCTTGTTGGCTGTTGCCTGCAAGGCTACAGAAAGTGCAAGAAAAACCCTAGAGATTTTGAAGCTGATAATTTACACCCAAAAAACATTGAAACTACGTAATACAACTTTTCACTCTCTATTTTTTATTTTTCTCTTCCCATAATCCTCTCTCTCTCCTTTCATCACACAACAACCATCCCACGGTCTAACTTTGCAGGGTATTTTTTTCTGTGCCTCTCCTCTATTCCTTTTTTGGTCTTTAATTATCACTAATTAAGCTCTCCCTCGTTTGCTCCATTTTTCTCAGCGGGTGAGAGCGGGTTGAATAATTGGATGGAGAGAGGAAGACGGATGGCTCCTCCTGAGCCCAGGGTTTGTTCAGTCACGGCACACAGGAATCTTCTGCGTGTGTTCCATCCTTTAAACGACCTTCCTCTTTTGCTCCAAACGCCTGGGGATACTCATGCAAACCTTTCTGGCCACCGAGCCTTAACAGTTTTCTATAAAGATTACAAACTATATTCATTTTCCTCTTATGACTAAGCAAAACATGTGCAGAGGATATACTTTGTAACCTCACATGAATAGTGTGGATTTTATTATTTTGGAGGATTTTGCCATTTTATTGACTCTCTCACACTCCTGAAACATGCTTCAGAAGAGATCTCAACAAGGTCAACTGCACTCAGATTTGCCAAGATAACAACTGAAGAATGAAATCTGTTCAATATCTCAAATGGGCTTTCTAAAAAGCAATGACTCGAAATGGAGAGATGCATTTGGTAAAATCCCAGTGATTTTTCTCCTTTAGCGTTCCAGATATCAACATCACAACTCCACTCAGTGTTTCCAACATATGCACAATTGTTCAAAAGTTTGGGGACAGTAAAGTAGTACATAAAGTAAATACTTCTACATTGTTACAAATGTTCTTTTGAAGCTTACATTCATCAAGTCATGATTTCCATTGTGCCTTTTCCGACCCAGGATGCCAGGATAATCGGAATGGCGTCACAGACTCAAACACACACTTGCCATATGAGCAGCTCAGCTCAATGTGTCTGAATCAGTCAAAGCCCAGATCATTTGGCACATTTTATCTAATGTTTAGAGACACATTTCATCAATTTACAGAGCAGTTAATGTAAAATAACTGCTGACCCAAGTCAATAAAAGCATTTATGAGCAGCATTTCATACTTAAATATTATCACAAACTCCCATTGTGAATAATACAAGAGACCTGTCTTTATTTGCATGAATACACAGGAAGAACTTCACAAAGTCCTTCAGACAGGCAAATTAGAACCTTGAAAGGAAATCTCCGTGAGGAAAAATTCAAATTTCAAAAATTTCAAATTTTAATACATTCAAATTTCCGTGAGGAAATCTCTCCTATTTTGGTATACAGAGCGTGTCAGTGGTTCTGAACCAGATCGCTCAAATCTGTCCCTACAGATGATTTGCTATGTATCCATATCAGAAAATTCAGCTCCATCCTCCCTAAGGGGGTGATATGAGCTTAAGCTATACTCCCGAAACAAACCTGCAATCAAAAAAGTTCCTTTCAAACAAAGCAAACAAAATGTTGCATAGCTTGAGTGACTATGATGACAAGACTACAAATAGACGGGAGAAGGATCGATACATGCTCTCAGCTCTGGGCAAGAACTGATGCTTCACAGTTGAGTTTGTTTGGATTACTGGAGAGCAGGAAATAGTGTCTTTCTTTGTGCGCTGAAATGTTCTATTAAGATGAATGGGTGGCGGTGACTCACGCTTGGCAGAGAGGACCTTCTTTATTGTCATATCTGGGGTATTCAAGCTAGAGAAATAAATATCTAGTTTATATGACATACGAATATCAGGTTTCATTTTTTGGGAATTTCAAATAGAAGTGTGTAGAGGAAAATTTGGATTTTTGAATAGACTGGTGTATTTTTAATTTGGTTAAATTTTACATTTTTGTCTGTGACTTAAAGTATAAGCCCATCATAACCAAAGTGTGTCTTTTTATTGATGAGTCTCTGCAAAGACAGGCCATTTCCTAAGAAAATCAAGGGTGTACAAATATACTATAAATTGTGCACACACGCTCTTACTCACACACACACACACACTTCTGCATTTTACATTTTCAAAAGTCATCATTTAGATTGATTTATGAGCTCAAATTTATTGGTATTACCATCTCTGTGAGGACATATTGTCCCCTCAATATAGGGGACAAACATATGTACTGGACACAAACCTTTAAGTCATCGTGAAACACAGTTCATAACGCATTTACTTCCATAATTTTACTTTTTTCTAACTGAAATAATGTTCACCAGTGAATGTAAAACATGTTATAGCAAAAAGGGTCAATTTCATATTGCATAAAATGTCAAATAAAAGCTGTGTTCGCCCTTTGCCAGGAACTCAAATATTGCAAGCATACATAAATAGATATATAGACAGAAACATAAAATATATACACACATACATACAGCCACTTTATCACGCCTTGCCTTCAGACCTGCTCTAACTCTTTGTGGAAATGATATACTGTGGTCATAAAGGGATGGACATGCTCAGAAACAATACTCTGGTGGGCTGTGGTGTTTAAACGATGCTCAATTGGTCCTATGGGGCACAAAGTGTGCTGAGAAGATATTCCCCACACATTACACCACCAGCCTGAACCGTTGAAACAAGACAGGATGGATCCATGCTTTCATGTTTCTATCTGAATGCCACGATATAGAAATCGAGACTCACTCAATCGAGGCAACATTTTTTCCAATCTTTTCCAATATTGTCCAATTTTGCTGAGCCCATATGTATTGTAGCCTCAGTTTCCAGTTCTTATCTGACAGCAGTGGCACCGCTGTGATCTTCTGCTACAAGATTCAAGCGTTCAGAGATACTCTTCTGCAGAGATCGCTTGTAACCAGTGGATATTTGAGATACTGTTGCCTTTCTATCAGCTCGAACCAGTCGAGCCATCCTCCTCTGACCTCTGGCATCAACAAGGCATTTTCACCCACAGAACTGCAGCTCGGTGGATATTTTCTCTTTTTCGGACAATTCTCTGACGGTTGTGCATGAACATCCCAGTAGATCAGCAGTTTTTGAAATACTCAGACCAGCCCTTCTGGCACCAACAACTATGCCACAAAAATCAGAAAATTATTCCCCATTCCGATGCTCAGTTTGAACTTCAGCTAATGCTGGACTCATTAAAATTATTTTTTAAAAATTAACTCATTAACTCAAAAATATGTAACAACTAACACAGAATCCATTTTTTTTCCCATCATCCTTTGGCTAACGTTACATCCTTTTATTCATGCAAATGCTTTTAAATCATTCAAGCATGATAATACATAAAAGATTAAGGGATCTTATTTTTTGTTTTCTTTCTCTACTTGAAATGTACCCGCAATTCTGGAATGAGTCATATTTAGAATCACCACACACAACCTTGAGACGGATGGGCTACAACAGTGGAAGACCCCACCGGGTACCACTCATCTCCACTACAAATAGGAAAAAGAGTCCACCAAGATTGGACAGTTGAAGACTGGAAAAATGTTGCCTGGTATGAAAAGTCTTGATTTCTTTTGAGATATTCAGATGCTAGAGTCAGAATTTGGCGTCAACAGAATGAGAACATGAATCCATCATGTCTTGTTACCACTGTGCAGGCTGGTGGTGGTGGTGTAATGGTGTGGGGGATGTTTTCTTGGCACACTTTAGGCCCCTTAGTGCCAATTGGGCATTGTTTAAATGTCACGGCCTACCTGTGCATTGTTTCTGACCATGTCCATCCATTTATGGCCACCATACCCATCCTCTGATGGCTACTTCCAACAGGATAATGCACCATGTCACAAAGCTTGAATCATTTCAAATTGGTTTCTTGAACATGACAATGAGTTCACTGTACTAAAATGGCCCCCACAGTCACCAGATCTCAACCCAATTGAGCATCTTTGGGATGTGGTGGAATGGGAGCTTCGTCCCCTGGATGTGCATCCCACAAATCTCCATCAACTGCAAGATGCAATCATATCAATATGGGCCAACATTTCTAAAGAATGCTTTCAGCACCTTGTTGAATCAATGCCACGTAAAATTAAGGCAGTTCTGAAGGTGAAAGGGGGTCAAACACAGTATTAGTATGGTGTTCCTAATAATCATTTAGCTGATATAGTACATTTGAGTTCTTGGCAAAAGGCAACGGGAGCAAATCAAAAACATGGTAATGAAAAAAGATGAAAATTGTCTTACCTGTTATTGCCGCATTTTTACAAGAGCATGAAAAAAGAGAAAAAAGAGAAAGAGAATGTTAGTCAAGCTCACAAACCGTTTGACCTTGAAAGAAATCACAATCTTATAATACTTTTCCGTTATATTGTATATCATTTTTTGTTTGTTTGTTTATTTAGATACAAAGCTCTGCATCTCAAAGTAAAGACTTGTGGCATTATTTTTGACATGGAGAGAGGGGGTGTGATCTATCTCTAAATTGAATAGAGATAGAAAACCAGTAAATGGAACAGTGTGCCTATCTCTGAGAGATGGATGCTGGTTTGCAATTATCTCATTAAAGCATGGTAATTACCCAGGTAGATGTTGTGCATCATTAATGAGTAGTTCACAAAGTCACAAAAAAAAAGCTGGTGATTCATGTAGTGTAATAACCAATAAAGTAAGTTTAGCTTTAAACTATCTCTTTCTCACTCTGTTTCCTGTGCCGTGAACACAGACTGAAGTGTTACTGGTTGCCGTGTGTGAGAAGTGGTGAGAATATGCATTGATGAGGTTTCCCACGGTCATGGAAAATCTGGAAATATCAGGGAATTGTGATTTCCAGGACTGGTGAAGCCATGCAAATGAATAAACCATTTCAAATCTACAATTTATAAAAAAATCTCCATAAAATTATTTTCCAAAATCCTTATCACCATTGACCATAAAATCATGAAAATTCATTGCGGGAACCCTGACTGATGCACATGAGAGTTTGTGGTAAAGGTGTAAAGTGGGCCTAAAACATGGTCTTTATTGAGAAAAAAAAAAAAAAAAGTATACAATACAAATTCTGTATAATTTGTGACATTGCAAAAGCAAATTTCATTTTTTACTACTGCATACTTTAAGTTAGAGAGTTATCAAAAACCCTTATGCCAAGTATTACTATTTGCATTACAGAACACTCTACACCTTAAGCCCTTAGCAACACCCTAGCAACCACCCAGAACATGCTACCAACAGTGAACAGTAAACCCAAGCAACCATGCAGGACATTCTAGCAACATCCTAACAACATCATATCAACCACCAGAACTACATATAAACCTAAAATAACACCATATTAATACACTAGCAACCAACCATGACATCCTGTCAACCACCATGGAGCCCTTAGCAACTCCCTAGAAACTCTCCAGAAAATCCTAGTAACCACATAGAACATCTTAGCAATCAACATTCTATAAATCTGCCAGAACTGCTTAGGGACCTTCTAAAACACCCTAGCAACAACCTAGCAACAAGACAGAACTTTATGTAACCACCAAGAACACAACAGTTATATGGAATCCTACTTGTATGGAAGAAAACCTCAGCTAAACAACCAGACAGCAATGCCCTAGCAACCATCCACAACACGTTAGCATAATGGTGATGAGTTTTGCCCCATGAACTACTTGTAATTTTGTTTACTCATTTATTTAATGAACACAATTTAGCCCCCTTTCCCATCTAAATGAACTCTCCTTCACTCTGCTCCTGGTTAAACAAACTCAAGTTTAGTCTGAAGCATTAAAAGTGGGTGATTAAGCGTCACAAACGGTGGGACAAACGTTTCCTTTGGCGTGTGCATTATTTCCTCTTTAGCATTGGAGAGTAAACATCCTGCGGCCCGCTGCTCTCACACATTTCCCTGTATTAGGTCTGTGAGAGCTGCCGGGACGGGTGGACATCCGTGACCTTGCGACACTGAAGGAGCAAAGCATGGATGCAGGCTGTATATTAAACACTTCCAAAGGCTATGATGAACACACTCCAGTGAAAGAAAGAAGGAGAAAAGCACACACCACGAAACCACATTAATTAGGCCGTAGTGTAAGTCATGCTTAAAAGACAACAAAAGTATAAGACAACAGGCTACGCTATCTCACGACCAATTCGTACCAATTCGTACGAGTGATTCTAAAGTGGCTAATTCGTACTAATTCATACGACCTCACTCGTACGAATTTGTACGATTTGTCTAAACCCACGTGACGGTTATGTTTAGGGGCGGGGTCAGGGGTAGGTCATTCGTACGAATTCATACAAATTGGCTAATTCGTAAAATATGTACGATTTAGCAAAATCGTACTAATTCGTACGAGTGAGGTCGTACGAATCGCTACGAATTAGCCACCTCGTAAAATTCGTACGAATTCCCGTGAAATCGGGTTGAAAAAAAGTATATACAACAGGCAATCAAAATTATACATACATATATATATATATATATATATCAACACCTAACATAAACGAAACAAACCTCCAAAACAAAACAAAAAGAACAAAACTAAACTAAATCTATTACAAAAAATCCAGCTTCAATCCAGCTAAATTCTCACTGGAAGCACCAGAGGGGATCTTCATCTGAACGCATCTCTCATGATCTTGTGAAGAGTATTAACTGAATAAAAAGGATTTTAATGATCAACTAAACGAGCTATGAAAGCGATCTGATTGGTCCTGAAGCCGCATTAGCAGCAGGTGTCTCCTAATGATGGACTGAAGACTCTCTTCCACATTCAGTAATAAATGACAGACAGGGCTTAAAAGACGTTATGGATCCCCTGGTGACTGGTTTCCCATGTTTATTTTAGGTTAAAGAGAGGTTCTATGAGGTGTGGAGAAATCTGAGCCAGTAAGAGAAGGCAGACGGATGGAAAAAAAGAGGACGGGAAAAAGCGCCGGGACTCTGTTTTTGTCATTACAGGCAATAAGGGCCTTTCTTTTCTGGCTGGAATTTATGAGTCAACTCGCTATAGAGTTCACCGTACAATCATGGATTTGGAATGTGTCACACACGGTTAATGGGAAATGCTTTTAGCGCAGGCTAGCAGCAAACTTGAGTCACTGCTGAAACTAAAGTAGACCATCTGATGTGTGCCATACTGAGGTTTTCCAAGTCAGTCTTAATATGGAATTTAAACTTCAGAATTTAAAAAAAAAAGTTCAGAATCATGTACTGGAAAATTTGATTATCTAATCAGCCGCTACTGTATTTCCAATTCATAAAGGTTTTTCATTGTTCACTTGACGCTTTTTGAAGTGGCACTTCTGATATTCAATTTCAAAAGACGCAGAAAATGAAGCGTTTCAGATGGGTTTCAAACATAGCCAGCCAGAAGCAGGAGAAAATAATTGTAGAAGGGAAAGCTCCCGTGCAGCGCTGCCCATATTTGACTAATTATAATCAAGCCATACAGAATCACCAATCAGACCTGCCACCATTTTTCAATCCGAGCCATAAAGTGGCCGGTCAGAGGTCTCATTAGGAAAATTACAGAGTAACTTTTATTGTCAGCACCTTTTACCCTCATACATGAGGTATTGAAGAACCGAACTGTAATTATGGAGAGGTTGTTTTCTCTCTCTCTCTCGTTCTCTCGCACCAGTGTCTCTCCACTCCATTTGATGCTGTCTGATGAATGCAATTAGGTGGACAAACTCTTACAAGAGAAAGACGGCGCTCAACTGAATTCTTGATGAGACAAAACGAAAGCGATTTGTTTATTACCAAGCCGCTTTACACAACATAAACACAGTGAAGTGACAGATTAGACAGTGCCTAACGCATTATAAAGAGATTTTATCACCGGAGACCAAGTGGACAATTTACACTTGGACTAACAACAGTTTACACCAGATTAAGCTGATGGTCTTAACTGGTTTTAAAGGGGTTTTGGGCACTTTTCAGATGGTAAGGCTAAAGAACAAAAACAGATTTCAGCACATATGAAAAAAAAGTACATGGAAAAAGTAAAAAAAAAAAAATAATAATAATAAAATTATATATATATATATATATATATATATATATATATATATATATATATATATAATTTTTTTTTTATTTTTTACTTTCCATGTTTTATATATATATATATATATATATATTTTTTTTTTACTTTCCATAATATATATATAATATTTTTAATTGGCATTACCGTTGAAAAAAAAAAATCACAAATTGGATATTGTAATTTACAATCATATTTTAAATTATATTGCAATAATATTAATTACAAAAAAATCATCATTATTATTTATAATTAATAATCATTATTATCATCATCATCATCGTCATTATTAATATTAGTAGTAGTAATATTAGTAGTAAAATAATTTAAAAAATAGTATTATTTAAATAAAAGTGCCTTGCCCTGCCTTTAATATAATACAGATTGATAATTTGTAATAAACAATAATTGTAAAAATACAATAATTTGTAATAAACGTAACAACTATTTACATTTATTCATTTAACTGATGCTTTTATCCAAAGCGACTTACAATTGCTATACATGTCAGAGGTCGCACCACCACTTATAATAATAATAATCAGAATAATAAAACAACTTATAATAAAACTTTTGAATAATTAAATCACAAATGGGATATATTGCTCTGCCAGAGTCTCGGCTGGAACACGCAGGGCCATCGCTGGAGGAGGGAAAGGTGGTGATGATTCGTGGGGCCCCTGTGATTTCAAGAACCCGCACTGGGGCCCCAGACACACTAGCTGCAGCCCTGGGCACACGTGTTCACAGTCACAATGGCACTGCCATCCTCAAACCTCCAGCATGCTGTCACCCACCTCAAACAGCATCCACATTACAGGCCCAGAGGCCTTTTAATCACATTCCCACACTCCCTAGCAAATTACTGCCCCGTGATTGCAATCGATAATCCGATAGAAGCCACCAGACGTTGCCGTTAGGGACCGGGGACAAATGCCCATCAGAGCTGAAAAGCAGCAGGGGACATCGTGAAAAGCAGGGGGTCGTGTAATGCATGAAAACACACACTGTGTCGTTCACTCCTATTCTGCTTTTGAATATTATTACCCGAGGCGGAAACTTAACACAAGCAGAATTCCTCATGGTGACAGGTATGTAAAATAAAAAAGGGAACAAGAGATGGAGAAATGGAAAAATTAGACAACTGCATCAATTCAGTTGACATTCGGATCGAATGAAGAGAAAGGGAGAGTGAGGGCGCAAGAGAGAGACTGCATGTTAGAAAAAAGTTTGATATCAGACAGTACGAGATGAAATTGAAGAAACAGACGAGTAATGGATAGCAGGGACTCTCCAGAACTTCAGCCTATCAGTCATTCTTTGACAAAATGTTCAGCTCGCGTCCATTTCTCTTTATTTCTCATTTCATTGATGGTGTTTTCTGCGCTCTCTTCGCTCTATTTGTCTTTTTTTGCACGCTCCAAAAAAGTTCTGTCTCTGATGTCATCCATTGGTCATCTTTTCTCATCTATTCGTTCTGCACTCCTCATGACCTGTTTCATTTGAGCAGTAACATCTTTAAAGAGATAGCTCACGTAAAAATGAAAACATTGTCATTTACTCATCCTCATGTTGTTCCAAACCCACATGATGAGTTGGTAACAAGAGGTAAAAACGATATAAATACTGTTCGTTTTCTCACACAAACCGCTCATTTCGTGTCTTAGGCCATCAATATACTTACATTTACGAGTCATTAAATCATGTTTAATTTGGACTTCTCTGTGCATGCTCTTTGAGGTGGACCCCATAAACCTCCATTATATGACTGACAGACAAGAACGGTTTGGCCTAAAAATATCAAAATTTTAAATACTGAGGAGACAAAGACACCTACATCTTGAATGCCCTTGAGGTAAGCAAAAACATATCAAACATTAATTTCAAAGTGAACTATCCCTTTAAATCTGAAATAATGACTGTACTCACAACTTCACATGTCCACCACATTTCCAGAGTGTCTTGTCAACTCTCTCAGCAGTGGATGTCTTTAAATATACCACTGTTTGCCATGGTTAAATGTTCATTCACCTCCTAGGGATACTGCTTTCCTGACACCGGGCCAAACATTGAGCCACGAGTGGGAAACAGAGTGTGTGTGTGTGTGTGTGTGTATGGAGGCCCTAAAATCACACTGGGTTTAATTGCCTGTGTGAAATTAGATCTGACCGCATGTCAAATACACAGTCTGTGCGAGAGACCATTTCATCTGCAGACAAGATACTATGTTGTAATTTTCTACTCTGAAGCCATCTGAGAATGACAATCTATGTTGTGGGCAAAGATCGAGTCACATATTATGTTGCATTTTGAAGCAAAGCTCAATTTGGTGTTCCAATGCTAATGGTAATAGCTTTCAAATATTCCTTTGCTAACTCTCCAACTTCAAGGGGATCCCTGGGGATTTTTCATGGTAGGTTCCCAGCAACCCTTGTATGAAATACTGGATCTACTGTACGCACCGCAGGGAATTCTACATTTATCTGTTTTGGACTATAGTGTCTGGCTTTTTCGTTCTCTCCGTGAAATACTGACAGGAATAAAAGTAAGGTGCCAGTGCAATAAGAAGAAATGTTTTACGGCATAGTCACTGCATATCATATTAGTGTCATATCTTCATTTTAAGCCGAGTGCAATGCCTGATTTATCACTGTGGGCGTCTGAAAATGAACATTTACTGTGACGGCGAAACATCTCACTTGCATTTTCACGGGTTGAGTGAAGAAATGGACAGGCTTCTTTCAGTTCGTCACAAATGCATTTTCATTTGGACGTTTCAGCTTAGCTAGCTAGCAAGGACAGGAGAGGGAGAAAGGGAGTTGGTTTATTCTCATATCCAGATGCCCTGAAACCTTTTTGGCTGACCGATCAGAGAATAATGTATCAAGGAGAAGAAAAAAACTCGCAATGGATATCATATCAGAGATGAAAGCAAGTAGAAGGACGCTGAGGTTTTGCTTCAAGTTGGTGAGATTCACATTCTCAGTTACACAGCCATCCTTATGACATGTGATTTACCTCATTCATGCATGTTATTAATTCCATAATGACTAATAAAAAGTAGCAAATGGCACTATTGATGCATGTGCATGATTCCTTCAACTCATGCTGGTTATGCAAACAGATTTACAGGAATACTGTATAATACTGTATATTTTTTTATAATATTAAACTTATAATAAGAAATGACATTACTTATACATATTTAATATAAATATATATTTTTTTAAATTTATAATATATATATAAATAATCAATCTTGCTTCCAAAAAATAAATAAATAAATAAATAAATATATATATATATATATATATATATATATAATAAAATGTCAATTTAATAATATAAACCATAGTACCAGTCAAAACTTTGGAAACATTACTATTTGTTTTATGTTTTGAAAGAAGTCTATACTAATCAAGCCTGCATTTATTTGATCAAAAAAAAAAAAAAAAACTTAATATTTTGAAATTGTATAACAATTGAAAAAGAAATTGGATGTATTTTGTAAGGAAACATTTCTAATTGGAATAAATGCTGTTCTTTTTTAAATTTGTATTCAATGAATCCTGAAAAAAATATGAAAATAATATATATGTGTGTATATATATATATATATATATATATATAAAGACTATAAAAATAAAATAAAAAATCCCCCCATATGTGCACAACATATAAACAGGTTGCAAATCATGTATTCATGCAACATACTGTACTGTAAAGCAACCTTGGTTTCTTTCAAAAGTCATGATTTGATCTTACGCATTTAGATCTTGCACAGGTTAAATTAAGACTATAGTTTAACTAAGGTTGTGTGTTTCAGTGTTGGGCTTCTAATTGCTCTAAAAATGAAGCATCATGTGGTGTGCAGTGCAACGAAGTGTGAGAAACGCCCTGCTCTACCAAGCGCTGCGTCTGCATTTTCTCTTTTCTCGTGAGACTTCACAAATGTATTAAATATTGATCTTTACCCTGGTAGGTATATATTTGTCAAGCTCTTTTTCAAGAGAGCTGATTAACTCGGTTGAGACTCAACGTCACATAAAATTGAAACAGAGGATGTGAGTGAAGGTGAAATGTAAATTGTTCCATTCATGGAAAATAAATCTCATAGGACTCACACCACTGTTCTGAATTTGTAAGTCAGGCCATCTTCTACATAGTGAGAGATAAAATCAGCCGCGTCTCCCATGATAAAAGACACCATGGTTTCCAATCTCATCCGTTCTAACTGTAAATGAAATATTAAACTTTGCATATATACGGGACATTAGCAGCCAACCTTGCCACTTTTCAATCAGACCTGGGGCGGAACGAGCGAGCCGAGGGATCAGCTAACAGCCATAAGGGAATCCTGGTAAAGCTGTCGTCTCAGCCGGTGTAGATCTAATACCCCCGAGTTAAATTACAGCTCGCATGGAACAGGCCAGAGTGGAAAAAAAACACACAGGACTACAGGGATAAAGAAACAACACAACCATGTAAATGAACTGAAGTGAATCACTCTAATGCCGGAGCTAGACTGTCATGTGTGTACTACGCATACACAATATATTAGAGATTTTATTCAATTATTTCTTATTTTGGGTGGGTGGTGGCCATGGTTATCAAATATGAATCACTGAAATTACAACCCTTACGTTCTGTTGACATTATTTATTTATAGTTTGAGGTTCCTTGAATAGGTAGTGTGAAACTAATAGCATATATTATTTGTCTATTTACACTAAGTGCAAATAGCCCGTCTGGTTGGAAGATTGCATTAACTCCGCCCACCATTGTCTGATTGAGCTTTACAAAATTACCAAAGAAATCCAGCTTATAACAGGATCAATTTCATTGAGATTAGGGCAGGTGGTATTAGCTTTTGATGAGATTGAAGTTTGCCTTTTTCTGAACTCATTCTTTTCCATTTTCCATTACATATCAGCACGTATAAGCATTCATGTCAAATAAATTCCACTTATTTCCACGAAAAGTGGAAATAAAGTGCCAAACTAGTGGGAATAGAGTGTTTTACAGGTAAGTTTAGGAGTATGTGTGAGGTGGGCTTTAGGGAATGTCCCACATAATGTCCCAATGAGGCGGCATCCATTTATGATTTTAATAAATATAATCATGTACACTGTTTGCCACTATTAGCTGCCACTATTTCCATTAAGTAAAAATCGTATAAATTGGGGGCACAGTCCTTTCTGTGTGGAGTTTGCATGTTCTCCCAGTGTCAGTGTCCCAAGCCATGTGATGGGGTGGGTCAGGGAAAGACCTGGCAAACTACCCCAAAAACATTGACGACAAATTAAATGGACAGTCTCTTATCCATGGACAGATTCATTTAGTGTAATTAGCATTTAAAGCTATTTGTACTTGGTGTAAATATCATCTGCCAAATTCAATATCAACCTCTTAATTTCCAGTTGAATAGTTTAAAAAAGCGTCTCTGACCTAATCAAAATTAATTTGACCAATAACGCTGAAGCTTTTACTCTTTGTTGTACAATAAAGTATATATTCAAATAATCCGTTTTCATAAGATTCAAAAAGTCCAACCCAATGCCTACATTTTGTGTGTCAGACCCAAAACAGAACATGAGTGTTAACCTGCGGTCTTTATCGTAGTCTTCCACGGGTCTGCACTTTACAGAATGAAAGAGGAGCAGAAGATGGATGGAAATTGAATGAAATGCTTTATGGGGCTCAGGGCAGAACAACTAGAGAAGTTCATTAAATAGTGCTTGGCACCAAGGGATTCTTTTGGTCATAAACACATACTCTCAGGTATCACAAAACATGTAGTAGCTAAAAGCTGCCAGAGGTGGAAATTTTATCACAAGTCCACTTAGAGGTGTAAACCAGCGAACAAACATTTAGTAGATCTCTGTTCACGGGTACACAACCAGTGAGGTCTAAGATACCTGCAAAAACTCATCTTTTAAAAAAAAAAAAAAATCCGTTTAATGGAGAAAGAGGATTTTTGCCCACACAACAGTTATATTATTCTACCAGTGCTAACTGCTAAAGCTAGCAAAAACCGCTATTGCTAAGGTCATTTTGGCCAAGTGAGTATGGTTGACATTTCATAACACACACAACTTTGAAAGTTTTAAACAAACTGTGCATAAACACGCAGTATTTTAACGCAAAACAGTCCTAGCCCATTCACATTATGTTCAAATGCTCCTCATTAGCGTTCAGCTCAGCCTTCCAACGAGTGGTTTTGCCAATAAGAAAATGGAGATTTACGAGTAATGGAGCGGAAATTCACTGGCAGTCGTCTTCTCTCTACCACTCGGAGCGCGACGCGGCCACATCAGAACACATGGAGCTGTTGAGGAGGAGACGAGACTTCTATTCCAGTCAATTTGATATATTAAACAATTATTGAATATGCCACCAAATAAAAGTCTCTGACAAACAGGCCTGTGTAAATCATTCGGCCGCCCTGTTAAATTATTGATGCCTTCATGAATAATTCAAGGACTTATGCGAATAAATAAATAAATAAAATGTCGAAACAATCAGAAATGAAAACAAATATGTTCTCGACACTGCTTTGGCTGATCCTATTGTTTTGATGACGAGAAGCTCCGAGGCCGTTCTGGAAATCTAAACGGCCGAGTCGATACAAATCCGCTTGGCCGTCAGTCACGGTTACATTTGAGGGTTATTTTCATGATCACATTATGAGCCTCTCTGAAGGTTTGATGGATTGTGAGCTGCTTAGCTGATGTAGAGCAGGGGTTCCCAAACTTTTCCATGACAAGGCCCCCCAAATACCACTAGGTTCTGGCCAAGGCCCCCCTTTTCCATGATGTGTTATTGAACCCATCGACAATACTACGGCAAATGTAGAAATAAATAAATAAAACATCTAGGACTAGGTGAACATCCATTAACCTTTATTGGTGTTGAAATAATAACATTTGTATGTCAAATATTCACATATCTTCATATCTTGTACAGTAATTTCAACATTCAATATTGTATCTGTGTGTCAGTGAATGGAAAAAGATCTTAACAAGATGGTGTGTGTGTGTGTGTGTGAGAGAGAGAGAGAGAGTGTGTGTGTATATGTGTGTGTGTGTGTGTGTGTGTGTGTGAGAGAGAGAGAGAGAGAGAGAGAGAGAGAGAGAGAGAGAGAGAGAGAGAGAGAGAGAGAGAGAGAGAGAGAGAGAGAGAGAGAGAGAAGAAGAAGAAGAAGAAGAGAGAACATATGGGAAGGCTGGGCCTGGTGGCAACATTCAACAACATTGTGTGTGTGTGTGTGTGTGTGTGTGTGTGTGTGTGTGTGTGTGTGTGTGTGTGAGAGAGAGAGAGAGCATATTAATGGGATGGGTGGGCCTGGTGGCTCCTACACAGTTTGTAAAGCCTGGGCTTTATGTCCGTCAGTGCAACACGCATGTCACTCTCCACATTATTTAGACGTGCTCTGTGTTTTGTTTTAAGTACTTTTAAAGTTGAAAATCCCGACTCACACAAATAAGTGGTTGCAAAAGGAAGAAGGCATTTCAGAGCACTCTCAGCTAGGATGGGAAAGTCATTTCTTACATAAATCCAGTAGTTAGAGAGGGAAAGAGACTCAAATTTAGTTTTTAAATCCCATGAGGTAGTCAATGTGCGCGCGCAATGTGAAGTACTCGCGCAATGTGAAAGGAAGCCAAAAACGATGCCCTCAAGGCTCTCTCAGGGACAGTAGCTTGCTGCACGAATGTTGCTGCCTGCCTGGTCAAATGTTCTTCCTTTCTTTTAAAAAAGTCGATTGGTTTTTCGGCCTCTGCTGGGTGCTTCAGGTTCAGGTGACGTTGAAGTTTCGATGGTTTTAAGCATTCGTTGGAGAGGATCTCGAGGCAGAGAACGCATTTGGGGCACTCGTGTCCATTTTTCTGCGTGAAGCAGGTAAATATATACTTCATGCGTCATACCTACGAGTCTTACTCGGCCAGGAGTTCGTTTTCTGATTTTTTTTTATCTGAGGTTTCGATAGCTGGCTCGTCAGGTTTTTTTCCTTTTGAAAAATCTATCCATTTTGATAGAGCTAGCCAGCTAAATAGCTGAACAGCTGAGCACTGGCGGTTGTTACCAAGGCTACACTGACAGATAACGTGATGGCGTACCAGCGAATCAAAAAGATTAGCATTAAAAGTTTAATGTTCAGATATGCGACAAATTATTATAATGCTATTTCATTATAATATTTATAATATATAATATATATTTTGTATTTTTTTAAAATGTTTATAAAATATATAATTTTTTTTGCTTACATTTTTTTCTTCCAACTTGCTGCGGCCCCCCTAGCGCCCCCTGGCGGCCCCCCAGGGGGCCGCGGCCCCCACTTTGAAAACCACTGATGTAGAGTAATCATTTGATTGACAATTCGGGAGACTGAAGTCAGTTTGAGGCGTGCACACACACACATACACACAGTAGTACTAAACTACTCAATACATTGCAAGCTGTGTTAGCTGATGCTGCTTTTCAAAATGCAAATTATAGTCCATGTCTCTATTTATTTATTTTGTACAAAAATTTGCATCTGCAATGCTTCCAGCAAAAAGCTTCTAAAAGTAGCCTACTACTAAACCAAGCTCACAACGGTACAAGCATTGTAAAAAGGCTGAACCACTGAGTGTTAAACAAAGTGTTTGTGTTACAACAATCAACTGGATCTAAATCACAGATCACCAAATTCCAAAATTGTCAGTCACTAATTCAATGGCTATATTCAGAAAATTACTCTACCATGCTACTCTCACTTTTGCTATAGTATGTAGCATGTATACTGTGAAAGCTATGATCATTCTCTGTATGCATAGCACAGTACATTTGTCAAATTGAGAAACATATAAAAGCACTTACTATGGTGAATGGCGTATCCCACAATGCAAACTATTGAAACCAATTATTTAGCATTTTTATTCCAAGAAAATAATGCTGCTTTCCATTTACCTCAGAAGATGATGGAGCTGAAATTACATCACACCCAAGTTGACCGGCATGTTCCAATAAACAAAAAGAGAAAAAAAAAGAGGACGAAGATGGACTCTTCCAGGCAAACATTTGTTGTGCTTGCTCTTTCCAAATTCAAACACATAAAAAAGGGGAATTTGGCACAGATAATGTGTCAGTATCAAGTCCACAAATAGAGATTGGATACTGTGAGGACCACTGAGTTTATTGAGACACTGTTTCACTTTGGCAGTCAAATTGGATTCTGAATTCGGGGTTGTTGTTCCCCAGAGTTTCCCATTCGCAACTTCAACCTGAGGGGGTGATCCAGTTAAAAGTTAAAAATGGGAACTAGGAATTCCTCACCTCTGAGGAAAAAATGAATGCACCATTAGTGGATACATCTCGCATAATTAAACATGGAATGCGATGAGGTCATGTGACAACAATATTACTTGAAACACGTTATTGATATCTTTCTTCAGTTGACATCGCCATGTATCAAAACGTAATATTTATATGTATAATTTGTGTACTATATATTGTAGCCTACGTAAATACATTTTATGTACACACACACACACACACGCACACACACACTCTATGAAGCTTTGCTTTCTTAAATCAGCCACCACATTATAATCATATGTTGTGTTAATAATATTCAAACCTCTGAGCCGGGTTTTAAGTCAAGTTGAAATCCTCATATGTTCCTGTCTTGTCCTTCGAATCACTGATGTATCACATTGCCTGAATCTTTTACCTTCCACTGTTGCCTTTACATCATTTTTTACTTATATATATATATCTTTTCTTTACTTCAATGGTTCTCCCGGCGGACTGTTTTCTAGCGAAAGACGGATTGCTGAAACATTTGTTACCCGACTAAAGTCTCTTTTCTTCTCCCACTGGTAATGTTCAATTGCACCATGATCAGGCGAGCACCCGGGGCCATCCAACTGGGACCGTGAAACGCTGCAAGGATTGCAGTTTCCCTGCTCTCGTCTTCTGCTTTAAATCACTTCACCTATACCAGCGCTCAAATCCGCTATTAGTGCTGTAAACGAAAACAGTCTCGGTTCAGCCCTGAGACGATTATGGTTAAATGCCTGGCGTTCAATTTTATTTCATCATCGGCGGCACGGCTATTTCCAAAAGTTTCACATCGACATTTACTCGACACAGCTGAGTAATGGCTGGCGTTCACGTGCTTGGAGACTAAACTCTTTGCCAGGAGCTAAAAACGGTGCGATAAATTGAGACCCTTATGCAAGTGAAGACCGAGTCTCTGTGGACTAGTGGAGCTTCATAACAAATCTTTTATGGAAACGAACCATTCTCTGACTTGTGAAGCATGCAACTGCTTTGATGGCCTTGTCATGCCTTCGAACACTAGCATGAGCAAATATCCCAACAGTACTAGCGTTTAATTGAATGCATGAGCTTACTGAGCAAAATGAAGAAACTCGTATGCAAAACAAAACGAACAAATAAAGCTTGAATGATGCTATTCTGAGCAACTAACCTGACTGGAGAGAATAAAAAAGAGATAAGTCTCTTAAAAGACCTCTTCGTGAATGACTTGAGCAACAACTCAATTGAGAACTCAAAAAAAAAAACTGACACTTTCATACTAGTCAAACAACTTTGACAAGCAGAAAATGTCACTGAGCAAATCACTACCTGCTGGTGTAATGACCAATAAAAACAACTTCCAGAACGAATCTATAAGTACGCAAATTGATTCAGAAATATTTGATTATGAATCAAATTCCCATCATTAGTTTGTGTGGACTCACGTGTCACTAGTGTAATGCCAAACAGAAAGTTCTTGGTGAATGAATCTATACACAAACTTAAGCGATTCTTTTTAGCAACCAGATGCAAAAGATTCAATTCAGTGAGATGAATCAAAAACCCCACCATTAGTTTCAATGTACATGCTGGTCGCTACTTACAAGTGTGATGATGACCGACAGAATGAATATGAACAAATCGAACAATTCTTTTCAGCAATCTAATAAAAAAAAAAATCAATTCAGTCAGATGAATCAAAATCCCAACCATAAGTCATTAGTGTGGACATGCTGGTCGCTACTTACTAGTGTAATGACAAACAGAAAAGTTTTGCTAAATGAATCCATGAACAAATTTGAATGATTATTTTCAGCATATTCAGTCAAATGAATCATAATGCCGTGATGGCAATCATGGCTGTGGACTGGACTCCACTATACAGTGAGGAGGAAGGAAAGAGTGAGAAAGGTATTTTTAATTTGCACATGTGCTGAAAGGAATGGATGTGGTGAACACAGTCCAATGGTGTTTTACATATAGATTGAATTAGAGAGAAGTTCTGCCCTTCATTAATGTCCTTTATGCTAATGCAGGCAACACATGTTCAGCAGAGACTGTCTGAGTGAAAGAGCGAGAGCGTGCACGCATGTGTCGCGGTCCAGACACACAGGCAGCGGGAGGCTTAACAAAAAGACTGACTGCAATGGGAGAGAATGATAACAACTGTAGAGAGGGCACAAGAGCAAACAGGTGTGAACAAAAGACAGAAAAGGCAGCTGTGTGTGAGAGACAGAGACAGTAAAAGACACAGAGCAAACCCCAGGGAATAAAAAGAACAGAGTAGGACAATCGAAAGCACTTCTCAGAAGGATGGACAGCTCAGACCAAAGAGAATAAGGGAGAAAAAAAGAGTGTCTGTGACTTAAAGGGATAGTTCACCCAAAAAATGTTAAAAAAAAAAAAACAATCTGCCATTTTCATTTCAACTTAAGCTTCAAAAGTCAGATAAACATCAGAAGAAACACCCCCATTCAGTTTCACTTTTCTTCTTAGCCACACAGCAAACTTTGCTTAATTAATTCAATTAATTAGCACATCTCTTTTTCTAATTTGATAGTTGTATTTAGGCCCATAAATAAAACCTTTTAACGCAAATTCATAATTATTTTTTTACTCCATTCTTCCAACAATACAAACATTGGCTTTAATGTTTCACACTGCAAGAATAAGTGATGCACATCTTCAGACTGAAAACAAAAAGGGCGTTCATCCTTTACTGTAGGATCGATATGTGCCCTATGTCTATTGGTAGTTATTACTCCATGTATCATCTGCCATTGGAGGTCCCCAGTTCTCGTCAATAGGACTTTTGTATAACGACCTCCAGCTACCTTTAGGGGATATATCAAATCCCTTTATATCCTTTAGAGTCTGAAACTAATTGTAATGATTCAAAATGCATCACTTTTACACAAGTATGATCAGTGTTGTAGTCGAGACCACCTCACTCGAGTCCGAGTCGACACCGAGACCAGAGAGAGTCGAGTCCGAGTCAAGACCGAGTCCATAGAGAGTCGAGTCCGAGACCAGAGACGGTCGAGTCCGAGACCAGAGACGGTCGAGTCCAAGTCGAGACCAAGACCAGTGAGGGTTGATTACCTAATTTACTTTTATTTACTTGGAGAAATCCTTTTTTTTTTTTTTTTTTTTTTTTACTGAATTTGCTTAAGAGTTTAAAAAATATGATCAGTTTAGGGTAAAAAGGCCACATAGTAGGTGGTGTTAAAAGTAATTTTATTACAATTTGTCATGCGCAGTTGCGCACTAGAAAATCACCAATCACTGGGCGTGTCAATCAATTTAAAGAAATATTTTATCAACATACATTAATAATCATGAAAAATATTTTTAATTGAACTCGAGTGGACTCGGGAATAATTCCGAGTCCTAAAAAAAAAAATGTTCGAGTACGAGTCAATTCCGAGTCCAAATGGACACGAGTCCATGACAAGACCAAGACCATTAAAAGTCTGAGTCTTGAGTACTACAACACGGAGTATGATACAGTGCTTGCTTTCCAGAATCACAGAACAAATTAAGTTCTGGAGTTTTAAAACTCAATAACTTTCCTTGTCTCCACAGCTGCTCTTACTCCTAAATTTGGAAATTCAACCATCTTAGTAATACATTGCTGTTGTTTTTCCTCCTTCAATAACTCTGTAAATGTTGATGGAATTACAGATAAAATTTCAGTCTTTATTTTTTTCTGCTTTACGGAGTGATTTAATGCCAAGCTTTGCGGCAATATCCCGAGAAGACAACCAATCACTCTTCCTCCAAAGATGAGCGACTTTTATAATCAGAGCTTTCCCCATAGCAGCCTGCAGTGAATGCGAATTCAAGATTTTCACAGGTATTGCAGGACTGCAAAGAAGAGGTTCCTCTTTAAGCCACAATCCACTTACAATTCCCTGTTCTCGAACAATTCTTAAGACATTCCATGATTTTAGAACTGTCTTATAAAAAGGAGCTAATTCAACTAGTGCCATATCCTTCAAATTCACTAAAGACAATTGGCAGTCTAGTCCCAATCGTCCTCCACTCCTCAAGAGACCACATCAGCCCAACTGACGTCTTTCCCATTCAAAAGACTGTGGACAGCTTGCTTTCTGAAAGCAGCAATCCTACATGTCAATTAGACCTTGCCCTCCTTCCTGAAGAGGCAGGTAAAGTCCAGCAGTTCTCAATGCTGACCTGTCCAAAATAAGTCAACAAGACATCTCTGAATGCCCTTAATGACAGCAGAAGGGGGTCCAATACAGCCATCAATAAGAACAACAAGGAACAAGATTATTTATTATTAAGACCCTTCCCCTACAGGACAGCTAGAGAATTAGCCATTTCCATTTGGATAACCAGAGACATACTTTCCAATAGTCCTTCCCAGTTTGTCCCCTTCTATATCTCAGAACCAAAAAACACTCCAAAAAACTTGGATCCATCTCTTTGGATGTGGGACATTTGATTTATCTGAACCAGACCATAACGCCTTACTTTTTGTCCAATTAACTTTCGCTGATAATGCTCTTCCATAACACTTAAGGTTTTCTAAAACCACTTTAATCTCATCACTGTTCCAAATCATCACAGTTACATCATCGGCATAGGCGGATAATTTCACATCATTTAAAAAACTTGACCTCTCAATATGCAAACCAGTCAAATGCTCTCTTAATTTATACAATAAGGGTTCAATTGCAAGGCTATAAAGTTGGGCATCCTTGCCTAATTCCCCTTTGTGCCTTTATAGGAACACTTAAACCTCCAGCTATTTTGACCATACACTCAGCATCATTGTGCAATAAATTAACCCATAAAATAAAACCAAATTAACCCATAAAATAAAACCATCTACAAAACCAAAAACCGTCGGTAAATCAAACAAGTAAGCGTGGTCCACTCTATCGAATGGTTTTTCTTGATCAAGAGATATCAACCTAAAGCATTATAAATCATAATCTATGATATTATCTAATTATCTCGAATACATCGCCCCTTCACACAATACGATTATTCTTTCATGATTAAAACACTCGTATAATTATTAAGTCTACTGGCAATAAATTTTTTATCCATACACACATTAACGCAACAGGTCGCCAATTCTTCAAAGAAAACAAATCAACTTTCTTCAGTAACAAAGACAACACCGCTCTATTACAACTCTTAGGTAAAGACCAAGTCTGTATTGAATTTAAAAGCATTTCAAAATAATCCTTTCCAATCACATGCCAGAAACATTTATAAAATTCAGATGGGAGACCATCTACAGTATACCAGGAGCTTTCTCTAAAGCAAGATCTTTTACAGCTTTTGTGACTTCTTGAAAAGTAATTGGCAAATCAATAACCTCCAGCTGCATCAACTTCTTAAGACATGAAAATAATTCATCTTTACATTCAGGATGTGACATTGGCTGAGTATAATTCAGAATAAAAACAGCAATTATTCTCGTTTGACAAGTGGTAACAACACCATTATTTTTTTTTAAACCCACCATCACATTTCTTTGATTAGTCTTTATTTCGTTCTAAATTGAAAAAAGAATTTTGTGGGTCCATCAATGGCTTTGGTTTGGATAAAACGTGCCCTAACAAGGGCGACTTTCACTTTATCATACAATAAAGAATTTAACTGAAGTTTTCTCTCTGAAAGAGCAGTCCACTCCTTGCCATCATTTTATCTTCAATATCAGAGATCTCATTTTCCAAGTCCTGTATCCTGGTCTTTAATGTCCTTTTTGAATATGAAGAATATTGCTGACAGAAAACTCTAATTTGTACTTTTCCAATGTCCCACCGTTGTTTTATATCATCATAATTTATTTCTTGCATTTTTCATGTTTCCTAAAACAACTTAAAATGTGCGCAAAAAAACATTGTCTTGCAAAAGTTTATTATTAAAATACCTATACAGACTTATTTTACTTTCATTTAAAATGCGACAGTTGACAAAATCCATTGTTATCATTTTGTGATCTGAAATGATATTTGGAATTATATTAGCATTACCCACTCGGTTTCTTGAATCATTTGTAATATAAAATCTATCCAATCTGGCAGCATGAACTCACCATCTGTGACTTTTATCCAAGTGTATTGTTTAAGCAATGGATTTTTAATTATCCAAATATCTTCCATATTTAAACTTTTAACCACATCAGATAAAACAATTGCTGATTTATGGTGAGGTTCTTCAACATTTCAATCTATACTGAAATTCAAAGTGCAATTCCAGAGTTCAGAGCTTTTAAAACACGACCCAATTTCTCAAATAAAAGAACACTTTCTGTCCCATCATTAGAGGCATACATATTAACAAAAAATAAAAATAAAATTATTTATTTCCACTTCCATGTCATATGTAGAAATTTTTACATTTAAAGTAGAGTTAAACATGATCACAACTCCTGTGTTAACATTAAAGCCATGACTTATATTCTCCCTTACACCACAATCCCCATTCAGACTCATTACCTCTATTGCTGTGGGTGTCTTGAAGAAAACTGATTTATCTGATCTACAAATAAATCAGTACAAATCATCATTATAGCTTTAGATCTGACAAATCCAGCAAAATCTCTTCATCCTGACTCTGTGTCATGATATCAGAGGCATCATCATCATCATCATCCTCCTCCATTCTAGCACACTGCACACTACTGAAGCGTGGGCCTACTACACAATCAACTACAAGTTGTTCCTCTACAACTGCTGCAGTCCCATTTACACTACTACAACTCGGCTTTTCATTATCAACATGGTTTAAGTTACTCACAACGTACTCACTCACTTCCAATCCATTGTCCTTACACGTCTCAGCCACCGGAGCTCCATCCCAGCCTGAATTTTCCCCTCTTGATTCCGTTTAACTCCACATCTTTAGGCACTGATTATTCATCGGTCACACCATTAATCTTTGCTTCCTTCTGCCTAAGTTTTCTTTTGAAGGCATGTGTTTTTTTTGTTTTTTTTATGTCCGAACTCTCCACATTCAAAAGATCGCAAACTCTCCGTAGGCTATTGCAAATAGATACGAACTATCGCCATCTTTTAAACGAAAGTAATTTGTCAGGAGAAATCATACTTGTCTCCTAAAAAAACATCACATGATTAAGTGCAGGATTATTACATTTTAAACCGTTTAATTAAAGTTTTCTGACAATTAGGCCTAACACATTTTCAATGAACAGAGGCGCGTTTGAAATAACCACTTTAGAAGCGGGAGCAAACAGCGGAGTGATATTGACAAATTTATTTCACCCACAAACCGTTCTCATGCTTCTGTTTTTTTTTTTTAATTCATTCTCGATGCCGAGATGATATTTTCACAGCCTAACTGTCTATGAAATAGATACATCTTCGACGGTAGCACTCGCCTCTGGCACACACCTGAAACCGGCGGAGGGATAGTGGTGTCCTTCCACCTGTGGACGCCACCTAACGCCATGAACCGTGTAAAGCACTGCACACTAGGCCTACCTTCTAGAACCGTCTAGAACCCCAAGCTAATCTTCTTCTTCTTCTAATGGCTTTTTATGGCAGTTGGCAAACCAACTTTCGGTGCATTACCGCCACCAACTGGACTGGAGTGTGAAGCACTAATAAGCGTGTGGAAATTAGCATCTAAAAAAATAAAAAATAAGAATAAATAAAAATAATTAAGTGAATAATTAAATAAAATTAAAATAAAATTAATAATAATAATAATAATAACTTCAACTCAAATAACTCAAATTCCCCAACCTATTCCTATTGCTTTTACAAATTTTATAATAGCACTAAATATTTTGTCTTGATCTTTATGTACTTTCAAAATGCTTTCCATGTTAAAATATTCCCCAAACAAATCTTTGTAAACAATACAGTATAAAAATAAAGAAGAAAAACATACAAAATCGTTTATAAAGATCAGCATAGAATTAGTAGAATTTTTTATCATCATCAATGTTGAACAAACTTATATGCTGCTTACTGTTTTGTGGAAACTGTAATACTTTTTTCCCCAGTATTTTTTAATGAATAGGAAGTTTGAAAGAACAGCATTTATTTGAAATCTTTTTTTTTTTAAATTATATTTCATATTAGATAGTAGATCCCAGGCATTGTAGAGCTTATAACCTGTTCTATTTCCAGCAGTCAGAGATGGCCAGTGCAGAATTAGTAATGGTATCCAGGTTCACAGGGTCCTGCCAGAGCATGGGTATAGGATTACAAGCAGGGGTCACACCACCCTAACCTCGGCCCCTGTCCACAGCTAATGCAAAGCACATCTCTTCATCTAATAATACCCATTGGTATCTGTTCCCCCAAAACCTCACAGTTAATATCCCTCCATTACTGTCATTTTTATGTTTGTGCCATGCATGCATTCAGGAGATCAGACCTAACATGTCCCTTCCTCTGCTTTCTCCACCATTGACGTCTTATCTCTGGCCAAGCATGTAATGAATATTGCCAAGGAGCTTCAGTCAGGGATGATACATAGAAAATAAGCAGATGTTGGCATTTGTTACCACACTACACATCCCCTCTACTCACATCTAATTATAAAGACTGAATCTGAGAAACCATAATCTCTTATAAATTTTCATGGCCACGCACGGCTCATGTGCGACATTTATGAAACAAAAAGTTCCAGTCAAAATGCTCATTGGTCAATATACAGCATTTTCTTTTTATGCAAAAGCAATGACAAAACACCTAGTCTCACTTCACAATACCTATTAATTAAACTCGCACATCCTGTATTAAAGGGATAGTTCACACAAAAATAAAAATGCTGTCATCATTTACTCACTCTCAAGTTGTTCCAAAAATGTATGAGTTTCTTTGTTCTGTTGAACACAAAAGAATTTTGAAGAATGTTGGTAACCAGGATCCCACTGACTTTCAAAGTATTTTCTTTTTTTTTCATATGGAAGTCAATGGCTGCCGTCAACTGTCTGGTTACCAACATTCTTCAAAATATCGTCTTTTGTGTTACACAGAAGACAGACATGAGGGTGAGTAAATGATGACATCATTTTCATTTTTGGGTAAACTATCCCTTTAAGAACTATATAAAATAAGGAAAATAAATAAATAAATGCAACTATTTAAAAATCGCCATGATCAACAAGATATATGACTTACAGCATCATTTAAGAGTGAAAAAATATAAAAATCAAAAGTATATAAGAAGTATTTCATTAATATCATATACTGTGGCCTCTCATATCATGCTTTATTTTTGCAGAATGACTGGCTTAAAATCAGTCAAAAATAAAGTAAGCTAGTGACTAATTACACAAAACTGATCCTTCTCCTAAAAGTTAATATTCATAATCATAACATCAACATAGTTTTCTGCTTCTCCATTTTCACTATTTTTAAGTGTTTCTTTATGTGTGTTTAAATAGGCTAGTTATTTGCAAACCATCAGCACAAAAAAGCAAACAGAAGTGTAATTTTTAGTGCTGAACAGATTGTAGAAACATTTTTTACACGTCAAAACGGCGGGGCCAAACCAGCCGTGCCTGACTGCTGTGTGTGGCACTCTCCGGCAGGACTAATGTTAAAGCTGCTGATTTATGCTGATAATTGAATGAACTGATTCAGTGGTTACAACGTTTGAATAAAATTGTGCACTGATATCTGTAATTAACGTCATTCTAATACGGAAATCTGAACATGTTTGTTTACTTTTAAAAGTTTAATATGATGTTTGCACATCAATTTTTTATTTTAAAGTAAATTAAGCTATTAAATGTTTAATACAGAATTAATATGGAACCATACTACTTATAATATATATATAAGTCACAGTCAGGTAGTATTTTTTGTCCAATCCACGTCACTACTATTGTATCATTATGAGCCTACTGGGGTCGAGGCTGTACTATATTGGAGCAGGGCCAAGGCGATGCTGAGCTTTCCTTCAAAGTCACAAAGTGACCTCTGCTAAGTTGGCCACTTCTGAAATTTCAATTAACAACAGCTCTTTGAAAAATGCTTTAAGGATGTGACCTTGTCTACCTGGAAACAGCAAAACTGCTGTGGAGAGTCTCTCGCTACCTTAAAGGCACAGTTCAAATAAAGTTAAAATCATTTACTCAACCTTGTCACTCCAAACTGAGTGAAATCCAATTTGATTCCATTCATGAAATGTTTTGATGACATTTTTTTTTTCTTGCAATCACAAAGACACTTTCAAGCTTCAAAAATAACCACATACAGTATGTGTCATAAAAGTAGTCTATGCGCCGAGTTTTAAATCTTCTGAAACCATATGGAAGCTTTGATTAAGAAGAAATTGAAGTCATTTTTGAGTGAACTCTTATTTTAAGGGAAAGTAAAAACAACCAAATCCACTGGTAACAGACACATGTCACCGATTTCATCACCATGGCAAACAAATCAAGTGTCTGTCATTGCGCGTGCTACCAATTTGTAACATATTACGTTATGATTAGGCACGGCCTGTGTTCAGCTAGTTGGCTTTTCATTTTCCCAGTGCAATAATGCTTTCAGAGTCAACGCACACGGTTTTATTTCGAAATGGATTTGAAAAATGTCTGAAATATGTCACAGTCTCTTCTGAGCAGATGATGGTCTCTTTGAAGTGCTTAACGAAGCCTCGAACGCCTCATGAAAGCTTTTAGAAGTAGCAACAACAGCGTCTGATTGATGTTTTATTTGTCCTATATTTCTAGCACAGATGAACACATCTAGAGTGAGAGAAAGAGAGATATTCACCAAATGAAACATTATTTTGGCAGTCTTATTGTAGTCTAATAAAACCTTTTAATTAAACCAGTTTCATTAGACAACCTTCAAAATGATGTATCTACGTAGTTTGCTCATGTTCAAAAATTCATATTGAGTCATTAATAGATTTCGCAGTGCTCCACTTCAAAATGGTGTTTAACCTGAGAGAAATATTAAATGAGATCGTGATTATGAAACCAATTGCCAGTGGTACGGATGAAACAAACCAAACAAATTAGCATATTAGTCAATAGGGCTTTTAAATACAAAAACTCACTAATGAAAACCAATTTAATTAAAATATTAGTTTAATTAACATCAATTGACTGATTCTGTATTGTATATTGAAGAAGCTGTAAACATGCATCTTTTATGGTTTTGAATACGTGCATGCATTTACACATTAAATATTTATAGTCAACATGAAATAAAAATTGACTCGGTAAAAAAAAAATCATGATTTGTTATCATAACGTTTTTTCTTCTGTCAAATCAACTTAGATAATGTATGTGGTTCAGATAACATCATATTTTGAGTTTCTGATGATTAAATCAACACTGTATTAACTCAATTTTTCAATTTCAATGAACTTAAAAGATGAAGTAACCTGGTTGCCTTAAAACTTTAAGTTAAACCAACAATATACTGTAAAAAATATTGTTGGTTTAACTTAAAAATTAAGTAACCTGGTTGACTTATAATTTTAAGTTGATTGAAATGGAAAAGGTGAGTTAATACAATGAAGGAGATTGATTTAATCATCAGAAACTCAAAATAATAAGTTATCTGAACTAAATAAATTATTTAAGTTGATTTGACAAAAGAAAAAATGTTGTGATACCAAACCTCGATTTTTTTTTTTTTTACAGTGAGTGTATTTGCTTTCCAAATGGATTCATTGGTGATTTTCCCCTAACTCTAAAATACTTAATAAAATGCAGACTTTTCATGATTCAATAAATTCCCAATTTACAAAAATCAAGTCTCGGCAAGCCATTTTTAATGTTAAATATAATCTTTCACTCTGAAATACGCAGAACTGTGACTTTACCAACCCACTTAGTAGGGAGTCAAATATATTGTATTTTTCCTCATCAACTACATTACAAACTTCAAATTATTCAGTTTATTTTAAACTGCTCAGAAAAACTGCTCCAGACATTCACACACAGATATTATCCTCCCACACCTGCGTCCATCTCACACTGGCCTATCGAGTAACTGGGGTCTTGGAGGAATCAATCCCATTTGAAAGAAGAAAAAGAGGAAACATCTGTGTCAAAGTGCGAGGACCTGAACATGCCGGGGCCAAAGCGGCCCTTCAGATTTCCATCTGGTTTCAGTCACAGACAAAAAAGATAAAGGAAAAAAAAAAACCTGAGGGAGGGAGAAGCAGAAGCAGAAGCAGTACACACACACACACACACACTCCGGGGAGAAGAATCCCTTCAAGGGTATCAGGTGACAGAACAGTAGGCTGAAAAATGAAGTTACTCATGGCCTCCCATTGGGAGGGCTTGAAAGTAAGTCGGGCATTGGGACGGACAGGGAAAGAGGTCACGCCGTATGTTTTCACTTTAGAGAGAGTGACTGGTCAGATGCCAGCAGAAGAAGTGGAGGATGCGGAGGAAGCTTCAGCCAGTTGGACGGGATATTTTGCGAGAACGTGTTCCCAGAGAGAGCGAGGTGATGATTGGCGTTTTGTGAAGGTCTGAGAACTTGTGCAGCCGCAGCTGTCGTTAGAGACTCGGCTGTTGACAGAAGAAGTGCAGCCTAGAGGAGCCATAGAAAAGTCTGTATTATGCCATCAACGACAAGGCAAACACTTGTATTCCATTATTAATCTCAAATATGGCCTCTTGGCATAAATGCATTGCTTTTGACAGGAACTGGGATTATTACAACTAAAGTAACAATGCAGATTTTGATTATTTATTTGTGTTGGGATCCTCATAGATTCAGAGAGCCCTGACCTGCGCCCTCAACAGTCCATTCGCCTGTTGTGAAGCATCCTATAGCAGCATTGTACCATGCATACAGAGGCCTTGAATAGACAGTGACCTTTGGAGAAAAAGAAACATTCATGGCAGAATAGTTCTACTGGAAGTGGATTTTTTATTTTTTTAGTTTTTAATATATATATATTTATATATATATATATATATATATATATATATATATATATATATATATATATATATATATATATATATATATATATATTTGAAACACTTTCAGAAAAACTTCTGTAAAACATGATTGCTCCATTCAGTTTCTTATTTCTTGTTACTTGTTAAGTTCCTTAAGACACATTTGGGATTTTGAACTCAAGTTTATAAGTTTTCAAAAAATAAAGTTTAATTGTTTAGTTGAGTTTACTCGTGATTTTAAGACAAAAACATGAAGTAACAATGCAGATTTTGAACTTTTGTTTCTAAGTTTAACCAACTGAAAAGGTTTTACAGAGCAAAAAAACAAAAAAACAAAAACAAATCTAACTCTCTCTCTCTCTCTCTCTCTCTCTCTCTCTCTCTCTCTCTCTCTCTCTCTCTCTCTCTCTCTCTCTCTCTTTGTGCATTAATGGTTGAGATTTCATTACAAGTCACATAGTTGTGCTAGCAGGTAACTAAACAATTCAGAAACATATTGATTTAATTATTTTTACTGATCGATAGTGATTCGATTTTTTAAACGGCTCCATTTACATTTGGCCACATACAAGTGTCTCTGCAAAACGAACATAAAGCAGTAGGGCTGGGTATTGACACAAATTTCACAATTCGATTCGATTTCGATTCACAAGCTTGCAATTCGATTCAATTTCGATTCTGATTCGATTCAATATTGAATATTTTGGATATCTGTTACAATAAATGGCAAATTTTCTCAAGGAAATCAAATCTCTTAACTAATGCTTTAAACTATGGGAGTCTAGTTGTAGCCTACTAGGCTTCATTAGCCTAATATGAAGGTAATAATGAATGAATCACTTAAATTACACTTTTATTTATTTTTATAATTAGAAGATTAGGCGAAATAAAAACTTGCCAGATTTATTCAAATATGCATTAATTATTGAAGAACATTAAGATTATAATGCATATGTAATATGGTGTATATATTTAGCAAAATGCTCCTCTCTAGAGTTATTTTTTCTAGCTGACTAACAAGTTGATGTGGGTTTTCTGAGGTAAATATGACGATACACATCATTGATTACAAGCTGTTTAACTGACGTCCACGGTTGAAACGCTGATTGAGCGAATCAATGTGACATGATAAGGATTTCGATAAGTTGTACTCTTCTAATCTTTTTACACAGTTTCAGATGCTCATTCATGTTTATTTCGCGCTGTGACTGGTATTATTAAGCCGGAAGAGAGATCAGCGCTGCTGCTTCTCTTGAGCTGCGCCAGAGCGATCTCACGCCACAGCGCCAAAGCGTTATTTATATTTTTGAATTTCTAAAGAAAATGGACGTAATTTGAAAATTGAGACTTTGTTTCATATCAACAGTAAGAAAGGACAAAGATTATTGCGATTTTTTTTTTTTGTATGCGTGCAGCCGCGATACAATGTTCCATTCATTCAAATGAAACAGGATGACTAATCGATTCTTGAGATTTAAGAATCGATATCGGTTCGTAAAAATGAGAATCGATTAATATCGAGAAATCGATATTTATTACCCAGCCCTATAGCAGATCTTCGATTCCTGCGCTATATGTAAATTTAAGTTCATGTCAACGAAAGCAAATGCATTTTATTTATCATCGGCTAATTTCAAGATCAAAGACCACAATAGCAGAGAGAGCGGCATCAGCAATGCAAAGATTTAGACTCAAATGATTCTGTGAGCATCTGCATTTTACTTTCAGATTTACTTTCTGATGTAATTGGCCTCAGTTTGCGTGTCTTCATGATGAAGAGATCAGCTATTCATCTGCAGCAATGCCGCATATCCTATAGCACCCTCTCTCACACTTTTTTGTTTTTAACATTTTGGGGGGAGTAAATACAGTACAAGGTTACAACAACCACTAGAATTTACACCTGTCCTACCTGAAGTGGTTTGAGTGATTGAGTTCAAATATGTCTCAAAAGTGTTTCAGAGAGAATTTGGACCAGTTCATTTTACGATCGGATAGCTATCCGATTAGAGAAATCGCATGAAGGCCCTATGAGTAAGACACTGAATCATTAACTTATCCAATTCGTTCAACAACTAGTGATGGGATTTATGGCTCTTTGAGGGGATCCGGATCTTGGCGATCCGTTCCTTTCAAAGAGCCGTTCAAAAGAATGGCTCTTTTGGCTCTTTTTAAATATTTAGTATAATCACTGGGAGGAATGATGAGGTGAGATTTGTAGTCAAATAATTCAAACTCAGATATCACGCATCAATATCTGAGTTTGAATTATTCTGAAATATTGATTATTACCTCATTTGTCACGTGTGGGCTATATTTCAAAGGGTTGCACAACATCCCTCTGCTTAGAATGTGACATCACTATTTTGTATTTACCTTTAGTACAAAGTGAGTGTATGTGTAAAGCTGTTGACTTATGTTTTTCATACAATACCACAAGAACATTTTGATAAAAAACAAAAAATATTTAAAGTTGGAAATATATACTGTAGATACAATAACATTAACATGAACACAAAATGCAATGTAAATAAATACAAGCAGTTCCTTACTTTATGGCTTTTTTAAAAAAAAAAAAAAAACTGGAGTAACCATGTGATGGCGGCGTGCACAAGTTTTGGCTCCGCTCCAACCCAATGACATAGGCACGTAGGGTTATAAAAGATAATGTAAAAGATGCACGCGCGTGCACAACTATCACCCCTGCGCTGGGCGCCCCTTCCCCTGTAACTGAGGAGGTAATTGATGTGCATCTGTGTAAAACACGCATAGGAAAAAAGAACGACAGAAAGAACGGCTCCCCTCCTGCCGCGACTCGGCTCCCATCGTTCATGTTCATGAGCCGTTCAAAAGAATCGGTTCGTTCGCAAACGTCACAACTCTATCAACAACACGGTTCAATTTAGGAAACTGTGTGTTGGTCAAGAAGACATGCTGCAGATTCTGCTTTGGCTTTGTTTAAAACTATGTTCGATGGCAGAGCAAAAATAGAAAAAGTAAAAGTAAATGTTTGTCTAAAATTCATCTTACCGGATATTAGCTTAACTATTTAACTAAATCAATAGCATTCGCATGGCTGACCTTATGCCATAGCATCCATTTCCACAGAATGAAGTTAATGTAGGTTCGTTTGCAAAGTCAGTGAATTTATAATGCCATTTGTAAAGTGCTCCATCTAGAAATTGAGAATGTGTCTGCAAAGATGGGAAACAGAGCCAGTCCCAGTCAGCTCTGGCAGCCCGTCTTCTATTTCCAACCCAGTTTTCTCTTTACCCAAACAGATAACTTCGACGTTTACTTGTCATTTTCTGGCGAGGGATACACAGAGAAACGTTGCTCTTAAGAAATGCTACGATAAAAGTTGATGTCTACCACTTTCTACCCGTCTGTGATGCGATGTGGGTCTGATTGGATTTAAAAAGCTGCATCAGTGGGCAAGCGCAACCCTGCCGAGACCAAAACCGACGGAGCATTAGAAAAGTGGGTCTTTCCTTGTTTGAAGCACTTAGTTTAATGCTTGCTGGAATTCAGCATGCATCTTGTGTTGATAAGTGGGCGTTGGTGATTAATAACTGTCACAGGCGCTCTAGAATGTTCTCATATACATTTGATCCTGTTTTGCACTTTAATCCGTCCCCCGAACACTCGTCCCTCATTCTCTTTTCCGCGCTCTAGATTTCTTTCACAGTCTGCGCTCAGATGTCTGGTGACAGACATACCCTCCTCCCCTCATGTTTCTGACTTTCTATCTACAACAGTCTTGCTTTTCTACATCTTTCTTTTATTTTTTTTCACACCTCATCCTCCCCATCCGGGAACAGCACTGGGAAGCTACTTTGAAAACTGTAGGTTGTTAAGATACAAGATACTCAAAATTAGTAGATAAATTACAGTCAATCTACATTTAAGAAATGTATTTGTTTTATATATATATATATATATATATATATATATATATATATATATATATGTTCAGAGGAAAGATTTGACTATAGCAAGAGATACATCACACCCTTTGAATCATGTATTTGAATTATTACCATCAGGTCGTCGTTAGAGAACACCAAAAGCGATTAAAGCAATATATAAACGTACCAAATGCAATAAGTCTTTTGAATAAAAGGGAGGAAATGTGCTTATTTTAATCCTATAGGTATTATGTATTGTGTGCAGTTAATTGTTTTGTGATTGTAATGGCGAGACCAAAGACAAGACCAAAGCCAAGGCTGAACAATAAAGAATTACTTACTTACTTACTTTTAATATGAAACAAAGTCTCACCTTTCAAATTTAGTCATTTTTTTTAAAGAAATGTAAACAATACATACCATTTTGTGGCTCTTTACTGTAGTATGTCTGGCAGATCGCTCGCTGTAAAGCTGCTCTTGAACCAATCATCTCTTCCATCTAGTTAATTTATAGCATCAAATAAACATGAATGAACATAAGAAGTGTTGTTTTAACCAAGGAAAAAAGGAAGTACACTCCGTTTTTCAAGTTCAAATCCCCCAACGTTAATCTACCAACTGCTTTGTCAGACAAAATGGCGGATTGCGGATTTTGATTGGTCAGAACGCCTGTCAATCAAAAGGGTCAATTGTGACTGAAACTGTCAAAAACGTATTGATTATATATCATATTTATTTTGGAATTCTATGTACAGCCAAATCAAACACACACACAAGCCTAGGAATGTGCATTAAAAGATAAAGGGGTACATTTTCACACCAACTTTAAAGTGACACTACGACGAAAGTAGCCCAAAGCTATGGCATCTTTTTAATCACATGAGGCATTATGTATCCTTACGCATGCAAACCAATGGTGGCCGCACCCAGTCCTTCCACAGACTCTTCGTCTGCCCTTGGTTTGTGGTCAAGTAGCTTGACTATATATGGAGAGAAAAAAATTGCAAGCTTGAGCTCATGTCCCCTTGTAAATGTCTCACCGACCGAAGCCTCAAAACCAAGCGAGGCCTAAAACAGCTTGTAAAGCCCACTTCCTTACAGAAAAAAAAAATGTGGTTTAGAATCCAAACAATGAGGAAAATTCCTTGCTTCTCTTTCGACTATATCCAGTAACCAGTGATCAATGTCTTTTTCAGGGACAGTTTATGAATACTGCGCATCTGGCAGAGTGAATAGAATGTGCTGAAACAAAAAAATGTAATATAAAAGTATGTTAAAAAGGATGTACGATTTCTCATTTGTTAAGAGGAATTTGCTGCTTTTCGATGTTCTTCTACCTTAAAATTCGCTGTCATGATGAATGGGCTCATTTAGGTCTGCACCTGGTTGAGTTCTGTCCCCTATCAGTGTGTGTTTGTGTGCATTTCCACCTCTTTATTTTCAGACCTGGGGCTGTGATGAGCCTGGGTGGGTTTAGCATGAGCTTTAGAGTCAGGGTGCAGTGCCACATATGAAAGATTGGGCACAGGAGGAGGGACAGAACCAATCTCCTCCATATGGTTGGATTTAAGAGCTCGCTGGGTGGTTGTAAGCCTTTCTTCACCCTCTGAATCGACCTCGGCTGTGTTTTGTGAAGAGTTGTTCGGAGCAGCCACCTATGGAAAATCCGCTTTGTGGCTCGCTGCTGTAAATGAGACTTTGGGTAATGCGGGCGGCCACGGACATCAAGAGTGCCACGGTTAGCCCAGCTTGACCAGAATCGAAATACCTCGGTAAAATTCCCCGATTTAGCTTTTCATTGGTAAAGTCCACCTGGAATTGTTCATGCGAGACACGAACTAGCACTCTAACGACACACAGATTGTGATTATCCCCATAAAGTCTTTATAACAACAACTGTTCTACGTCGTGGGCAGCTTGTAGCAATTACCAGCCCATCTACACTCTTGATTCAACCCAAATGAGGGACTCTCGGCCGCCGCGACTACTGTTTGTGCTGGATGCTCACAATGTGAACTGCATTAGGCTGTCATAATGCCTCCAACAGCTGGACCCCGAGAACAGGCTTTTATCTGTCTCCAATCTGAGTAATGGACTATCACGCTTTATCCCAGAATAGCACAGGTCTCTCAACAGATTGGCAAATCAGACCCATCTATTACATTCACTCTCGGCCCATCCTGAGCCTTGGAAGTGGGTACAAGAGTCATCTGGGTAAAAGATTATAGCCTCGAAACAATCCGCCAGACTTTCCCACGGAGTGAGAATTTCAACAGAGCCTCAGGCATCATGCTATGCCTCATGCAATCATGCATCGGTATACTGACCTCACAGCGATGTATTTTGCCAATGCAATGCAATGTGGTGGTTAGTGATATATTTCAGCCCGAATGATGAAAACAAATCCTCATTTCGGAAACAAAACTGTATGAGAACCACTGCTCAAGAAATAAACATCGACTGGTGAAAATGAAAAACCACTATTGGTGGTCGACTGGATCCAACAAGACGTACGGAGAAAAGAGTGCCGAACAACTCATCCCCCTCAAGGCCGCCTAATCAAAAGGGCCGTGTTAAAAAAAATTAATAGGATATTTCAATGGAGTGAAAAGGCCACAGTGAAAACAGCTCGGCGTGAATCAATCCATGATGTGCTCTATTTAGCACTTTCAAAAACCACAGGCTATTGAGTTTTAGGCCTACATATTCCACAGGTCTTAAATGTATTTTTCGACCAGTGCATGTCGCCGTACAGAGTGGGTTAGGGAAAGAAAGGAGCACACCTCTTTTCACACTTAGAAGAGTTTTTTTTTTTTTTTGCTGTTCAATAAAAATCATCTTGATGAGCTGCAGGGATCAATAGGGCCACTCCACCTCCTGAATGACTGTGTTAAACCCTCAACTAATACCACGACAATAGTGCTCTTAACCACTAACCACAAACTTCTGCAATCACTTGTAGCTTTGAGTTCAGCTCAGTCCCTCACAGCTTGATTTTCAGCTAATACAGTGTTGGGTTGTTCAAGTGTCGTTGATAGCAGGAGAGAATTTAAGGAATCTCAAGACCAGTCGAGCATGTCTTAAAGAATGAGTTTTAATATATTTGAGTCTCATGGTATCTGTTTTCACTGATTTAGGCGAGTCAATAAGCACTTGAGAGCTGAGATTAAAAAAAAAGGTTTCACAGGGTGAAAATTATCACTTATAAAATCACGCGAGTGGAGCTATAATCACACGTTTTTTTATACTTACACATCTGAAGAGAAGGCATGCTTTAAGTGTGTGATGACAATTTTTCCATTAATAATACAAAAAAAAGAGGCAAGAGAGCATTATACAGTAAGTAGAGAATCTTAGCCTAGACTGAATTGCCGCTGACACCCACATATGAATTAAACAATGAGATTTAGAGGAAATAAGCTTTCAATATCTGCTTTGAAAAATTAATAAGGTTGCATGGAAATTATTGGTGATGATAGCCTGCTTAATGAGAAACATTTCAGAGCAATCCAAGACTCTCTCTCTCTTTCTCTGTGTGTGAACATATATATATATATATAGACTGTACACACACAAATGTCAGCCCATTCTCACCCCCAAGGCGTCACTTAACTGACGCCTTGGGAAGCATTTGAACATGCTTCAATATCTGACGCTTTAGGCGCCCTTTAGCGTCAGTTAGATGATGCCCTAGGATCGCGTGTACCCTACCCCCACCCCACACCTAAACCTAACCGCGTCCTCTAACTGACGCTTTCCTTTAGCGTCAGTTAGATGACGCCGTAGGATAGGCGTCCTAAAGGGTGCCTAAAACGTCAAATATTGAAGCATGGTCAAAGGTGACGCCTTGGGGTGAGAATGCGTTGCAAATGTGCACAAACGCACGCACACGGATTAGAAGAAATGCACATTTAAACTTTACCGTCTTTCTCTTTCTCTTTCGTCTTTCTCTTTCACAATATTTTTTGGTCGGGAAGTTCGGTCTGGACTCGATCCATTGAGGAGTAATTATGATCTGGCAAAAAATGAACGGGCCAATCAAATTGCCAGGGCGGGCTTTATACAATGATGGACAGATGATCTGCAGGGACGTAATCATCACGTTATCAAAGAGCGCTTAACTGTCTTCCCTCAGAGATGACTGCAGCTGGAGAATTGAGATGTATAGATTCCCCTGTCGCGTCTTTTGTAAAATAAATCGACAGCGCATACATTTTAATAGACAAACAGAGAACTGCAATCAAGGCATTTGTCGATCGGAAAGATATTTTTGGCGTCCTTCCTACATGATTCGGGAAAAGTGTAACTTATCAGCTGGCTCTGAGGGTCGTTAAGAAGATGGGACGTAATGAAAAGCCTGTGGCCGTTGTGGTTTCTCCTTTGGTGGCACTCATGGAGAAGTAAGTAAAAGAGTAGGCTACGTTCTGTATTTGAAAACTGCGCTATGCAAAGGAGTTGACTTACTACATTGCTCTGATTGGTTGTAGGTCTACCGACTATCCAATTGAGTGCAGAGGGTTTTTTTTTTTTTTCCTGGTTCAGTTACGACTCGCCTCATAATCAAAGCCCAATGGAGGAGCTTCAGACTCATATTCTCTCTTGAATATGAGTATGACGAAGTCAGGCTACTTTCTGGCAAAACTGAGCTAAAATATCGATGACTCATCTTACACTTCATAGATTATAGAAAACCTCTACAATGAGAAAGTCCTGCACCCCAAATACCATACAACTAACTAGCAAACTAATGGCTGTGACATAACTAATGCCTATTGGCTGCTTAAAAAAAGTCCTTCAGTAAGCCTTGCCCAATACTTCAAATGAAATATACACTAACTCAGGAGTTCTAAATGAATTCTCAACACAACATTTTTTATTTACAAACCACACACGCTTACTCCTAACCCAGGCTCTGATGAATTTGGGCACTTTTTCTCATTGAATTGGATTACATCCAATCTCTGACAATATCATCTGTTTGGGATTTTAATTGAACTGTGCTCAGGCTAATGACTGTACACTCTAGTCCTTTCACCTGTTCACGTCCTGTTGGTGAACACGTTGACAAAATCAGGTTTATCTACCAGGGAGAGACCCTAGGTCTGCTAGAGCTTATTGAATCATAGTACATCCCTCAAAACCTTCATTACCACCAACATCAGCATACTGGCCGGCTTCCTCTTAATATATGCGTACCTAGAGATGCCAAATGCTAATATTTAGTCGACGACTGAGATTATAAATTACCATGAGAAAGCAGGAGGCAGTTGGTGCCAGTCCCCTCAAAGTCAAATTACATCTTGTGTTTGCTTTGTCCTTACTTTAGGGGAAAACCATGGATGGCTGAGTCGCGTTCTGTGACCACCGAGGACTTTGAGAAGCTGGCATCTGGTGCCAAAGCTTTGCTATTCATTAATTTTAATGAACACTATTGACTTGTTAAATTCCTATGTGAATCTGGTTTTATGAGTCCTGTCATCCTTTAGGCAGTAAAAACGCTCTCTACACCTCTCTGCAGAGACATACTGCAAAAACAATGATCTACAGTATATCCTAGGATTATTAAATAGAGAGCGAGAATGTAGAAGACATAGTGGAGGAATGTCTGAGGTGGGGAAGATAAACTCATATTTTATGTGTGAAAGAGGCAGAAGAGAGTAAACAAAGAGAGAACGACTACAGTACTTCAGACACCATGGTAAAAAAAGAGATATCACCATACTTCCCCAGTTAATTGATTACATTAAGAATTAAAAAATTGGAATAACAAGTTATTTAAAAATTGTATGTTTAAATATGTAAATGAAGCATTATATAATTAAATTTCCAGTCAAGTTTTTTTAGAGAGTGGATTTTGGAGAAAAAATAACTAAATAAAACACATTTTTTTTCAGGAATAAAACCAGGCAAATGATATATAATCGAACCCCAAAATAAAACCATTCAGAATGTAGATAAGAATAAAACAAAAATTTGGGGTACTTGAGTGGAAAATGGAAAATTTTCACTCACTTTTGAGAAAACGGTCTTTAAAGATATGTACTGTAATTTAAATCTGCAGACGTAAATAGATAAAGTGCTATAAAAGTGTACTTGGAATGTTTTCTTTTCACTAGCCTGAAAAAAAAAAAACACTTTATGAAAAACCAAAAATCTCAAAATCGACAGATGCATGAAAAAAAAAAAAAAAAAAAAAAAAAAAACAGTTTTTGATTTTAGTGTCTCAACTTAAATAAATGTTGGGTTCAATACAATTTAAAGTTAATTGACAGTTTTTATAGTCTTATGACATTTACCACAGACAACAATTAAACTAAGTAAAGGAGTAAAGCAGTTTCCATGGTTTAGAGTAAAGTAAATGGGATCATGCACAGTGTTTCAAAGCACCCTAGGTCAATTTATTAATATAGAGCCAGATTTACTAAACAGGACAAATTAGTGTGAGATGAACACTTTCCAGCATTTTCTCACTGTGGGTCTTTAATAAATCCCGACAGTAGGTTTTTTTAATGCCAAAAAAAGGGTTTGCGCTGAAGCAAACTTAATAAATCTGGCCCACAGTATACTTCCGAAAATAGTGTGTATTTTAATGTTCATTGCATTTCTCTGCTTACTTTGTGGAAGTTTACACAGAGTGCAAAAAAGAGAAAAACATGTAATAATGAGATACATTTTATAACAAAAAAAAAAATCAAGTCATATTGTACATCATCAAAAAAATAAGGTTGCAATTAAGAGAACAGTCGTCTGTGGTAAAGGACACAGTTCCTCTAAGTCCTTTACATCTAATTAAATGTTGTATTTGTTTTTTGTTTGTTTTTTTTTTCCCCTCAGGCGTATTCATTCCATGATGTACCTCTCATCCACAAACAAATAGGTGCTCCAATTTAAGGCACTCCTCTTTGGTTTGGGAGAACTTCTCCACCCAAGCTCCTTCAGTCTCCAAGGAGATATTTCTCTCTTGTATTCACTATTTTCCTCCCTCTTTAGGTTTCTAAACCGCACTGAGAAACAACACTTAAGCTTGTGTTTTGATGTTGAATTTAATTGCAAGGGAAAACATGGCCATGTAGAGTCTAAATCAGTGCTGTGTTTGACCTCATTGAGACCATCTGTTGAATTTGTATAAAGGACAGCGAGATGCCAGCAAACATCGTGTCAATCAAGCCCAGGCGATGTGTCTCAGGTTCCCAGCGGATCCCAGTGCTTTGTCTCATTACAGTCCTTCCTGTGCCGCCCGAGTTCAGACACGGATTTTATTTTTTCATGTAATGACTGAAAGGTTGGTTGTAGCCGCTCATTATTGATGACAATCCTGAAGTGGCGGCTTCATAAATATGGAACCCGGGTCTGGAGCATCCGATCAGGAGCACCCAGGAAGACATCTATCAAAAAGGAAAGAGTGCCAAAGGCTGGAAACTTTCCATACCCCTAGGGAGAAGTAAAGGGCACGTAGGCTGGCCATTAGTCAGGAGGGACAGCAAATGCTGTGATTTTGAAGCTGAAAGGAATAGTTCACACACACATACAAACAAAAAACTATTTACTTACCCATGCATTGTTCCAAACACGTGAGGCTGAGCACAAAACGGTGAATTTCAGAAGAATATTCTAGTCAATAAAGTGATTTTTTTTTATTCTTGCACAAGTGCAATCAAAGTGAGGAGTGACTGGACTGTCAATGGATGGATGAAGAAGGAAGGATTAAAGAATCCATCAATCAATCCATGTTCATTTCATTTCATTTGAATTCAGCACACAAGTCAAATGAACTGCTTTTATGATACCTATTGTGCTTCCCACCTATGTTTGAAGCTTGAAAGCGTCATCCCTTATTCTGTACAACTGCATAAAACCAGCAACAACAACACTATTTAAAATGCATCCTTTTGTGTTTAACCAAATAAACTAATTAATCACATAATAGTGAGTTGATATATCAGACATCTAAAAAGAACCTTTCAAAAACAACACATCAGTAGCATTAAATTGAATAAATTGGCATGAAAATTGCCAGTTACAAATGACTCTCTTCAATATCTCTCCTTTCCTGAGAGCAAAGAAAGAGGTCTCCAGCAGGACTGAGGGAATGCTCTATCAGCATGCTCCATGAATCCTTCTGGATTGAGGTGAGAATGGCAGGAATAAATGAGTCGAGTGTGAGAGAGGATGAAGGGCCCTTTGGAGAGGGCTGGAAGAGCTTCTCATGCCAACGGTGCATAAGCAGCATCTACCCAGGGTCTGCATTATTATGCTATTATGTCCCGTTAACGCAAACTCCATTCCCAAAGTGGACCAATTAGAGCACCAGCAATGCTTTTCAACCTATGTATCAAACCACCAGGCATTCAGTCATTCGATAACACACTCACTGTTTAGAAAACAGAAGTATTGATTGTATGTTACAGAACGAGACTTCTGGTATCAAACTGACCTTTTAGTGATTATAATGTTATCAAAATCGCTATATAATTCAACATTGTTTCGCAGTTACTTGTCACGTACACACCTACACTCAAGGACAAGGAAAAAAGCAGCTGAAAATTGTTGAATTCTCCTTGAGCAGTCTTGTTTGTTCACATACGAAAACTTGAATGCCATGCCTTTTCATTACAGCTCGAGCGGAGATAAAGAAAGAAAAAAATAGTGAAAGGATATTGTACACAGCCAGCTAGTTTATTTTGAATCTTTCTTGTGATGCAGAATGGTGCTTTGTACTTCACAACTGGGTTGCGCCAGTTTGCCTGTCAACATGCAGAATCTGAATATGATCCAACACTCAGTAATATCACCCCCGGACAGCCTTTCAAATGATCATGCTCTAGCTTTAACACCAATAAGCTATAAACTCAATTGGACAACTACTGCCTTGACTGATTTCCAAGACTGGTGACCATTGAAGGCAGCCCGGAATTAGCATCACCCTGGTTCACTTAACAAAAGCCAACATGATTTAATTCCATTTTCCAGGATTATTCCAGAAAATAAGCTCTGTAACCAACAATCGCTGTGATTTTTAAAGCCTAAATACTATCACCAGAAGTAAAAATGTAAACAAACTGCACCATGGTGGCATAAATCAGCATCACCACCATTACGCTGCAGACAACTCTTTCAATATTTATTTTATTTATACATAAATCTACCAGTTAGAAAGTTTGAGTTAGAATAATCTGCAAGAACATAACAAGAATGTAAAAGCAAACTAGTTAGAAGTTAATTTTCTCTTTGACTTGACAAGATTTCATTTCCACGATAGCCTCTGTACACTGTAAAAAAATATTGTTGGTTTAACTTAAAAAAGTAAGTAACCTGGTTCCAATGAGGCAAGTTCTAAACCTGCTTTTAGCGTCTTAACATCCTTGAATTGTCATTACGAGTGCAGAGTCATGAGAGTGTTGTTATTAAGAGTGACCACGGTCAATCTGACTGCAGTAGCTGTGAAATATATTAATAAAAATGATTCTTTTTTAATTCAGCCAACTTGTATTTACTTCCTGTTTTCGGTCGAAACCCCACAGTAGTTGATTGTCGAGTTCGCGCACGTGCGCGATCATTGGTAACAAAGCAACAGTGGATGACGGGGCAGTGTGGTGTTCTTAGAATATCAGCTCAAATGGATAGTTCATTCGAAACAGATGTTGAACACCCAACATGACATCATGACTTTTGCTTAAACATACACCGCACTTTCAAGTCAAGTGGCGTGTTATCAGCTATCCGCGTGCATGCGTGTATGTCTACGCCGTTAAATGTCTGAGTGATTCCGCGTGTATGTACACGCCGTTAAATGTCCGAGTGAAACGTCGAAAAATGTAGATCTACATCTGGGGAGCGATATTTTATTTATTTTTTTCTAGGATGGTAGGGGAAGACTCTAACAGTAAGTCAACGGCGTTCATAAACAAACTGAAAAGCGATTATGCAAGTTGATAGCACGCCAAAATTGGAAATACGAAATTGGCATGTCATACATACGCCATTTCATGAGATCAGTCTGGAACACCAATGATTGCAAGCGCGAACTCGACAATCGACTACTGTGGACTGACCGAAAACAGGAAGTAACTACAGGTATGTGAGCTGGCTGAATTAACATCATTTTTATTAATATCTTTCACATCTACTGCAGTCAGATTGACTGTGGTCACTCTTAATAACACCACTCACATGGCTGTGCACTCGTAATGACAAATCAAGGATGTTAAGACGCTAAAAGCAGGTTTAGAACTTGCCCCATATAAGTCAACAGGGTGCGAATTTTAAAAAGACGATAACATGGTGTAGGCAACACTGATTTTTGTCTTTTTTTCACAGCACTCCAAATGTACAAAACCTTCTCCTTTAACATCACTCGCATTTTTCAAGCAACGTAAAAGTGGGGTATTACTGATGTGTTTAATATTTTAGAGTAGAATGTAAAAATATCTTGAGATTGTGTTAATAACAGACATTCTTTTAGGCAATGAACTAAAAGCCCATTCAAAAAGCCATTGACTTCGGGACAATGCAGGAATTTCAACTCTTTTCTTTCCAGGTTTCAGGACTCATTCCTGCAGCACTCTGTGTTCTTGTAATAGCCATTAATTACACTGACAAATGTACACTCTGCACAAGCCTACAAATATTAATTAACCGACAGAAGCTTCAAATGCAAACAATACAAAGTGTGTAAACAACAGAGAGAGGCTATCATGCTCTCTAATGTGTGATCTCGCTATCAGATATGAGTTGGTAACAGAATGTGTTTGTCACTTTCAAAACCAAACTGTGTGTGAATATAATTGTATAGCACTCTTAAACAAAACTGACAGCAGTATTGTGCAGCTGTATGAAGAACATAGCTTTGGGGATACCCTTATACTGATTTCAGAGATCAATTAAATCAGGTTCTGCTGGCCCTTATGGAGACTTCTGACAGGGCACAGGTGTGGCAGGTGGTCAGGATGGCACTTGTGGAGGTTGGAAACAAAATGAGCATCAGTGTGCGCTGTGATGAGATGTGTTTCAGGATTCAGGGAGACTGTGGAAAATAGAATTAGGGGACACATGATAGGTGTGTCACCCTCTAACATCTGTCCAGCCCATATGGACCGAGTGTGTTCATGCCAATGCGAGTCTCTCCTGACATCTTTGAAAGAATCTAGAATGAGACATTGCTGATTACTGTGTGTGTGTACCTGGTATTTCCAACACATTCTTATCCCAAGAAGTCATCTAACTGGCGCTTTTGACCATACGTCAACATCCAATGTTTTAGGGTACCCTTTAACGTCAGTTAGATGACGCTATCCTAGGGCGTCATCTAACTGACGCTTTACCTTTAGCGTCAGTTTGATGACGCGGGTAGGTTTAGGTCTGGGGTAGGGTTAGGATTAGATAGGGTCATCTAACTGACGTTAAAGGGTGCCGTAAAATGTCGGATGTTGACATATGGTCAAAAGCGTCACTTAGATGACGTCTTGGGATGAGAACAGGCTGGTATTTCATACGTTATGGGACCAAATGTCCTCAGAAAGATAGTCATACCAGTAAATTTTGACCTTATGGGGACATTTTTGTTGGTCCCCATGAGGAAAACAGCTTTCAAATCAGGCAAAAATGTGTTTGTTGAAAATCTAAAAATGCAGAAAATGTTCTGTGATGGGTAGGTTGTGTGTAGTATTACAATTTTAAATCGCAGTGATAGATAGAGAGACAAACACCTCACAATATTTGAAGGTTTTTCAGCAAATATGTCTAATGGATCACTTTTATGATATGATTTATCCACACATATACATGCACTACATACACACCCAGATAAATAACAGGGCTGGTAATTTCAAATGTGTGGTTTAAGTATGTCAGGGCTGGAAGGGCTGTCTTGGCCAGATCCTGCTCAGAGAGCTGAAAGTGGGTTAACTGGCTTTAGGACTGAAGCTGGATAATGATGAGGAAAAGAACTGGGGGGAAACAAGAGACACTCGTGTGCGGAAACCACAAGAGGCGATGGGAAGGGGATGGATAGAGACTGGCAGAAGGAACTGAGGAACGAAGGAGTGAGTGAGAAAGAGAGAGAGAGGTGGAGCAGGAAGCTCGAGGGCGGCCTTGGGGGCAGTCTTTAATTGGCAGGGTTGTTTGAGCCTGGATGACCACCAAGAGGGACTGGCACAAATGTCCAGAAGGCAAGACACGGACTCTGGTACCACATGGCACCACCATACCCAGTCTCTCCAACCGTCCACGTAGCTACTTCTCCCTCTGTTTCTGCCTTCCCACAATCCCACAGGCACTTCCATCTGCCTCTCTCAACCAAACGCCCTCATTACAGCAAGAGAGAAAGAGAGAAGAGTTGGGGACTAACTAACTAAAATTTAGATACTACTAACTTCAGTGAGCTCCGTTTAGTAACATGCAGCAGTGTAGCGTGACATCACGAGACAATTATAATAACTGCAAAAATTAATTGTAGCAAATAAACACATATTATGTTCAAGCATTTATTTAATCAAGAACGCAGCAAAACAGTTATAATTTATTATAATTGTTTTCAAATGTATTATAGTGATGGCAAAGATGAATTTTCAACAGTATTTAGTGTCACATGATCCTTAAAATCCATCTCACGTGCTGATTTGGTGCTTAAGAAAGGTTTGTATTATTTTCAATGTTTTAAAAAAAGTAGCCATTGAAGTTAGTTAAAAAGGTTTTTCAAGGTTTCTTTGCCAACACAGAGAACGGGAGACAAAGAAACAAAGAAAGTGCATTTTGTTGAATCTGACTTTCATTTTTTTTTCCTCTTTCCTCTTTATAGCAAGACCAATATTTGTAAAAGGCAAACCAATATTAGTTATTCATTAAAAAAAAACACACACACTAGAAAACCCAGCATTCTTTGTTCAACAAACACAACTGCTGAGAAATGAGGAGGAGGGATTTCACTCAAGAAAAAAAAAGCAGTGGCCGATGCCTTTCGATGGCTGGCTGTCCTTCAGTAAAAGGGGTCAAAGGTCATTAGAAAGCACTGGCCGTGCACAGAAAGAGACAGATGAGCACAGGGCTGGGTGGCTTTCAGCTTATATACTTAAATGGTAAAAGAACAGCGTGTGTGACCACCACAGTCATTGTGTTTATGTTAAGAGCAGCTCTTGTTTAAGTAAGTTTTGACTAGACGAGAGTTACAGTGTTTGGAATGATGAAGAGACGGACTGCTGTGGAGAACACACACACAAGCGTTGTGTTTTCATGTTTTATGTGGACTTTCCATAAACAAAATCATTTTTATACTGTACAAACTGTATATTCTAACCCTTACACTAACCCTATACCCCTAAACCTAATTGTGGATATTTCCATCTATGTGGGGACATTTTTTAACAGGCCATGCATATACAAATGTAGTTTTACATTTACATCATTTAGTATGATTTATCCGATTTTTTCCATTATGGGGACAAAAACAATATCCCAAATTTCTAGTATCACTACATCTTTGGAGATATTTGGTCACGCAATGTAGGGTTTACCATGACCACACACACTTGCGGTACACAGTTTAATGAACTCTAAAAAACATAATGACCCTATTACAAAGCAAGCGTCATGCTACTAATGTTCGTAACACACAGACATTCCTGCGGGACCAACATCAACACACTTGGGAAGGAAACTCCGGCCATCAATGAAGTGCTTATTTTATTGTGCCGGACAGACCAAACAAATCTTCTCGGAGTGTTTAGAGAGAGAACCGATATGAACCCGGGAAAAGTGCTGTGTGCTTATTTTAATGGCAGTGGTACACAATACTGGAAATAACTATCAGTACGGCATGAATCATTTCACCTAGACGTCACTATATACACAAACAAACTGTGAATAAGCATTTATATATCTATACTTATTCGCCGTGCCAAAATCCACAAGTTTCCGAGGGGCGCTCCAGTAAAAAATAAAGTGGGTGAAACTTCCGGTAAGGCGGCGGAAGTAGCATTCCAATGGTATTTTGTGTGTTAGTTAGCGAAGAGGCTAGCTGTTTTTCGGAGAATTATTTTACTATTTAAAGAAGCAAATCTTTATGAGAGATGTCGTTACTGAGCTCATGGACAACATGTGCTGTTCGCGGTTGTATGTAAAACCTGACTAAACTAGTTCAGTGGCTTAAACGTGATTGTTTTGAACATAAGCTGAAAACGAAATCAGAGTGTTCCTGCCAACGACTGTAGTTTCCATCACCTCCCAAAAGACGACGAATCTTCCTGTGTACATTTGTTTAAATTCTTAATATTCTATAAACTTTTATCAGCATGTGTTTGGCTGTTCTCTACTGATGTTGCGCCTAAACTCAGGATCAAAGCCTGTGTTGACAGAATACCAAATGTGCCAGTTAATGTATTCAAGTAGCACATTCATTTATAATTTTGAATAAACTCCAAAGCACAATGATTAAGTGTGTATTTTTTTATTTTAATTGTTTGTCAGCTCGCACAACTGTCTGTCACCATGCCTTGATGAGTATTGATTAATAATGTTATTATAATACTCCCAATCAACTACTGTGGAGGGTAAAGGTACTGTTATTTCACCTTTTTTAATTTTGTTGAGGTTGTGTTCCCACATCGTTAGCTAGTTTGGATCGCTATAACTTGAATGACTGTCAACTGTTGAATGAACGAGTGTCAAGCATGTCAAATCGTGCTTTGTTTACTTCCAACCGGAAGTCGCGCCCACTTTTGACGCAAGGCCTCATGGGGCGTAGGAAACTTGTGGATAAAATATGTCTGATATTGAGTCCAGAACAAACAAATGAGTATAAGCACAAAACAAGCATTGATGTATTGAGTATTAGTAGACTTGGTCGTTGACATGTAGTTGCAAAGTTATGTATAGTCAGTAGAATGTCTGTTTGAGGAGCATCACAATAAAGAGTTAGCAGATATAAAGCAAACAGTCTACTAATACTCCAATGAGAGTTATTTGACATGTAGTTGCAAAGTTACTTAGTCAGCAGAATGTTCAAAAGGGACCATCAGAATAAAGAGTTACCTTTTTTAGGCCATGTATTATCTAGTGTACTGCAAAAAGTAGACGCAATTGAGTTTTATGAGGTTAACACATTTAAATTCTTGTGGGTATTGCATCTGAAATAACAAAAATATTGCAGACATGTACGTATTAAAGTAGTTTGTTCAATAAAAATGCTCACTACACACAAAAAAAGTTCTTAAGCGGTTCTTCAGGGGTTCTTTGTGGTGTTCATGGTGCTATATAGCACCACTACCATTTAAAGAACCTGTTAAGCCCAGTTTGGTTCTTCAGCGGTTGTTCAGTGGTTTTCTGGGGTGGTTAACATGCTCTATGGCACCTCTTATGGTTCTACATAGCACCATATGACAAAGATAAGGGCGATATGGCACTTAAAGTGGCTCCCCTATGATTACAAGCCAATGAACCACTTTTTTAGAGTGTAGAATAACAGTGTCACATAACCCTAAATTCTAAATCTTAAAGAGTATGTTGTCTTGTTTTCTAGTACAAATATCTAAACATTCTTATATTAATATACATTTACTTAGCAAACCTTGAGTCATTATGGTGTCGACTTTTGTTCCCTGGTGCAAGAATTCAAAGAGGAAACGTATTGCAGGAGTGAGTTACTTTTGGATTCCAGTAAAGGATCCAGCACGTTGTTGTAGGCAAAGAATCGGAAATAAGGAGAGAACGGCACAACGGAAAAAACGGACCACAAACACAGAAAAGAAAAGTTCCGCCAACCCCTCTGAAGTAAAACGCACTCATGTATATGTAAGAAAGCTATTGCAGCCATTTTTTCCATAATTCTGTTTACGGAGTAGATAACATATGATACACTCTAAAAATGCTGGGTTGTTTTAACCCAACTTTGGGTCAAATATGGACAAACCCAAACGTTGGGTTAAAAATGTAATAAAAAAAATGTAACCCAATGGCTGGGTTTGTCCATATTTGACCCAAAGTTGGGTTAAAACAACCCAGCAAATTTTAGAGTGTACAGTTTCAGTGATAAACAAACAATTACTGTTCTGTTAATAACCCTCTGTCGATCAGACTGTACTCAGGAATACAAAAATGTGGAAGTATAATTCTTTCTGTAAAATAGCTAAAGAAAAGTGTCAGTCAATGAGTTTTTTTTTTCTTGAAAGAGAATTATATATTGAATATTGAATGCATGAGTGAAAAAGACATGCATTGACTCTTCTTCTACTGTATGCGGCAATTGAATTGAAAAGGCATGAAAAGCTGTGGCACTTCCTTGAATTTCATCTTTTATAGCAAGTCACTCTCTTTCTCCATCTCACACAGTCAGATAATGTATGGAGGGTAAAATGCCAGAGCACAAATTTTCAAACCAAACAACAGGCTTTACATTTTAATTACGGTGAAATGATTGGCTGTTGCACATTAATCTCTTCTTTTCATTAAGCCCTTGTTTTTCACTCTCTCTTTCTCTCTCCCTTTCTTTCTTTCTCTTAGAGCGACAGACACCAAAGCCTCATGGGAAGTGATGATACGAACTTCTGAAGGAGGCAGTGTGTGTGGCAAAGGAATCTGGGATACTGGGAGTCGTTGCCTGGTGTCGCTTGCAAAAAGCTTTCTCATTAGAGTGGCACTGTCTGACATAATGCGAATTATCTTCCTGCTTTTGAAAAACCCATGTTTCAATTACCACAAAGGGAGTTCGAGTTAACAGCTGGATGCTCTGCGGATCTGCATTCATTACGCCGCCGTCAATCTGGGCTGTTAAACACTTCAAAATACAGGTTGCAAAAAGATTTTTACAGATTGAGCCCGGAAAAGGAAGCAGATTCACAAGCTTAAACACATCTTTTGGTTACTGTAACTTTTTTGTAACAGGATAGGCCTACTACACTGTAAAAAAAATATTGTTGGTTTAACTTAAAAAAGTAAGTAACCTGGTTGCCTTAAAATTTTAAGTTGATTGAACTGAAAAAAGTGAGTTAATACAATGAAGGAGATTGATTTAATCATCAGAAACTCAAAATAATAAGTTATCTGAACTAAATAAATTATTTAAGTTGATCTGACAAAAGAAAAAAATATTGTGATAACAAATCATGAAAAGATTTTTTTTTTACAGTGTACAAATGTGTCTGTGTAACATGTTAACTAAAACTAAAGATACTGAAACACTTTTAGTTTAGGGTCAAATTTGTACTATTAACTAGTTACCAAATACCAAAGTATACAACATTAATTTTAAACTAATTTAAAATGAAAACTGAAAATATAAATGTCAAATACTAATACTATTACAGTACATACAAGAAAAATCCTGAAATAACAATGTAAACTATCAACAAAGTGCTTGATATATCTCTAGAGTTTTTTTTTTCTCCCAAGCCTATTCAAATTCAATACTGTTAAATTCAATTAATCCCGAAGACCTTCATTAGCTTGTTCAGAATGTGCTTGATCAAGACAACATTATAATTACGAAAAGTCATTGTCAGACAATAATCCACCAGCAGTCTAACCTCTAAAAGGTTGATTTAGAGAAGTTTAAAGTTCAAATAACTTTGAAATTGCCTTTTTTACCCTCCACTTCTGAACATATTCAGTTGCTTTTACAACTCATGGAACAAATCAAACTGATTTTCAATTGTAATTGTCAGCATGCCACAGATACTTTAGCCGGATCAATGGTGAGCTTGATGTTCTACACCTCTTTAGAAAATGTGTCGATGTTTCAAAAAGCCTAAGAGGGCTTATTATTATTATTATTATTATTATTTCTGAAGAACCTGTACTGTTACATCAAGAACTTTTGTTTGAACCTCTAAAGCAAATTTTGGCCAACTCTCGGATGATATAGGCCTTTTTCATAGACAGGGCTTAGATTAAGCCAGGATTAGGCCTTAGTTCAATTAGGACAAGTAAATGGGATATTTAGTAGTGTTTAATGTGTTGCTATGCTAATGTAGAAGGTGTGTTTTTAGGAAGTTACCATCATGGTGATGAGTGAAGCATAAGCTTGGTTTGAGAACAGCTATGTGAAAATATCTATATTGCTGTACTCATTCAGCAATTGCTATGCTATGCTAATGCTATCAAAGCACTGTTACCAATTAGCACGTTAACATTTACTGAACATCTAGTTAAAGCTAGCCAAGTTTCCACTTCTAAAAACATTTAAGTTTAGGTCAAATCATGATTTTAAGTTCAATATATGAACTAGCTTACTCAAATATTTCAATTTAAAAGCAATTGCAAGGTATGAGTACACACACACACACAAAAAAAATCTGAACTTTGAATTTCGTAACATAACTGATTATCTTTTTTTTTTTTTTTTTTTTTTTTTTTTTGCCAACTTATACGGGTTTACCGTCCTCAAAGAACCATTATTTAAGTCTTGTCTCACACATTTAGTCCACGCATTTTAGTTCCACCTTCAAAAAACAATGGCTATTAAAATAAATTCATTTAAGCATTTGCTCTTTCAACCTCTCCAAATTCCCCTCTATCCTTCTTTTTCACGCTCAGGCAGTCATGCTGACCTTGCTCTGGAGCATTTTCGCTTGTTTCTGGCAATGTTTATCCGTTCAAACATAGCTCTCTGTGCTCAAGGTTACAGTTCTGGAAGATGAGCAAGATCCTCGCAGACAAAAGCCGCAACAAGCACTTCAGATTGCCACAAAACCTCACAGTGTGCCCAGCATACCAGAAACAGAGGCCGGCGGATACACAATCAGAATCAGAAATGAGAAGTGCTTTTTTAAATACAACCACAGAGGAGAAGCGAGAGGAATGCTTCTTTTCTTGAGCTCTTTTAATCAGAGGAAAGGTTTGTTTCATGTCTCATAAACCTCTTTGGTTTAACAAAGCCGACTGACATCTTTATTAATGGGAAACAGGGGAAACGGATACATGCGGACAGAAAATGGCATTAACCCAGCAAACAAATTTAGGTTCTGGGAACGTTAGTTTTTGGTTCCCAGAACGTTCCTAGAACTTTCCCTTAAGGTTAAGGGAACGTTCCCGGAACATTCTCCCTACGTTATAAAAATGGAACCTAAAAATAACCTACATGGAACGTTCCTATAACGTTCTTGTTTGGTTCCCAAAAAAAATAACCTCATGGGACCATTCGGGAACGTTAGGGGAACGTTCTGTGTTTGCTGGGAATACGGTGACTCAAAACAGAGAAATCTGATCTGAGCTACAGAGGCATCCGGCATAATTATCTACAGAAAGGACACGGACAGTTTGAATAGTGAATGTGTGTGCTTATGTATGAGCTCTCTTCTCTGCTTTTTTTTTCTTCCCAAACAGGGCATCTGTTCTGTGATCGTAAGTGATCTGTGTGAGTGTGCGTGAGCGGGAGTTAGATTCATCAGTTTCTGTGTGGTCACCACCCTCCTATCTGTCAATGCATCTGTCGTGAACTGACACAGGAAGAAGTACATGCATTTGAGTGAGTGTGAATGTGAATATACACTTTTCATTTACAGGATTATACAGTAAGCTCTTTAACAATCTGGTCCTCGGGCAGTGATGGCACTTTTCTTGAACGCTGTGTACCTGTAACATATTCTGAGTAACCTTTTATCCGTTCTGTATAAAGCAAGCCAATAAAAACTGGCTACTACAGAGAGCTTAGATGGAAATACTTTTTTCATCTATCTCCAGGCTAAGAGACAGCAGAATTATGCTTACAAGAGATTTTAGGAACAGGCCCTCAAGACAAAGCAAGAGACAATTTTCAAAAAGTGTACTAGATGTACAAGAATCTAAGTAAATTCAGTAATCTTCAAGACAATCTGAAATAATGTTTTGTCACATGAAATTATGTGTTGTGTTCTGGAAACTGAATTTGAAATAGTTTCTCCTTTTGTCTTGCTTATGCTAATTTCACATCATTTTATGCATGTAAAAAAAGGTTCAATTGACTTGTAGGAGTAGTTCACTTTAAAAAAAAAAAAAAAACTTTTGCTGATAACTTACTCACCCCCATATCATCCATGATTTCCATGTAGAAAAGAAATTAAGGTTTTTGATGAAAACATTCCAGGATTTTTCTCCATATAATGGACTTCAATGGGAACCAAACAGTTCAAGGTACAAAAGACAGTTTCAGTGCAAACTGTTCAAAGGGCTTTAAACAATTCCAGACAATGAATAAGGGTCTTATCGAGCGTAACGATCGCTCATTTAAAAAAAAAAAAAAGAAAGTTTAAGTTTTATAAGCTCAAATGGTCGCCTTGCTCTGTTAGGGTTAGGGTTAGGGTGTGATGCGCGTTCGTGACTCTCCTATTCGAACTCGTTCATCAAAATGGCTTGGCTGGCCACAATAAAAGGCCACTCTAAAATGTGCAGTTATCACACAGCACAATGCCACAGATGTCGCAGGTTTTGAGGGAGCGTGCAATTGGCATGCTGACTGTAGGAATGTCCACTAGAGCTGTGGCCCGTGAATTAAGTGTTCATTTCTCTACCATAAGCAGTCTCCAAAGGCATTTCAGAGAATATGGCAGTACATCCAACCGGCCTCACAACCACAGACCACGTGTAACCACACAAGCCCAGGACGTCCACATCCAGCATCTTCAACTCTACTTCTTCTTCTTCAGATCATCTGAGACCAGCCACCCGGACAGCTGCTGCAACAATCGGTTTGCTTAACCAAATAATTTCTGCACAAACTGTCAGATACCGCCCAGGAGATAATCATATTACACACCAACTGTTAATGTCATCATGAGAGGGAGGAGGAAGAGAAACCGAAAGGACAGAAATGAAAGGAGAAATAAACAAGTGCAAGAGCCGCTCTGGTTGGGCATTAGAATGGCAGGCTGCATTCATTACTGCAATTCCATCATCGTATGGTCGAAGCATATTTCTTCATGGCCTGTCGCAGGCCCTGCCGGCACAAGGGCAGCCATGCAAGCGCGCTTATGGCCCTGAGATAGACTAATGAGAAAATCCGCCTTGTGCTCACACATACACAAACACACACTTAAGCATGTGAGGAGAATGCAGAAAGCTAACAGAGAAATCTGAACTGGAAATGCCTGGACTATTAGTTGTTTGTTCTGTCTAGGGTGCCTGGACACTAAATTATTGCATCAAAAATGCAAGTTGGAGAGCAATAAAGTGGAGGAGAACACAGGGGTCTCAAGACACATCTGAGAGTAACTGCACAAAAAATAGTCTTCTCAGTGATACACTTCAGAGTTCACAGAATAATGCTTTGCCTCAGAGCTCTGTGCAAAAAAAAAAAAAAAAAAATATATATATATATATATATATATATATGATCGTCAATAGTGTGGTGGGCATGCATCGAAACCAGTCAAATTATACGTGGCATTTGGGGCAAATTGGTTCAGACACATCATTAACTAGTGGATTTAAAAAAAAAAAAAGTTACATATTACATGACCTGAGCTTAAATCTTTCTTTTATCATGTTTCAAGTTCTTAAAATCAATAAATAAATAAAAAAACTTTCAACAGTAAAATAAGTATATCATACAACACTACTCTCCTCAGAGTGAAACTCAGCACATTTCCAATCAAATGACCCTGAAATTCCCAGGCTCGATTTAAATGGAGCCCTTGACCTGGGCTAAATTCTCTTTAGGTTAATTCGGTACTAAGGGTGAGATGACCAGATCCTGGCGTGGACATTCTCACAGCCTGTTTCCACAGCTACCAAAAGAGAAGAATGAGAAAGATAAATAGCCAGAGGGGAACATGACCTCTGACCCCTAACCTTTGTGACTCAGTCACTGCTCTAATGATGGAAATTGTCTAAAATGTCCACACAGCCCTTTCAAGACATTGAAAAACACAAAATTTTTATTCCACATTTGTTCTGGTTGTCATTCCACATGGTCCAAAAGTTGCCGTATGTTTTTTTTTTTCTACAACAACAACAGAAGAATCTACAAATTTTGAGCATTTTAAGGTGTCAGTCAAAGAAATTGCATGTAACAGCAGTTTAAAATTACAGATCCCTGAAGATTCATATTGCAAGTGAGCTTTACAAAACCTGAGGGTTATAATAAAAATAGGACAACACAATTGGAGTGTCCTCGTAATTTAAGTAGGGAAGGAAAGGGTCCATCCGAAAATGGTGAGGTTTGGTCTAATGGAGGGACACAGTGGTAAAATGAATCCTGCAAGTTTTTGTTTAAGGAATTATACAGGTTATTTTTCTCAATTAAGACACAATAAATAGTGACTGAAGCTTTCAAGCTTCAAAAAAGAGACAATGAGAAAGCACCAACAAACTATGACAAATGACTTCTGCACTAGAAGTCAGTTCAAAAGTCTTCTATAGCCAAGTGATAGCTTTGTGTGAAACAGACCAAAATATAACTGTTGTTTTGTCTTACTTTCCAGTGAGATGTTAAACTAGATCTAGGAAGTGAACTTGAGAAATGGTCTGATTCTGAAGAATTCTTCAGGTTTCTTGTGGGTCGACTGATTCATTGAACATCTGACTCAAGAATTATTCATTCGTAAATTTTGTTTCTCATGAACATTCCTATCAGATCTAGGGTCAATGTCAAAATGTTCAGTGAATAGCAATGTCTGCATGGAAATAATAACTAGCATATTGTTTAAAATGAAATGAGGGTGAGTAAAGTAGCCTATGGCAGAATTTTGACCATCACTCTAAAATGCTGCTGTTAACATCATCAGGTCATCAAATGTAAAAGGTCCTAAAGTCCTTTGCCATTATTCATTACGGAGAGTTTCTTGAGCATTGGTGCTGTACTTCAGCACTACTTTAAAAATCACCACTGCGCTAAACAAACCAAACAACTATGAGTAAGCACAGAAATTAGTTGCTTTCACAGTACTTTAATGGCCAGAGCTGGCCCCGGGCCCTTGGTTTTTTGTTTTTTTTTCATAGTGATTTTACAGCGGCTTCAGTTTAATGCTGATCTTAATTAAGGTGAAACTGAGATCCCCAGGGGCCAGCGGCAGCCATCACTGCTGCTATTAAGTCACACTGTGGAGAATTTATGAGGCATCATGGGGCAAAACAAAACAGATGCATTGAGAAGCACACGAACACACACACAACACACAAATGTGCTGAAATACAGAGACAAGCTGTAATATATAAAGCCTCTGCATCAACAAGTCCTGAGGGCTCATAACAACAATTAATTAATGCAATTCTAAAGAAATCATTGTATATACATGCTAATACATGCTATTAGGAATACAATTGTGACACACACACACAAACACAAATGTTTTTATATCTAAAAATTCATATTGAGATAAAAAAAAGACAAATAAAGCACCATAAAAGTGAACTATGAGTGTGAAGTATAAACAGATATTAAACACGTAGGAGAAGATATTATGCTTCTTTTACAGTGTTTTTGTACTTTATGGAGCTAAAGGGGATAGCATTTTGTCATCATTTGTATACATTTTTATTTTTACACAAAATAAGATATTTTGAAGAATATGGGTAACCAAAGTAGTTGATGGACCCCATTGGTACAATATGGAAGTAAATGGGGCCCATCAACTGTTTGATACCCATATTCCTCTAAACATCTTTTTTTTCTGTTTAGCAGAATAAATTCATTAAGGTTTGGAACAACTTGAGAGTGAGTATATGATGACCAAATTTTTATATCAGACTTGGTCACTATGAACTGTTTGGTATATTATGTTCTGTTATGTTTTGGATTTGGTTTCATTTTGTTTGCGCTGTTCCTGAGTTAATTAGTCTCCACACACCTGTTGCTGTTTTCCTTGTGTATTTAAGCTTTGTGTTATTTTTGTTGAAATTTGAATTTTTGAAATTTTTAAATTTGCATTTTGGTTATTATTGTTAAAAATAACAGTAATCAAACAACAACCATAATCACTAACATACTTATAATAAATACAACAATATAAATATGTTATTAATTTTAAATAAATTACTTTCTATATACTGTGACATGTTACAGCTCAATAACAGTTTTTAGTGAAGTAGATACATGTCTAATGTGACCTGGGCTGCACCTCATTTCCTCAGAATATAATAGTGGTTTCTTTAGAGGTCAAGTAAATCTGGCAGTCAACTGTTCAATCTAATCAAACTGTATAAATAATCCAAACCGCATTTTCAAACACCTTTCACAGGGCTTGACTTCCAGAGTCTGCAATCTGTATAGAAGTGCTCAACCGTCATGCTCAGGGTTTAAACACAGCCTAAATATCAGCACTGTCTTCTCAAATGCCACAACACCATGATGAACAACTACTCGCTTTTCTTCAGAGTCGAAAAAAGAGAGAGCGAGAGAAAAGAGTCAAGAAAGGACGGGTTAAGAAAAATGATTTATTTTAAAGGTGAATGTGAAAAAAGTTGTATGCCTTCAGAAATCTATATGATATAAAGCCAATCGGGTCTACTTCCAGTGCTAGTTATGCTTTGACATGAAAACTTTCCAAAGAATCTGAACATCAACCTTCAGGCTAAAGAAATGGAAACAAAAGTTCACTGTTTTGGTGAACTGTTCCATTAAATCCATTCATAATTTAAAACAGTGCCGAAAATGCAAGAACGTGTTCAGAATTACATCAATCATAAGAGATGAGAGACTCAAGCATGCCAATGGGATTTGGCTTATGCATCTACATTAGTTCACACACTTCCCTTGATGAACTTCTGGGAGATGACATATAAAGAGACAATGATTGCAACAGAATAAACTGTGATGTGAGCATTCTCACCCCTGTCTTAAAGGACAAGGACAGAGCAAGGAAGCGGAAACCGGCATGAGGGGAGTGTGATAGAGAGATGGAGATAAGATGAGGGCATTCTGTGATCTTTCCTCAGCTTTATCCTTTTCCCCATCAGGAAGCATGTTGGCTAATCTTCACAGCATGCTTGAGGAAGCCCTTACTCTGTCCGACAGCAAAGCTGTAATGGAAATCTATGCTCGGGCCCTTAGGAGTGAACAGGGAGATTGTGGAGGTGTATAATGTAAACTATAGTGTGATAAATCACAGAGGATAGTATGTACTTATGCCACTTGTGAGGGGAACTTCATTTTCTGTTTTTAAATCATGGTAGAGAGGTCATATTGACTTGCATAGGAGATATAAACTCGCAATTCTGTATATAAACTAAAAACAGTCTGTGAGATTGAAAAATCGGGTAACACTTTACTTGAAGGGGTGTGGATAAGAGTAGCATGACATGACATATGTCATGAATATGAAATAGGGTTTATACATGTTTATGACGGCTGTCATTAAGTGTCTTTCACTCAATAATGACATTTTGAATGCAAATATGACATTGTTTAGGATGTCTTTGTAATGATATCTTGACATAAACCAATACATCATAACATGTCAGTGTTTTTGTCATGACTGTCATGTGGTTGACTTTGACATTGGCTGTCATGAGGCCATTATACCTGTGTCATGAATATTTTTTGTGACCTCTATAGTAGTACACATTGAATTCATCATTAAAATGTATTATAAAATTATAATGGCTTCATGACAGCCAATGTCAAAACCAACCACCTGACAGTTTAATGTAATGTTAACCAATAAAGCTACTAGGTGGTTTCTTAAGTTTGATCATTAATCTGCTATGTCATGTTTAAAACCAACACATTCTCATCCCAAAAAGTCATATAACTGACATTTTGGGACGTCTTTTGACCATACGTCAATATTCTCCTTTTTAGGGCCCCCTTAAACGTCGCTAGATGGCGATCCCGGGCCGTCATACAACTGACGCTTTACCTTTAACGTCAGTTAGGTGACGGGTTAAGTTTAGGTCTGGGGTAGAGTTAGGATCCCATAACCTCATCTACCGACGTTTAAGGGGGCCCTAAAAAGGCGAATATTGACGTATGGTCAAAAGACGTCCCAAAACGTCAGTTATATGACTTTTTGGGGTGAGACTGCGCTGTTAAAACAGGTTGTGTTGTCTTAGTAATGTCAAGGTGTCATGACAAACACACTGACAGGTTATGATGTTATGGTTTATGTCAAGGTGTCATGAAGACATCTCAAACAATGTCATATTTGCATTAAAAATGTCATAATTGAGCGAATGACACTTAATGACAGTTGTCACAAACATGCATAAAACATGTTATGTCATGATTATGAAGGTGTAATGCTAGTCTTATGCACATCCCTTCAAGTAAAGTGTGACCAAAAATCGTAATCCTGAGGAGAAATTGTGAAATGTTAACTTAAAATTGTACGAAATTGTGAAAAATAAAGTCAGAATTGCACGATGACATGATTTTTCATCTTATATTTGTGAGTTTATAATACAAAAAAGTATCGTGTCATAGTTGCTAGAAATAAAGTCAGAATTGTGTGATGAAAAGATTTTAGACAAGGACAAGGATTTTGAATATTGCCATCATTGGTTTACCAGGCCACACACACACACACACACACATCTAGAGCACTTCACAGCAGGTGTAGTATCTATCTGACACTTGATTACATCATTGCGTCCTTCTGCGTTGGTAGACCACTTATCTGTGCTCATCGCACACACTTATCCACAGGCCCTCAGAGCGACACACATACACACACAATCAGTTTCACTCATTCTTGTGGTTAATGAGTGTTAGCACCAGTCTCTCTCAGCATTAGCGACCCTGTCACTTCAGATTATCACTGCCAAAGCGAGCCTCGTCTTCATCACGTGTCGTGTTTGCTTGCAGATGTGCAAATAGTTATTTCTTACAATCATTGCGCTTGTTTATGTGTGGCTGAGTGATTAGTGTGTAGGAAAACGAAAAGAGAGACAGAATGCAGGTTTGGAGATAGTGGAAGAAGCATCACATATTATTTTCTTCTTCCTGTTGCTCAGTGGGAGATTTTTTTCCTCATCTCTCCGTAAAGCTGCATCTACTGTTACAGCAGCAGGTCCTGGAACCACCGACAAGCTCAATCCCCCAGAGAACAGCGGGAGAGAGAGAGAGAGAGAGAGAGAGAGAGAGAGAGAGAGAGAGAGAGCTCACGAACACACACCTAGACTCCAGAACGATAAATAACACACTCACACACTCGCCTGAATAAAAACACTGTGGAGTACATCACCATTTTTGGCCATGTTTTCTGTTTTCTCGCTATATTCGAGATCTTGCACAATCATTTTCCATCCAATTATCATTATCCTTAATATAAATAGCAACTTTACTTTTGATGTATTAAACTGCATATGAACTCATTGTTTTAAGCATGCATGGTCGTACAGAAAAAAAAACGAGGTGAACACTCATTATTAGCTATATGGCAAGCGCTCGCTGTTGACGCCGGGCTGGAATCGAGGGGCATTTTCAAGCCACAATGACAGCATGGAAGTTCTCACCCCCACTGGGGCTCTCATAAACATGAAGCCAACCCACTGAGACCCGTGCTTTGAGAAAGTGTGTGTTTGTGAGTTTGGAGACTCAAGCATGTCTCACTTACTACTGATTTGCTTAAAATAGTGCCATTACTAGACCCAGATCACACTTTTCCGCCTTTTCTAGAGAAACACTTTATTTCAATAGTCCACTTTAGACATCTACTTGCTAGAAGTACATGCTGGGTTGTTGCAAACCATGTTTGGGGACAAACTCAACCAGTCGGTTAGGTTCGTCCATATTTGACCCAAACATGGGTTGAAACAACCCAGCAACATGCCAACTTATTCTCCTAACAGTAACAGTCTACTAATATTCTAATGAGAGTTAGTTGAGATGTAGTTGCAAATCAATGAGAGCTAGCTGAAATGTAGCTATAAAGTGTAATCGAGATTTATTTTCCATCAAAAACATTACGTCACAAATGTGTTTGGTACATTGTATTACAACTAGGCCAGCATATTCAACACTCAAAGGCAATCTATAGGAATTGTTTCCTACATGGGGTCAGAGTTTATGGTGGTGGGGGCAGGGTTGGGGGGTTAGGGGAGTGAGGTCATCTAAGGATGAGGTCAAATGTGATGTTTTTTTTTTTTTGCTCTAGCAGAGAAAATACTGTATACCGAATGATTTCAAATGTTAAGTCAATGCAAAGACGCGTTACGCGCGTAAAAACTTCCTGCGGCGTGAATGAGGCGTAGAGGGCGGCGCAGAAGACGCGAATACGCCTCGTTCGCGCGAATGGCGCGAATTGAGCGTCTGGCACGTTAAGCGCGAATGATTTAGTTAGTGCTATTTGTGCATTCACGCGTCTGACGCGAAAAAAAATCTGAACTTTGGCGTGAATTTGCGCCACGTTAACCAATCAGGAGCCTGCTGCTTGCTCACGTGGTGAATTATCTGGATGCTTCAAAAAAATTGTTTTGTAATATGACTAAATGCATGGTGGGATTATGCACAACAAAGCAAATGAAGAGTTCAGATGCAAAAGCCTCTAAATGCCATTTGAAATTTTCTGCTTTAATGATGATTTTTATCAAACTTGTATATTTAAGTTCAGTAATTTCACTTAAATAACAATTAATAGGTAATTATCATTGCCATTTAAATGAAATCACTAAACTTAAATATACAAGTTTGATAAAAATCATCATTAAAGAAGAAAATTTCAAATGGCATTTAGAGGCTTTTGCATCTGAACTCTTCAAATATTTTATCATTTAAACTTTACTAAACTTTATTTCTATATACGAGACATGTTCATTTTGAATCGAATGTTATTCATTCCATATCAAGACAACCAACATACATGTGCATAAGTTCGTGTCTGGACGTGAGAGAAAAAAATAATCACAGGACAGGTTAATAACTTTTGAAAGGCTGGCTCTAATTATCATCAAAACAAAAATAAATGACAGCTAGATTAGATGGATGAGGGCAAGGGTGATCCTCGCTCCGATGCGGGACAACAGGTCATCAAACTGGCCGCGTGACAGGCGGAAGTACCGCTGATAGCTGCCGTTATCCAGCACAGCTCCTGGAGCGAGCAAATGGTGAAACTCGCCAAACGGGTCACAAATATACGGCAAAGATGATCCCCACGCCGCTGTTCTTCTCTCCAGAGCAAATACAGAGCGGTGACTCTCTCGATGAATGCTCGGTCAACATAAAAACAATGGCCGCCGACGGATTTCGATTCTGACGCGCGTACATTTTGCTTCAAACTTTTATTTTTACGCGCATCAGTTTCACTCTTGACACGCGAATTAACACAAAGAGGCCAAGCGTCAAACTAGACGCGTCAGGCGCGAATTTGACGCGCTATTCGCGTTCGGTGTGAGCGCAGCATCAGACAGAAGAAGAATTTTTCAGAAGAATTTTTTAAAATATATATATATATATATATATATATATTAAATTCATGATGGGTAATAAAATGGTGGTCAAATCACAGCAAGAAGAGCCCCGGTTCGAGCCCCGGCTGAGCCATTAGTCCTTTCTGTGTGGAGTTTGCATGTTCTCCCCATGTCCCCATGCGTTTCCTTCAGGTGCTCCGGTTTCCACCACAGATTAGGTGGATTGGACATGTCAAATTGTCCATAGGTGTGAATGTGTATGTTTGAGTCCCATGCCATGGGGAGTAATGTGGAGGTTAGGGGAAAGACCTGGCAAACTATCCTGGAAAAAACTCATTGCCAAGAAAATTTGTGGACAGTCTGTCACGTATGGCAAGAGATGGCCATAGAATCACCAAGAGTCAGATTCAACAGAAATGGATAGATAGATAGAAAGAGAGATAGACAGATATGAATGTATCTCTGAAAGTATCTGTCTTCAGAAAAGTTTTTTGATGGCATTTTCATTTCTTCTTACTTCCGGTTAATGCCTGATATAGCCAATTCACACTGCACGACAGACGGCAACAGACACTTTGGCTGGTTTTGTCGGATCAGTGTGTTACCCCTGTCGGAGTGTTTTGGCTTCTGTCAGAGCTTGTTTTTGTCGACTGAACATGCTGAATCGAAATCAGAATGTCTGAGATGTGACGTGCTGTAATAAAGTCGGCCTTTAAGTAGTGTTTATAAGCGCAGTGCTGTACCAGGTGAACAAATATCCAGTGTTCGTATATGTAAGGAGGGCTTCAAGTGACAAAACTACTGATCTAAAGTAATTTAAAGAATTGGATCATTGGGGATCTTTATAATTCAACAGTTAATTTGGAAACAAAACAGTTTCAACAGGCCCAGATTGAATCTGCAGACTTTTTTTCTGCACTAATTTTTGAGGAAAATGTGCAGAATTGATTGTGCTAAACAGGGTAAGACCAAGACTCAATTCATATGGATTACCATTTTTTAAGAACTTCTTGAAGTGTCAAAGTGGTAGTTGCGTTGCTGTCAATGGAAAGACAGAAATTGCTTGGATATTATAAAAAAAATATCCTCATTTGTGTTCCGAAGCTGATAAAGTATGGGTTTGTAATTAATGACAGAATTTTCATTTTTAGATGAACTATCCCTTTAAAATGTTTAAATAAAAGTATATATATATATATATGTTAAATGTGCATTTCAGCATTGTTTTGGTGTTAGATAAGCTTGACTTAGATCGTTTAAATACACATACAACCTCATCAAGTCTTTTTGTTTGCTGTTTGTTGCCAACTGCATTGAAATATGAGCATTAGCCAGTTAAGCACAGTAGTCATTTCGATCATTGCTACGCTGTTTAAATGCAGCGTAGTATCTCCGAAGTCAATTAGCATTGCTACTAACAAAAGCTTGGCCGAGCATGAAAACAAAAGTATGTCACAGACTGTTCTGGCAGTTCAATGGCCGTTTTTGGACAGCTGCCATCCCCATTACAGTAAACAGCCCTCTGTCTGCACGGCCAATTCAACAGCTAACATCATAAGCACTGAACCGAAATGAAGGCGAAGACAGACAGCTAAATAACAAAATGAAAGCGAACGAGAGATCGAAGGGATGGATAATAATCCTTGCTACTTGAACTTTTGCAGATGGGTGCACAAAAAGCACACACAAGCCACTATCGAGAATAAAACGGCAAGCTGAGCGCATCAGTGGACAAATAATCAAAAGTGTTGTTTCTCTGTCTGAGGAAATATAATGAACAACTGAAAAAGAACATGACACTTGTGCTTTCTGAGGGACTGTTTAGTCTGGCATCACTGAACCTCTTGTAAAGCCAGACGGACTACTGAGATAATCCGGTCATTTGAGTCATCAGCATTATACATATCACATTATATCATTTTAAAGCAGTGCACTTTGAATGGTAGAGAATACAAATTTATAAATATTACTCTGCTTATGAATGAATGTAGTTGGCATATATTTTAATAGGTGTAATCAGCGTGCATTTTAACTTCACCCTACATTAGATTCCCACTGGTTGTGTGTCAGATTTCCATTTAACCTAAATAAAGAAGAATTAACTCACAACTAATTATTTCCACGACAAAATCACTGACTAGCAAAAACTTTGTTTCCATGTCAGAGAACATTATAACTAGAAATTGGTATATTCAAAGTATAATATGGTCACATTTACGAAATCTCAGGATTATTATGTGTAAAAGGGTCACCGACCACTAGGGTTGGGTATCGAGAATCGAGTATCGATTGGAACCGGGACTAACTTTTCGTTTTTCCCGGAATCGTTCAAAAGTTAAAATTTCGATTCCTAGTTTCGATATTCACAGTCCGCCGAGCGGAAGAAGAAACCGCTGAACAACACCAACGAAGAAGCGTCTACCGGAAGTGTTGGCATAACCACGCGAGTCGAACATGAGTACCTTACGCCGGCGATCCAAAGTGTGGCTTCACTTTTCTAAAAATAACGAAATCTCGGCAAAATGCAAAATTTGGGACAAAAGGAGTATTTTTACAGAAGGAGTATTTCCTTCAGAAAGGATTATTTCCTTCAGAAAGGCCGTTGGTTAGCAAGGTTAGCTAAACTTTTTTGACCCTGCCTCTTAGAAGAATCGGAATCGAGAATCGTTAAGGAACCGGAATCGAAATAAGGAATCGGAATCGGAATCAGAATCGTTCAAATTCAAACGATACCCAACCCTACCGACCACGCCAGGTACAACAACTTTCACAGGACAACCCTCCTTCCCAGCCTGGTTAAAACCAGACCATATTCAGTTGTAAGTGAGTTATGGTCTGGCAAAGCATCATAGACAAATCATGTCCAGAGGGGCGTCACCAACGGATGTCGCGGATAGACCTAAAACCAATCAGAGCGGCGGCCAGTGGAGAAACATCTCCGAGTGTTGTTCTTTGCTCAGTTTTTAACAAAAAGGAAAGGTTCAAATCGCTTAAAACAGACACGATAGCTGATTCAAACGAGTGATGTTCGATGGCGGCATCCATCTTTGTAAGGTAGGCTACAAAATCTACTTCAAAATCCCAGCGCTGTCGTCATCATGTAAAGCCCGCCCCAACGTTTCTGATTGGTCCAAATTGGTCTAAATTTGCCGGAAGTTGTCTGGGTTTTCCCAGGCTATGTCCTTCCATGTTTCAGGCACGCTCTCCACTGGCCTGTTTATCTGCAGGCCACATTGTAAGCTTTGAAGCTAAATCTTCTAACTACACCACTTCTTTCACCAGAATAGAGGGGTCTCTGCCCTTCTGGACTCCTTCACGGCAGGTTAGCCTGCTTCAAGAGCTCCTTCTCCCCCCCACAGTGATCAATTGAACCCAGCTGGGAGGAGCAGGCTTGCCGGCATTAGGCTAACACAGTGGTACAGCTCTATTAGCTGACTTATCTGAGTGATCTAACCATTATTAGTCATTTAAGATGACAGCCAGGCACCATCCTTTATGTATTTCTTCTAAATATGAACTCCATGACTGCCATTTTTTCCTTGTCTCCCTCAATCTGTGAAACTCTCAATCACTCTCTCCCATCCTCTTTCTTTCTCTCATGGATGAATACTCTCAGTGTTCTTGCACATTCTCTCTCTCTCTCTCTCTCTCTCTCTCTCTCTCTCACTCTCTCTCTCTCTCTCTCTCTCTCTCTCTCTCTCTCTCTCTCTCTCTCTCTCTCTCTCTCACTCTCTCACAAACACACACACACACACACACACATGCTGGATCTGCAGGTAGATTTGAACACTAGAACACTCCTGGCATGTTTAATGCAAAAGCGTAGGCTGAACACTTTTGATACCTTTGAGATAGCTTGACACAAGCATTGAAATATTGAATATTTGTACATACACAAGAATATACACATTGAGACATCCAAGGCTTCATATTGAATAGTTAGGACATTGGACAAACATTAGACCCTTAGACACTTCACGGATCAAAAAAAAAAAAAAATAATAAATAAAAAGTGGAATTGCAGTGTACAACTGAATAACTGTGTCTACACAAGACTGGACTACTGAATGAAACCTCTTCTCTCACACCATATGAAGCTCAGTCAGCCAATGAGCGACGTGATGTGCTCCAGCCTTGACTCTGCAACACAATGACCCTTGTGGTTTAATTATGGTACAGCATGTCTTTGTATCCAGAACTCTGACGGCACAAAGGCTGCACTCCTTTGGCCACGATTGACTATATATGGTCCCCATTCAGGGAAACACTTTCCTACATATGCAAAGACAGGGCTTGTCTCTGTGTAGGCCGAGGTGAAAAACAAAGTACATCAGTGGCGAGGGTCCATATACAGAAATAACAAGCAGAGATGTGGGGAGCGGAGTGTGCTGACCAAGACTCTGAATGGAATAAATTATGATGGCCGTACACTTGGACGGCCAGATAAAGGGGCCAGATTAATGGCTGGGCTTCAGGACCACAATAATGCAGGGTTTCCTTCTGCAGCAGCTCATAAACGCCGTCGGCTGAGGCAGGCATAGGATACAATGTTGACGGAGGTCTCATTAACAGGTAGGAAGACTGTTTAGTTTACACTCGGTGGAGCTTTTTTTTTTTTTAAGGTTACATCGCCATGTCCATGGAATTGGAGAGATACACATAGGAAAATTAATCCCAGGGGAAGATTGTATCAGACTCACAAATGTAGACAGGTATGCCCTAATGCTTGCAGAATGAACTGGAACCTGCACAAACCCACACACCAATCAAAAGCCAGGCTAAAACTGATTTCAACAGCAAGGCAAATTCAGAAAACAGCATATATTCATAGAGATGATCAGTGTGATTCTAGGATTTCAGCCTGAGGTGGAAAGAGAGCCTTATTTGAATATGAGCTGTGGATATGAAGGAATTTTTCTTGGTTGAAGGGTGAGAGGTTGCATTTGGCTTGACGGATTTAAGTTGCCACTCATTAACGGTAAGCTGTGTCATCTCAATGAGTAGTGTGCAGACAAAAATAAATAAATAAATAAAAAATAAACACAACACAATAAAATTCATATTTTTTTAAGGGGCCATTTACACAGTTTTCAACTAAATTACTTTTATGGGTTTTGTCCATTAATTTACACAATAACGGGTGTTTTGGCGTCCTAAAAATACACTTTTGAAAAGGCTTTCAAAGTGTTACAGTTATCGTCTACTGCAAAAATATATTTTTTTAATATATTAAATAATATTGATATATTATATATATATATTACAAAAGTTCTTTTTTTATTTAAAATTTTAATTCAATTTAATAAAATAATTTAATTTAAGATTTTTTAGCAAAATAAATTGCATTGATTTTAACACTGGCAACTCACAAATATTAATGATACACAAATAGAAAAAAAAATATATATATTTAAAAAGGTTAACACATTTACTTTTATCTTTCAATCACAAGTAGGATTATATGATGGGTTATATCTAAATAAATGTTCACATGACAAAACATTATGCAGAGTTTACCAGATTAAGGGGACGGCAGCTTATCTATTCACTCATCTACATTATAAACGGATGTTTGCATGCTGCATCAACTACCGTTTAAACCAAAACCAAATAAATAAGTTCCCAGAAATAATTCAGAGAGCATTCAAATGAATTCACATAGATCACAGCAGTCCACTTCCAGTACTTTCAGCGGTTTTAACATCAGATACAGACAGAGTATAACCACACAGAGCAGCAACAAAAACAACTTTTGGAGCAAGCTGTCCTTCTCAACACTAGTGCTCTGCTCAGATCTAGGTGATTGAGCAAGAGAGAAGAGTGAGAGAGAGAGAATGTCAAAGATGAGAAAGATAGAGAAACGATCACTAAAAAGCAGAAGTGGCATCAAACAGAGCTGTGCTCCCAAAGGAAAAGGGCCGGAGGGAGGCCGTCCCGTCTTTATCAATATGGGGAGCCGGCGGCAGACGTGCAGGGCTGCCCGCCAAACGCATCATGCACCCACGGCACGCTCCAACCTCGCGACAGTGATGAGGCAAACTCTGTTAACCATTAGCGACCGGCATGCTGGAACAGAACATGCTTTAAGATTTCTGACAGGGGTTACGGCTATTTTCATTAGTGATGTCAGCATGCATTTCAGAACAGAGACGAGTATATAGAGGGTAATTCATATTTATTGTACAGAGTGCAGTGGTCTGGTATGGCCAATTTCACTCTTGTTAAATGTTTAATATAGCTTATTGACCGGTGTTTTGCAAAATACTGCTTAAGAGTTAGTTCAAAGATGGCTGACACTCTCCTATGTCACTTATTCTGTTGGATTTGATGTACAGCTGGCATGGAAATGGCTCAAGGATCTCTATTAGAAGTAGCACAGGTATAGTAATGTGGTAGAACTTGTAAAAGACAAAAAAAAAGGCTAAATATGAATCAAAATTTTCATATAAAAAATATATAAAGAAAATAAAGATGAAGTTTTTAGTTGAACACGGTGTTGTATAGACTATGGAAGATTGTTTCCGCAATGGAAAAAAAAACTACTGAAATGACAATTGTGACTTTTTATCTCACAACTATAAACTCGCAAGTCTGACTTTTTTTGCTCGCAATTGCGAGAAGTCCAATTCTGAGGAAATTACTCGGTAACACTTTACAATAAGGTTCATTAGTTAACATTAGTTAATGTATTTACTAACATGCACTAACCATGAGCAATACATTTGTTACGGCATTTGTTCATCTTTGTTAATGTTAGTTCATGAAAATACAGCTGTTCATTGTTTGTTCATGTTAGTTCACGGTGCATTAACTAATGTTAACAAGATTTTAATCAAGTATTAGTAAATGTTGAAAATAACATTAACAAAGATTAACAAATGCTGTATATATGCTATTCATTATTAGTTCATATTAACTAATGCAGTTAACTAATGTTAACTAACGAACCTTATTGTAAAGTGTTACCAATGACTTTTTGAAAAATGAATCTCGCAATTCGGACTTTATGACATGCAATTGCAGGTTTATATGGAGTATAGAATTTTGCAATTAGTTCAATTCAAGTTTATTTGCATAGCGCTTTTCACAATACATACTGTATTGTTTCAAAGCAGCTTTACAGAAAGTAGTATAGATACTAGATAGATACTGATTCTCATTCAGATTTCTTTGAAAAAAGTCAATTCTGAGATAAAAAGTTGCAGTTAGCTTTTAAATTTGTATTCTGTGGTGGTTACAAACTTCCATTTTAAACTGCTCCTAAAACCTGATCTTATGTAAAAAAGCCCTTACATAAACAACTTGCACAACCACTCTATCCACCTTTTCAGAAAATTATTATTTTTTTGTCCTCAACCACTGTGGCATGTTCTGTCAGCACCTGCTATTTTAAGTATCTAAGTGCAGGTGATGTGTCAAAAGGTCAATGCCATGCTGCGCAATGATATGCTTCTGAGAAACACGCTGAGGGGACGGAAACTGCACAGGACGAACAAAGACTTCTTGCAGACCACATCTATTCAAATATTAGCATCTTTTGATATAATTATTTGAACACTTAAGTACACAAATCAAGAGAAAACAACACAATTCTCATCTAAATGACACCAGTTAACATGTTTATTTCAATTTACGCTAACACAAAGAGTTAATCACTTTGAGATGTTTTTCAGCTTTATTACTCGAACCACAACACAAGGCCACGCAAATGGCTTTTTTTTTTTTAAATTTGCATCAGAACAGAATGTCATTTGGCTTTTCAGCTTGATTAAAGGACATAAAGAGAAAGCACACTTGAGAGAGAGAGAGAGGAAGAGAGAGAAAGAGAGATTTGGTCATTGTGTGCCGTGGCAGATTGCACAGACAAGCCTTTTGCAGGCAGCGTACACTCTCTTTATGCTTGTCTTTGTGTTCAGTCGTCTACCTGAAAAAAATGCACAACCAGGCAAGAGGCTATTTCCATCCTTCAAGAGGAGTTGCATGCTGTATATGCCGTCGCAAACACATCCAGACACAAATACTCCAATCAACGGCTGTTCACAAACTCCTTTTGTTCCTCTAGAGTTCCTTAAGAAAGGCTGTCACCTTGCTCAGAAATTGCTACTTTGCCATTATTGTGTTTGTTCAATAGGAAGCCCTCCAATTCCCCTTTCCCGGTCAGCTATTGCTTTTTGCTTTTTTTTTTTTTGTCTTTGATTACAGGGCTGCAGAAGGTTCTTAACACGAAAGACTGATTTGACCACCAAGGTCATTACATCCAGATGTACAGCATCTGGTCTAACTTCTCTTACTGTCATTCTCAAGGTGCACATTCTCTAGTAACCACTAGAATGTCTATTAAAAGGCCCACCCACTTTGTGTCACTGCGGGGACCAAGACAGGCGGCCCTCGTGCCGCATGCAAAATGACTACCATGCCTGAGCCTGTGCACAGCTGGTGGGGTTCAGTCTATTACAGAGGCTATTCCGAAAGGTAACACTAAAATAACTGGAATTCAATAGCAGAACACTGTTGACAATAACACTGTTCTAGCGCAAAAGCATCTCTTTGCTATCACTTTGCAGTCATTTTAAAATTAAAATAAAAAAAGTTACTTTAAAGGGAGTTCACTTTGAAATACATTTTTGGAACGTTTTAGCTTACCTCAAGGGCATCCAAGATGTAGGTGTCTTTGTTTCCGCAGTAGTTTCAATTTTGATATTTTTAGGTCAAACCGTTCTTGTCTGACAGTCATATAATGCAGGTCTATGGTCACCACCTCAAAGAGCATGCACAGAGAAGTCCAAATTAAACATGATTTAATGACTGGTAAATGTAAGTACACATTGATGGCTTAAGACACGAAATGAGCGGTTTGTGTGAGAAAACTAACAGTATTTATATCGTTTTTAGCTCTTTTAACCACAGCCACGTCCAAGTCATCTGAGGGCGCGGGCGCTTCGGTCTGCACAAGCGCCGGAAACCCCAAGAAGGGATCTCTCGTGCATGTATGTCACTCCAAAAATATTGTAGGTAAGATGGCTAATTAAAATGGGACTAATTTGCACTTATCCGGGATGTTTAAACCGTCGTAAAAGAAAACAATTACGTATGCTTGAGCAAACTTTTCTTCACTTCCAAAGAGATCACTTCCGACCGTTGTGCCCAAGTTTCTATTGATGATTTTTACATTTTTAAAATAAGGAAGTGCATTTTACAAATTTTCCAGTTAAAATATCTACAAATATTTAAAGTATTTTAAATTTTGTATTTACTCAATTAAAAATGTATTAGATAGTATTTTGTCTTGCAGCACTGGAATATTATCTAGTTCAAGGTATAAACAAGTTTACATTTAATGAAAGACAAGTCTTAATGTTTTGGTTTTCATCCATTAATTCATTAATTTTCAACTGGGAAAAAAAGTTTAAAAAAAAAAAAGGATTATCAGTCAGATGGTTTAATTGGGCTGTTCTTGACAAGAAAATGATGTTTAGTCAAAGTTTGGTGACACCGCATTGCCCTAAGGGTGAATTTTACAAGAATTTTAAGGACATTTAATACTCACAGCATGAAATGCACGATTTATTCCAGGCACAATCGCTAAAGGAACAGACAGCTGTGGAGCTAGTGCTTCCATTACCCCGTGTTTTTATGCTTTATAGAGCTGAGGACTTCAGAAAGGTGAAGTGAAGCACCTCAGCATCTAGCCCTGCTGCTCTCGCCAGTTTAATAACAAACATATATCCTCACCTCCATTTCCGAAATGGTGGCGAAAAGGCCGTTAGAGACTGAAAAACAGCCACACAAATTAAAGATACCGTTAGGTGTAAAACCGTTTTTGGGCTGCAGTCCCCACTATCTGCACCCACCATAACTGCCATGTAATGACCAGAGTGATGTACTGTTGTTTGGTCCCAGCGTTCATTTCCTACAAAACTGCTCGCGTCGCTGCACAAAACACTGTAAAACAAGCCTCGACTCAGAATACAGAGAGGTCCCCTCAGCATTCGGCCTTTGCTTTAGTGGACGGACATGATAAGGACTGTAAAAAGGAAGAAGAGGTTGCTCATCAGCGGGGCAATTAATCAATTAGAAAGAGCAGATCGATCTTTCTCCCCCAATCCAGCATGGCAGGCTGACAGCACTCAAGTGTAATTAAAATTGTAGCTATTGACAAATCAAGATGGATGGAGGACCACCACGCCACTACGCTTCTTAGTGGAAAACCAATGAGAATGAACGACCATCGTTGTACACGTCGCAAGGAACAGCTATATTCAATCAGGTACAACTGCCAACCTGTCATCTTCCTATTTCTGTCATTTAAGTTTTAGTTCTTAGAGTGAGGCTAGTTATTTTTAGGTAGTTATATTTTTATTCATTGAATAAGATTGCATTGGTCATGCCATCTATCTATCCATCCATAGCACATTTTAAATTCTTTTAAAACCAGTCTGTTATGTTTAAAAATGCTGTATTTTATGTAATGGAGAAGCTGAATTTTTAGCATCATTACTCCAGTCTTCAGTGTCACATGATCATTAAGAAATCAATAATATACTGATTTGGTTCTCAATTAATATTTCTTCTCATCATCTATGTTGAAAACAGTTAATATTTGGAACACATGGAAAACACAATTCATTTATTTTTCAGGATTCTTTGATGAATAGAGAGTTCAAAAGAATTCCTTTTATTTAAAATATTTAGCAAATGTTCCACTGTATATAACACACACATTCTTAGAAGAAAAGGTTCTATCTAGAACCTTAAAAGGTTCCATCAGCGCTACGTATTTGGAACCCCTAAAATGTTCCATACAGAACCCTTTTTAAGGGTGCAATAATACGAATTCTTCAGGGTTCTTTGTAACCATGAAAAAGGTTCTATATGGAACCATTCATTATCATTTGTTTTGTCCTTTCCGGATTACATATTTCATATTATTGACAAACATCAAGACCCTAAAATGTATTTATATGCATGTGAATGATCACAAAATTCAATATAGAATTTATATTGTATAGAAATGTATATATTTATATCATTTTATGTAGTTAATCAATATCAGTGCCATTTCAGTTTTTCTCCTCCAAAAATCAGCATGATTAAAATGTGATATTAAGTTACTACAACAGTTTAATACACAATAATTTAATTACAACTACAAAATGTTGCAGAATAATGTAATATATGAATGAATATATAGAACAATTGTCATTTTTAGCATAAAAGGTCGTTTGGATTTGAGTAAATAACCTATGAACCCCAATTAACCCTTTTTTTCTAAGAGTGAAATAGCAGGTTTCCAAGGAAACCTTGTTAATGCTACCAATCTCCTATTATTTTATTTATTTATTTTTTTGTGTGTGTGTGAATATGACAGGATAGATATTCAGAAACACCACCTTAATTACCTGGGGATTAGAGAGAAAGATTTCACTGACAACCTGTGGAGCTTTGCAAACAATCATCGGATCAACTGTAGAATTTGAGAAATAATCACCTTGTTGAAGATAATAACAACAGCAACACTTGGTCATCTTAAAACACTTAACACAAATGCCAGTTTCTTTATGGACACAATGTTGTTTTCGTCGCCTCCATTCTGCTAGCATGCGAAAACCCACAATGTGTTCACTAATCAAAGTGAAGCACCCAACAAATCAAAGTTATGGCAATTACACTCCCCCACATCCCTATTCTTTCTTTCAAAATGGCAACAGCTGTTTTCAGTGGCCCAAACTGCACTGTAATTTCAATGGGGAACATATGGTTACAGTTGATTAATCCAGAAGGAAAAGTGTTTTAATATTTCCAAAGGCGGATGGGTAAATAAGCCCTCAAAGGGGCCGAGGAAAGAGGTGGAGAGTTTGGGAGCCTAAGGCGTGTGCCCGCAGGAATTGATCAGGCTTCCCCTAGCGAGTGTCTTCTGCTCCGTGGCATTGATTGATGAAGCCCCTCTGTGCTGGTGAGAGGTGGCATCTTCATGGAGAGAGTGGCAGGCACCATATGCTCATTGATACGCATATGCACACACACACACAACCACATGCCTCGGGTTGTGTGCCATGCCACCCTTATCACACAGACTAATCTTAGCGCAGTGTGGCGAAAAAGCTCACGTACACTTCTATCGAGTTGAACCCAGAAGCTTGTGAAGTCTGTCATTACATCTTGGATGTCTACATGGTCACATTTATACTTGACCATGTAGCAGAAAGCTCTTACCTGAAGGGACTCTCAAGAGAAACAAAAATAGTTTATAAAACCAATATTTTTCATCCATTTCTGCAAATGTTCAAACAAATGATACTACTCCAGAAACTAACCCTCGAAAAACGTTTATGTTGTCCTGGTTAGGTCAGTAACTTGCTATGTTTTCACTACACTTATAATATATAGCTAGGGCTGCAACAAACGATTATTTTGATAATCGATTAATCTAACGATTATTAAAACGATTATTTTGCCAGCTAATCATTAAGTTTGGAACTATTATTCAAATTTTTCAGTTAGTTAAAACATTGAGTTATACATAGCATACAAAACATTAATGATTGTTTTTTTTTTTTCCAGTGCTTTTTTATTGATGCTACTAAGACTATCGAAAATCATTCTTACAATGTCAACAATGTCTTATTTATATTAGCCAGTATGATAAATGAACCTAGCTGACCATTTCTAAAAAAACAAAAAAATAAAACGAATATGTTTTAGTTTGTGTTTGTCTTCTCCCCAATGTTTCTAGTCTCTCTTCTCATTGTATTTATCAACAAAAAAGCAGAAAGTTAAAAAATTATATCTAAAAAGAAAAAAAAATGGAATAAAATACACTTATAACACAAACACACTTCTAACGTCTCATAGCATTTTGCGGTTTGAATGCTTTGCACCCCCCCCCCCCCCCCCCCCCCTGTGCTAGAGCTGTGTGCCTCTGGTCTTGAATCGAGATCATTAATGCTTGAGGGAATATAGTATGTGGCATCATCACATGAGGCAAGCTACAGGTCCAATTATTCCAAAGAATTTTGAGATTACTGGATTTTCTATGTTATTAAGATGCATTCACACACACGTTCACCCAAGCACCGTGATGGAGCAACAATTACAGGGTTCAGAGGTGGCACCTTATGCACGGGCCAAATAGCATTTCTATTCAAAGTACAGAGCTCGCTGCTTGAAAGTGTGAGACTCAAAGGCGTCGTGAACAACATGTCACACTGCACGCTCATTAGCATACCACCATGCGCTCTGTCTCACTTTGGTAAACCACCTCAAAAGTGCCTTGCGCACACTTTGCATAATTGTGCTTTAAAAGGCCTGGGATTCCATTGACTATTACCTACTGAACGAGTACTTGAGTGCAGCATTCTCTGAGCGAATGCGGAGGTATGTTCATCTGATTTTCTGCATTAAACACTGCATTAAAGAGTTATGGGCTCCACCGTGTCGCAGATAATGGCCAACATTCCCGCAGAGGCTGGTATGAGGGGGGGATCATACAAGTGGAAGTATACGGATTGCCTACTTAAAGGGTTTTTAGAAACTTTCAAAATGAGTCAATATTTAAAATTTGCGTTGACAAGCTTTGCTGGTCAATAAAATATTTTATTTTATTTACATTCATGTTAATGCTAACTGCTCGCATTCTAATTTTTAATTAATGAATGGTGCACACCATTGAGATGACATGGCTTGAGATGGCCATTTTTTGTTCTAATCTTATTAGATTAACAATGTAAATAAAACTTTAGTTCAACCTATTTGTTTAGAGCCTTGATGTTCCCGAGTCGATTAAATTGACATTCTGATTCCATTTGGGTTATAATGTCAAATTTGCTTGTATTAATGTATGATTTATTAGAAATACTCATGTTTTGGATTCATTCATCCATACATTCCTCCTACCATCCATCCATCCATCCAATCCTCCTACCATCCATCCATCCATCCATCCACAAACCCACCCACCAACCGATCAATCCATCCATCCACTCATCCACCCACCCATCCACCCAACCATCCATCAATCCACCTACCCATCCATCCATCCACCCACCGACCCATCCACCCACCCACCGACCCATCCATCCAACCACCGACCCACCCATCCACCCACCCATCGATCCATCCATCCATTCATCCATCCATCCATCCATCCATCCATCCATCCATCCACTCATCCACCCACTGTCCCACCCATCCATCCATCCAATCATTCACCCTTACAACCAGCAACCCATCAATCCAGCCAATAAATATTAAAGGGTTTTTATAAACTTAAGTTTATCTTTCATTTACATTCATTGTAATCCTAATTGCTTCAAATCCTCAATTTAATTCTGAATGATGCACAACGCTGTTCTTATTAGATGATTTTGAGCATAAAAAGTTATCTAGAACAACTGATTGTTTCTGAGAACTTTAAATGATCAGTACATAAATGGTTTTCTAAAGTACTAGTGGGAACGAAAAAGGTTTTCCTAAGGCATCATGCTGTAAACTCATCACGGTTCGATCTGGAATCTCTATTAGCTGATATTGGAGCAGTGTTGGCCAAAGAGGTATTGCGAAAGATGCTACAATCCAGGTGTGGTTCTGCTTAAACGATTCCTGGAGTTACAAGTGCAGAAGCCGAGACATGTGGGAAGAATGGAGGCGGGAAAAAGCTTTCAATGCTGAAACATTTGGGTGTGGCGATAACATCACACATGCTGAAATGCTATTCCCTATAAAGCCTTTTTCTCCCTCTCATTCATTTCTGCCTTGATTCAGACCAAGCCTGACATCAGTGAGAGGAGAACCTGTAACTTCAAAGAAACCACTGCAGGCAACCACACACTGTATATGGAAAAGAGCCCAGCGTTGAATCAACATTTCAAAGCTTAATGCTCCCACAACAGAGCCGGATAACGTGCGCCCACTAATATTCCTACACAGAGGAGATCACAAAACGCTTCTCATTAGAGACGGTTTCAGAAGCAAATGGAACTTTATCAAAAAGTGATTGGAAAGATTGAGCCATAAACCAGGTCAGCTGGGGGCCAGTTTACTCAACCTGAGAACAGCTGAAACTATGAATGGTCACAGTGCAGACGCCTCCATAGAGGCTCAAACCATGAACCATCTGTCTCAGCTTGTGCACTGAAATTCCATAGAGGCAATGGTGTAGACCAGGGGTCTGTTGCACCAGCTGTGAAAGTTCAAAAATTAGCATGGTTATGGCATAAATAGGCACTAAAAAACAATTTATGCAACACAAAATTTGTAACCATTCATATAAACTAAATATTTATGGAAGAATGAAAGCAAACTGAGTAAATTATCAGCAAAAGTTTTTTCAAAAGTGAACTAATCCTTTAATCACACCCATGTCATCCAAGATGTCCATGTCTTTCTTTCCTCAGTCGAAAGGAAATTAAGGTTTTTGATGAAAACGGTCCAAACGACAGTTATAACAGTTACAGATGCAGCTTCAAATGTCTTTAAACGACACCTGACGATGAATAAGGGTCTTATCATGCGAAACGATCGGTTATTTCAAAGCTTATTCCAAAAATGTAACTTTTCTAAGGACAATTGCTAGCCTTGTAATATATTGTGAGGCGCGTTTGCAACGTCACGTAATACGTAATTACGTTCAAAAGGTCACGGGCGACGTAGCCAGAAGTACAGAGTCAGAGTGTTTACAAGTTGAACGCATAGGTTGAACGTGAAAACTAACTCAAACGCCGTTTACAAAAAAGGAACTAAAAGGTAAAACAACGATGTCGGACGATTTTGATTCTGTACTTCCGGCTACGTCGCCCGTGACCTTTTGAACGTAATTACGTATTACGTGACGTTGCAAACGCGCCTCACAATTTATTACAAGGCTAGCATTTGTCCTTAGAAAAGTTACATTTTTGGAATAAGCTTTGAAATAACCGATCGTTTCGCATGATAAGACCCTTATTCATCGTTTGGTGTCGTTTAAAGACATTTGAAGCTGCATCTGTAACTGTTATAACTGTCGTTTGGACCTCGGTTGGACCTGGTTCCCATTGAAGTCCATTATAAGGAGAAAAATCCTGGAATGTTTTCATCAAAAACCTTAATTTCTTTTCGACTGAGGAAAGAAAGACATGGACATCTTGGATGACATGGGGGTGAGTAAATTATCAGCAAAAGTTTTTTCAAAAGTGAACTAATCCTTTAAGGTAGATTGATTTTTTTATGCACGTCAGGTGATATATATATATATATATATATATATATATATATATATATGGGCAGTTATGTGAGGGAACACGTTTTAAAAATAGGTTAAATATTTAAAATATTTGTGTGCTTATTTTACATACAGTTCCTTAATATTAAGTATTTAAATATACAAATTATAGTATTTCATAACTATATATACTATTACTATACAACACAACCTTGCCCACGGTGTGCACTTCCAATACATGCAATCTTAGCTAAGCAGAAGGTATAGCAAGAAAGAAACTGTGAAGATTCTTTTATTTCATTCTTGTAAGCATCCTCTAGCAGTCCCCTTATGTAATGCGACTTCAAAGAGCAAGTGCAGCAAAAGTGCAGATTAAAAAGGTTGGAATACATTGAGTGAAAAAACAGAGTGCCCCTGGAGTGACAATAAGCACATTTCAGATGAAACGTGAGCAACGACTGCGAATAACGGCATTGCATCAATTACACCGGCACCCCTGAGTGCCCCCTCCTCAGCTCTTTTCATCTTCCTCAAACTTTCTCGAGAGTAACATATTATCAGCATCATTAGCGATTTATCTTTTCTTTTCTTTTTTTACATCACTGACGCACCTTTTTCAGTCTATACCAATCCGAATCCCAGAGTTTCCCAAATTATAAAGAATTTGTTTGACGCTTAGTATGTTTGCATGTTCAAGTCACAGCCTTCGATAACTTGGCGAAATCAAATGAAAACTGCTAAGCAACCAGAAACCTTCTTACGAGTTTGTAACCGGCGTGTTTTAGATGGAACCACGGTAGTCTGGCACCGAAGACGTATCTTTGTGCAGTCAAAGCTTCAAGGGCCATGACTCAACTGACTAGAAGCATAAAGCCTGCTTCAGTGGGCTCAGAGAGAGCATTTAAAACACGCACCATGGATAAATGCCTCGCTGGCAGTCCTTGAACTTGGTATTCGGGGGGTGTGCTTCGGAGTGTGTGAGCGCATTTGGTTGCGTGTGCTGGCCACGCTTGAGTCCGAGGAGCTCTAATCACAAATGGATTTGTCCGAGCATTTTTAAACACGGCTTCTTTTTACGTTGTGGGTGGAGGATTAGAGCGTCTAATCACAAAACGAACAGACTGGTTGAAACGAGCAGAACACAGTGGAATAATGAACGTAGGTAGAGAAATTACACTGCTCTTGATTTAACAAACATTATTATCTGATTAGCACTAATGAAAACTGTGGAATATCACAAGCACTTTTTCCCCTCTCTGTCTCGCTCTTTATTTTCTTGCTTTCACTTTCTTACAAAACTATTTTTTTTTTATTTGCTGACGTCTGTGCTAGGGCTCCAAAATGGATGTAATATTTTACCCGGCTCTATGTATATCCACCTCTTCTCTGCGGACTCCATTACACCTCCCCAGGTGAGTTGAGACACAGTGAGTCATTAGGCTCTACATGACTCTACGAGGTATCTCTCTCTGACAGAACAAGCCATTTCCTTTGTGACTCTAGATTCTGCTCTCTATGTTTTCCAGATTCTGTCGCTGAGGTGCAATTATGGACAGGCCTGCTTTTGCTTCAGCATGCATTTAAATGCACATAAGGTAAATGAAAATGTGTATATTTGAGTTTCACTGAAGATATTTTGATATTTCGAATGTAAAACAGGCACCGTGTCTGAACTTTTACTCTTTCCACTCAGCGTTTTTAAAAAAATGTTGCCATCCAGTGCCAGCATTTTTGATCATTTTTACAAAAGTTTCATGGCCACCAGAATATTTTGTTGTATGAATATCTGAATATGCAATGTATTAAAAGACAGAACAGACAAAAGCAAAAATGTTTTATTCTAGCTTCTTGCATGCCTTTTTTATCAACACTTGAATGTGGATATGTTTCATGAAAAAAAGCAACTTTGAGAAAAAAGCTGAGAAAATTGCGTTTTTCTATCGGATTCAGAACAGAGTTCAAAACATAGATTTGAGTAGATCGAGTCCATCGACACCCCCAAAGCTTGCACAGTCCAAGCTCATCATCAGTGGAGGTAAACTTAGGCCCCGTCCACACTACTGCGTTTTCGTTTAAAAACGGAGAATTAAGACGAAAACGATCTCCGTCCACACTAGCGTTTTACCTGCGTATTAGAATTTATCTCCGTCCACACTAAAACGACTGAAAACGTGGATCACGTGACCATTCACCAACACTGGGCATGCGCGCGCCGGTGTAAACAGTGGTTGGCGAATCAGGGAAAGATACGTCATGACTGATGACACCCAATCATAGAGCCGAGCGTGAGCCTCTGCGTCATCGTTTGTAAACTCCTCCGTTTTGTCTCGTCCACACTAAAACGCCCTCCGGAGATTCAAAACGCAAAACGCAGCTGCAGCGTTTCTAAACTTCTCCGTTTTAGGTCTTCGTTTTTCCCGTTTTAGTGTGGACGGGAGGTGCAAACGTAGCAAAAGATCTCCGTTTTTAAACGAAAACGCAGTAGTGTGGATGGGGCCTTAGGCAGTTTTGATGATGATGTATCCTTCGCTGCCTTAGATATCCCACAATCCCTTGAGTTTCATTCTGTGACAGTTAGGCTAGAATTGGCCTTATGCACAGCTGCACTACTTCCTGAACTTAAGCCAGCTCCTTGTTTCCTGTCTGCCATTATTGGACACATTGATTGATTCAGGTGTGCCTGACCTCAGTAGTCATGGCAACAATAATCAGACACACCTGAATTAATCAAGTTTGGCCAATAATAGCAGACAGGGAACAAGGAGCTGGCTTAAGTTCAGAAAGTAGTGCAGCTGTGCATAAAGTCAATTAGGCTAGAAATAAAGATGGCGTCTGAACATTGTGGTTGCAGGTTAGTTGGTGCGTATATATGTGTGTGTTTTTGAACAACGTTTTCCTCTTCTGATGTAATTTTCAACGAAAAAAATGACTACAGTAATTAAATATGTGTTTAGTTCTCAACTATAACGAGAACACAACCGATGTACGCTCAACGCCTGTCCGAATTCGCTCACTGATTTTCATCCACTCCTTGAAGTGAACAATATTAGTGGACTTATGTAGACAGTAGATGGTTTAGGGGAGGCAGTTTCGGCTTCAGCTCTTGTTTATGCTTCTTTTTCGACTGTGTTTTTTTTTATCTGGAGATTCTGTACGCTTTGTGTCAAGAAAATGTGTCATAGCGCCCCCTACAGTATAGGAAGCTGGACATTTCCGCCAATGGCCGGGAAAGTTAACTGCTCTGTTAAAATTTTAGGGCATTGTTAAAGCAAGGAAATTAAATCACAAAAAAGTAGCTTTTTACATGACATATATATATATATATATATATATATATATATATATATATATATATATATATATAAATATGATGTCAACAAGTAAATGGAAAGTGGTCATATGAAAGTTGTGCCAAGCATAAAGCAGGCTTTATCATTTATTCACTTGGAATCATACATCATATCATCAATAACTTTAGGACATCATTTGCTGTTATCAACTACTATATTGTCAAATTGAATATATTTTTGTGATGAAAACAGTTATACTGCTTAATATTCAAATATTTTTGAAATATAAATATTTGTTGCATTTTAAATGTATATAGTGTCTTACTGGAAAAAAATAACAATACATTCACTGAGTCCAAACTTTTGAACGGTAGTGTAGATTTAAAAAAAAAAAAAAGTTTTATTTCACAAATCTATTTACCTGGGTAGAGGTAAACATCATTTCCTAGAAAGCCATGACATGTTGAATTTTCCCTGAAATGCAATTGAGTAAATTCCACTTCCAACCCTACTGTACTCAGATTAGATGTATCATTGTGGTGTCTGAATTTTGAGAAAGTATTTCCAGGTGTCTGAAATATGTTTGGTCATGAGCTGAGTGATAAGTTCACTTTTGATTTGAAGTTGAGCCACTCATGCGGACCACTAGAGCAGTCATCAGGAGGTAACATCAAGCCCCTACATCCAATTGGTATTCTGGCACTGAAAAGGCCCGAGGCATTGCCCACAGCAACAGTATGTCCGAAGAAAGCAGCGGCCCCCGTCCAGAGACAAGCTGACCCGACAGGGAGTTTCACGCCTGCCCTGTTTAACATTGCGGAGAAGATTCAGGAAGAATGAGTAAAGGAAAAGACACTTAATCAATAGTTCCTACCCCCAAGTCTCTTCGTTTTTAGGTGATTCGTATTTATGAAAAAGCAATGAGGACTCTGTCTGTTCATGCGAACTGGTTTCCTAAGTGTCGAGAGTAAGCAACTTAACAGGCCATCGCTGAAATCTCAGGGAGCAGCCAAGGTCAGACCCCATGAATACATCAGTCAGTCCTGATTTACAAAAAGTCCACAATCGACTTCCAAACTTGAAATATCCTAAGCTGAACTTTAGTTCTTTGTCTAACTTTATTTAGGTTGAGAAAAGGTCAAAGGAAGAGAAGCCAAATGTTAGATATAACTGACAGAAAAAGTGCTTCACATGCGCCGTTTTGGGCGTTTAAGCACTCGGAGAATCAGACAGCGCATCAACAACGAGGCCTTCGGTTGAAGAGCATCTTCACATCACAACCACCCCCAATCAATGTCAAACACTGCAGTGAAGTAATGGATGCCATTCTGTTTTCTAGTTCACTGTTGTGGCGGCTATGATGAATAAGAATAGGAATATTAAAGCTGCAAGCAGCGATGGGCGGGCCCTCGCACCTGTAGCGCGTTGGGGTGTGAGGCAGCCGCGTTGCATATTCTGCGGCTCAGCCGGTGCAGCTGTGAAATTTTTCGCTGCTTCGTTAAAGGTCACTTCCTGTTGCCACTAGGTGGCGCTATGACTGTGGGTGAATGTCGGCATGTAGATTTGTTCAGGGCAGGACTCTTGTCAAATGTGTAAAATTTCGTGCTGATCTGGGCATTTACAGCCAAGTTACTACAACTTCCTGTTTCATGGCGAATCTTCGACGCCACGGACACGCCCATCGACGAAAACGCGCAGATAGCACAACTTTACATCGTCAATGCCTTTAGAAGGCACAGCAGAAATTTGAAGTCGATCCGACTAAATCCCTAGGAGGAGTTCGTTAAAGTACGGAATGTGTAAATCGTCCAAAAATGGCCGCCAAATTCAAAATGGCGGACTTCCTGTCGAGTTTAGGGTATGGGTTCTTGAGGCTTTTTTGTGCGTCTTGATAAGATACACGTCCCCACCAAATTTCGTGCATGTAGGTTAAACGTGGACGAGGGGCTAATTTTTTCAAATATTCTAGGTGTCGCTAGCGTGCCATTTTGCCACGCCCATCCGCGAAACCCACAAAATACGAAATTTTTCACCAGTCCTGGCATGGGTGCCAAATTTGGTGAGTTTGAGCATGTTGCGGCCCCGAAAATGGCGCTTACTTTGCAGAAAAAAGAAAAAAGAAAAAAAAATAATCCTAACAGTTTCAATAGGGTCCTCGCACTTTTAGTGCTCGGGCCCTAATAAGAATATGCTCCGCAAAGAGTCCAGGAGAGTTACCATCTCAACCCTGCCATACTCAATAAATTCCTTCTGAAACCTCAAGTGAGAAACACACAGTTTAACAGCATGCTAACAAAGCTAATCTTCTGAAGTCAAATCATTTACTTCATTCTCCTCAAAATGATGCTAAATGGGTGCTCTGTGCGTTAAAAAGTGACACAGAGGGGTCCTGATCAATATGTTAGATGTATTATGGTCTCTTGGCAAGCTCCATGTTCGCTAACTGAATGACAGATTTGGTATCATGTCCACGCAAAACAAAACAAGTCATGTTTCGATTACACCTTTTTTGCATTTAGTCCAACACCATGTCATTACCAGGCATGGGACGACAAGCGATAAAAGCTGTTACGGTAGGAAATTTCACATGAAAAGGTCCATTATCCATTGCCAATAGCTCACACGGAAGTGATTTTCAAAGCAAGCAGCTTTCTGTTGGTCAGCATGGTGATTCAACATGAATCTGAACATGAGTGAAATCTGTGTGGTGCCCTCACACAATACTCACATGGATTCCTATTGAAATGACTGCCCAAATTTTGCCATACAATGGTAAATGTGACTGCACTTTCAATCTGTTTTTTCCTCCTAACTAACTGCAGTGGTTACTGATAAACTTCTTTGCTGTGCCTCATTATATCTTTATGAAATATCAGTTGTTGTGTGAGCCATGGTAGGAGTAATGATCATCAGTGAATTTCAGTGGAAGTTCAGTCTATATTTTGTGATTAAACATAGATCCCGGCAAAAAAGGTATGTGAAATGAGTATTGTTTGGTAACACTTTAGTTGAAGGTGTCTGTTACAGTGCAATTGTACATTTAAGTACTGAGTAATAATAATTGAAGAGTTCAGATGCAAAAGCCTCTAAATGCTATTTGAAATTTTCTTCTTTAATGATGATTTTTATCAAACTTGTATATTTAAGTTCAGTAACTTCACTTAAATAACAATTAATTATCATTGCCATTTAAGTGAAATCACTGAAGTTAAATATACAAGCTTGATAAAAATGATCATTCTAGAAGAAAATTTCAAATGGCACTTAGAGGCTTTTGCATCTGAACTCTTCAATTGCACTTACTATAAGGGAAGGGCTAGGATTTATGCATACTTTATATATATATATTACTATAGTAACTACATTTAACACGTGTAACAAGGACACTAAAATGAAGTGTTACCAGTATGTTCAAATTCAGTATCCATAAAACAGTAGATGGATGATGTATACTTCTGGTGAAATGTCAAGTGACACAACTGACTCCGTTGGCCATATGATGATGCCAACATGACGCATGTAGTACGTTCGGATTTGATTCATACTACACACATTCATACACAATTTTTAACATCACAAAGTTGTTATTCATCAAATGTAGTAGCGGCACACGGTTTGCATGAACTGTGCTTATGGTGTTATTATAGTGGTTTTTGGAGCATAACAGCCCAAATAGAAAAAAATATATATTCTGCATTTATATTTATTTTTTTTTCATTGCATTGTATGGAGAAAATAAGAGCGTACAGGTTTGCAATGACATAAGGGTCAGTAAATAGTGTCAACTGAATTTAAATTCTAAGTTGATCTATCTCCTTAAGGCTGTTTAACACTTATTTATGCAGTCTGTACAGAAGAAGTCAATATAAAGACCTCAAGGTTCTCTTTAGGTAATATTCCCATTTATCTCAGACAGGGGGCTTTATTTTCTCTCTAACGAATGGGAGTTTCTCAAATGATTTTTTTCATTAAAACCTCTGCAAGATTCAGGGAGCTTCATAAGCGCTGTGGTGGGAATCTGTTTTAATGATCTTTAGGTGAGAGTCCCTGACGTCCCTGAACAACCTGTGAGGTTGGAGACGATTAACTTGAACGGATCAACCGATGCCACAGATCATTATAGAGCAGGTTAGTATAACACACACATTCCCTCTCTCTCTGCTCTTCTTGCTCCGTTTTCCTTCCACGCACATATACACAAACTGGTACCCCCCTAATCCTCCCAATGTGCAAGTTATCACTCTACTGTAAATGTCAGGTTGGACAGCATACACTCATGAATGATGGATATATGGCACGTCCTAGTTTGCCACGGTTTACTCCCTTGGTAGCATTACAGAACAGCCTATTTCCCGATCCAGGGCTTAGTGTTTGCAGCTATCACGCATTCCCAACACTCCCACCTGTGCTTGCATAACTACTACCTAAGCAGCCTAGCTACGCTTGGAGAAAACCGGCAAAGCTGAGAGAAACTTTTCAGTAATACATTTCAGCTGCATTGCATTACAGTGGGGACGATATATTGGGGAAAAAATATTAGAAAATATAAAACATTTTGTGCACCTGTGTAGACATTTTCATTTGATCCATCATCGCCCACCCAGCCAATATATACATTTTTTTTTCACCATGCAAGGGATTCGAGTATATTGCTTCTATGCTTTTCCAGGCAGAAAGAATGGAAGCGACTGCTCATGCGAGCTTCTGTTACTCGCCTGCTGTCTGCAAAATTTAGACGAAAACAATTTTCCCCGCTTGAGGCTATCAGCTGAAAAGAGAGGCAAATTACCACAAGTGGCCAGTTAAAATGCCTTGCACTCTGAAGATTTCTTTCTTTTTTTCTTTCTTTTTATTGAAATGGGCTCTGTGCTTCTCATTCATTCACCTATGTGTATCTTTTATGTCTCTGATCTAGATATTCATATGTGTATACGTTTAGTTATATGCCATGCACTTTTTGCAAGTCCCCACTACAAATCATCTCACATTAGAATCTGTCAGCATATAATGTATAATCTGCTTATCATGAACATGCACCTTATGAAAACACTCTTCTAAGTGCTTTCTCGTTATGTGCAGTCGTAAGGCATAAGTTCATTCATTTTGAAGGTAATCTACAGACTTATTAATTGGCTTAGGTTAATGTCATGTATACACAGTTGCTGCATGTGATATGAACTTTAACACACTTCTAAATGCAGATTTGTGATTGCAAAGACAGCATGTGTGTTTTGGTATTGGAGGACTTAGTAGTCTGCACATTTTGGAGGTCTCCCTTTTTTAACTCACCTGATTTATATCTTACGATCATTATAGGCTTCCAAGCCTTGGAATCGGTGTGTCAGATAAGGGAGACATCCAAAATGTGCAGTGATGGGGTAGGAACCAGGATTGTCAACCACTGCTGTACAGTGTCTCCATGAGACAGAGAGAGATAAAAGATTAGAGAAAGAGAGCATGCAGAACTGCATGACACATCCCTCACATAAGTAAAGATGGTGCAAGATTTTTGTGCATTAATAATATAAGGTTCTCATTTAATTGGCCGTTGCAAATGGTAAATTCATCTGCATATATTACAATTTATCATTAAAGATACCTTGCTTTCAAACTGTTATTACCCGAATACAAAACTCGGGGGTTAAATGATACAGTCCCTTAGACTCACTCTGGATACAGATCACTTAAACACCAACTTAAACAAGCACTCTTTACCTTGTGCTGACGCCAGTTGTAGGATCACCGACAGCAATATTACAATCCAACAGGGTCTCTTTCTCGCTTTTCCCGAATTCCCACACATTGCCAGATGAGCAGATGGAGAGATACTGAACGCGTTTGTCCGGTACGCCGGGTACATGTTGCTCCTCCACCGTCCAGCCACAGTTGTGCGCGTAATTTTCGAGTGTCTCTTTCGCGTCTTTGCTCAAAGAAGCGAGGTCGCGTGCAACTCAGTAAAAGACTAATCCTTCACATTTATGTCTCAAACTTGAATATCGTTAAACTCCGTTGTAGGTGCGAGTTTGTTTAGATTACAACTTTGCGCAATTACGCATGCACAGTTTACGTCTCCAGTGCACAGATATATTGGTTTTTCAGTAATCACATATACTTTCCTCCCTTTGTATCCACTGTTTCTACTCTCATGAATTTACTTAAATGTTTGATCAAACAGTATATTCCCAATCCACAGCGCAAACGCCTCTAGTTCACGAACAGTTGATAACGGCTCCTACAATGTGATTAGACGGGTGATAATTCGCTCATAATCAATAATGCTATGTTATTCTCATTCCAATAACCAAAAGTTAGTCTCTGCTCCAGGCGAATGCTGTTGTTATCCCCAAGACGAGTCTTTTGCCAGTGAAGAACCTCCCGTTCACTGAGTCCGCCCAGATGAAGAATAAGCTTCATTCGGCATAAGTAACTTTCCAAGTCCCATTTCAGTGCGCCTCTGTGCCGTTTGGTCTACACGAACCATGCTGTGCGTAAAGCCCCGATGTGTACGAGGGTGCAAACCGGTTTTCGTGGGAGATCAAACTGTCATCGCTGAATGCCGCCCAGGAACCGGCCCGATGCGCTGAAGATCTTCAGCATCGTATGAGCAGCGGATCGGAGAGTGCGGCGCGCGCGGAGGGGGCTGACGCACGGTGCCACCGCGCGGTGAGCTCCAATAAGACACGCAGTGAGACAGACGGGCGCTCGCTCCTGAATGGACTGAAAGCGTGCGAAAACAGCCCGACAGTAAGCTAATTCTGAACGGATGAACGGTCACAACGACCTTTCAATAATGTCTCCATTACTCTATGAAACTGCGATTAGTGTCTAAACTAACATGTCTCTATGTCTAAGCTACTTCTGTTGTTTGTGCATGTGTTTGCAGAGCTGAAAAAATGATGGGTATTGATATTTAATTGACTGAATTGAATAGACAAGACCTTTAGCGAATGAATAGAGCAATGAATGAATGAATCTATGGACTTTTTGATTTTCAAAAACTTGCTTGTGGTTCTTTAAAAAATAGTCCTAGCTATCTAACTTTAAAAAGTAATCCTTCTGAATCTAAAGTAATCTATCTATCTATCTATCTATCTATCTGTCTGTCTGTCTGTCTGTCTGTCTGTCTGTCTGTCTGTCTGTCTGTCTGTCTGTCTGTCTGTCTGTCTGTCTGTCTGTCTGTCTGTCTGTCTGTCTGTCTGTCTGTCTGTCTGTCTGTCTGTCTGTCTGTCTGTCTGTCTGACTTTTCCTCTGTGCGTCTGTTTGGCCATGTGCTTTCTTTGTCCATCAATCAGTCTTTTGGTTTCTTTATTTTTGTTCAACACTCTATTCACATCAGTTCTCCCATTTCAAATAAGAACTGGATTGTAAACTGACATTTAATCAAATGTTTGTATTGTGGCATTGCTAAAATTGCTGGCTTCTTGTGATTAATCTTTTGTGTTTTTATTTTTCCAAAATTATTGTCTATTTCTGTGGGCAACAGAATCTGCTAAATGAAGGGTACATACATGTAAATGCACTATTGTTATTATTAAATTGCTTTACAAACATAAAAGAACTACCCAATCTACGCCAAAACAGGATGACTCACAACAACATACATTCAGATGACAGTAAAAGACCATTTTTGACTGGGAATATTGATCTTAGAGTTAAAGATGGCTGAATCAAAACAATAGCAAAACTAGGGTGAAAAAGGCAGCAATGAACGAATGGATGGATCAACAATATAAACATCTTAAATAGATTTACTTCAGAAACAAACCTGCATAGGATATAATATACTATAATATATATATATATATATATATATATATACATAGGATATATATACTATATAAAACAATTTACCCCATTGGCAAAATAAATCTGACACAAAATGCAGGCTGTGTGTACGTGTGTATTGTGTATTACTAAAAAAAGGTTACTTAAAAGTACTAAAAAAGTACTTTAAGCCTTTTTTAACTTTTTATCTTGTTTTAAGAATACATCAAGAATGATTAAAAATATAAAACTGATTATGTTTTTTTTCCCCAGGTTGGTTCAATGATGGACAAAGATCTATCATATTTCTCAGAGCAGAAAACCAGAGAGAAAACTAGAAAGAAACTAAAAATACTATGGAATAGAATGTAAAGAAGTGTGTATGCCAGAAGTGTGTACATCAATTTATACATCAGTCAAAGGAATCATTTGGGACACATTTAGAGCAGGTCTGAGTTTTGCTCTTATGACCCAGTGGAGAAACATACAGCAAAACACACACCTACACATGCTCCGGGGGCATGCACACACATCCACAAATGTATGCAAATGCAAAACAAATGCACATGTATATGTAGGGATATAGTGAACGATCAGTAGCACTTCACCAGAGGTCAGATATCAGAACAAGCCAACATCAGACTACTTTACAGGTCTGATTTCTCCTGCAAAGCCTGTTCGCCCACACACCCAACAAACACACAAACATACTTCAAAGACTATTGATCTTCTCTGGCCTGCGGGAAAAACAACTTCCACATCAAGCAGCACTCCTTTGGGTTAATCATACATGTCAGAGGGCCGAAGCTAATCTGTGAATAAACCTGTAAAGCACCTTTACGGCTAGGTTGTGAGACCTGGAAGTGGACCTGCCTTCTTAAAACTTGTGAGTACTGGGGAAATGTGGTACTGGATCCGGGTCTTTAAAAAAAGGCCACACTAGTGGTGAAATCGGGGATTTGAAACCATATATTCTGACAAGTTAGGTAGGAAGGAAGGAAGGGTTAATGGATGGATGGATGGATGGATGATTGATTGATTGATCAGTGTTGTGTACTCGAGACTCTGACTCGAGACTATATTTTAATAATCTCGGTCTTGTCATGGACTCGTGTGCATTTTGACTCCGAATTGACTCGTACTCGAACATATTAGGACTCAGACTTATTCCAGAGTCCACTCGAGTCCCATTCAAAATATGTCATGATTATTACTGTATGTTAATAATTCTTTAAATTGTTGTTTGATAGAAACGTCCAATGATTGCTGACTTTCTTGTGGGCAACTGCGCATGTCTTGAGACTATAACGTTTGTGGCACGGAAATGCAGCAGGACCCAGGTCAGATGTGATGTGGAGCCTCTAGCTCAACTATGTATCGAAAATGCCTTATCATCCATAATTTAGTTTGCAGAGAAGAGCCACACAGAATTTGTGTGCAGTAATGTTATGTGAAAGAGCACTTACTGATTGTAATAATTGTAAGTCATAAATATAATAAAATTACCTTTATACCACTATGTGGCCTTTTTACCATTACAGTGTACATGATTCCATGGTATATTTGGTTTACAGTATGGTGCCAATTTTATTGTTGCTACCAAATATTTTACATATTCTTGAAGATATCTTTAAGTCTGGTTTGAGACCCAACCATAGGTTATCCAACTTCTCTGGTCTCGACTCGGACTCAACTGTCTTTGGTCTCTGTCTCGACTCAGACTTGACTCTCTTTGGTCTTGGTCTCGACATGGACTCGACTCTCTTTGGTCTCGGTCTCGACTCGGACTCGACTCTCATTGGTCTCGGTCTCGACTCGGACTCGACTGTCTTTGGTCTCGGTCTCGACTCGGACTCGACTCTCTTTGGTCTCGGTCTCGACTCGGACTCGACTCTCTTTGGTCTCGGTCTTGACCCGGACTCAACTGTCTTTGGTCTCTGTCTCGACTCAGACTTGACTCTCTTTGGTCTTGGTCTCGACTTGGACTCGACTCTCTTTGGTCTCGGTCTCGACTCGGACTCGACTCTCATTGGTCTTGGTCTCGACTCGGACTCGACTGTCTTTGGTCTCGGTCTTGACTCGGACTCAACTCTCTTTGGTCTCAGTCTTGACTCGGACTCGACTCTCTTTGGTCTTGGTCTCGACTCGGACTCGACTGTCTTTGGTCTCAGTCTTGATTCGGACTCGACTGTCTTTGGTCTCGGTCTGGACTCAGATTCGACTCTCTTTGGTCTTGGTCTCGACTTGGACTCGACTCTCTTTGGTCTCGGTCTTGACTCGGACTCGACCCTCTTTGGTCTTGGACTCGACTCGGACTCGACTCTCTTTGGTCTTGGTCTCAACTTGGACTCGACTCTCTTTGGTCTCGGTCGACTCGGACTCGACCCTCTTTGGTCTTAGTCTTGACTCGGAGTCGACTGTCTTTGGTCTCGGTCTGGACTCAGACTCGACTCTCTTTGGTCTCGTTCTTGACTCGGACTCGACTGTCTTTGGTCTCTGTCTACTTTTTTATTGGCAGCAATTCTCCTGATGAGGATTTGGTTGTCTAGGTCATGCTAAGAAATTGCACAATTTTCAGCTCACCATATTTGATTTCTGTAGATTATGTCAGCATGATGCTAACTTAATTACATGATACTCGTACACGCATACAAATAAACAACACAAAAAGAGTTAAACAAAGGTCAATAATGAGAATTTCAAAAAGTCTATAACAACTGCTACATTTCGCATTAAAGAAATTACATTCAACATTTATCTTGCTTTGTCCGCCAACTGGGATGGATTTTTTTCATCGAACTTGTCACAATGCTTTATAGGATTTGCTTCAGCGAAGTGAACAAGCCTATACTGTTCTCACTTTATCAATTGAAACAGACTAATTTAAGATAGGTATTGCTTAAGAATTCACCTCTGCATGGAATCTCATACAAAATGGAACCTTCATGAAATATGACTGGCAGCAGAAAGAGTAAGAGAGAGAGAGAGAGGGCTGTGGTCTGGAACACTGCTACTTTTGGCAGCTAGACTGCCAGAGCATTCACTATTACAAGAGCATGCAGTACTGCAGGTTGTAGGCTCAAATTAGCAGATAGGGAAATAACTTGCGTTCAACCGTTATTGTTTTTCTTCCATTCATATGCTGTTACTGATACATACAAATATATGAAAGATTAGAATAACAGTGTTGTGGATGCTTGCCAGGGTTTTGTTATGTTGTTTCTAAGACATTCAATGTGTTTGTTTTTTTTTCCTCACTGAAATACGGTTTCTAGGTTATTTGTTTCTAGGTTATATATTCTGGTGTAGAATTCATTTCAGGTCCCTCCTTAAAGTGACCCTATTATGCTTTTTCAGGTATTACCCTTAATGTAGTTTGTAATATAATGGTGTACAAATGTAAAAGGTCTGTAAAGTTTCAAAAGATCAAAGCCACAATAAATAGTTATTGTCAACCATTTCTGAACTGCCTGAAACGAGTTCTCACTGTAAAAAATAATCATGTAAAAAAAATGGTAAACTACTGGCAGCTGAGGTTGCCAGCATCATACCGTAACTATACGGTGTGTTACTGTTTTTGTGTTAGAGCATATAGCTGTTTTATTAAAGTTTTATAATGTAGCTGATAATACGGTATTTAGCTGTTAATTTCAAAAACAGTAACGGATTTTTAACAGTATGATGCTGGCAACCACAGCTGCCAGTAGTTTACCGTTTTTTTAAAGGATTATTTTTTTTACAGTGTAATGTTTACCATATCAAACTCCACCAATAAACAGGCTGAACACAAACTGGTTTTTACCAGAACATAATACAATAATCTACTCATCAGCCTCGACAATTAGTGTAAGTGTAATATTCACATTTACTTTGCCTTTCTTTCTTTGAAGTAACTTGTTGACATGCTACTCTGGCCTCTCCAGAGCTGTTTGTGGATGTAGTGATTTGTTCAGTTAAAGGAGATATCTTTTTTCAAGACCTTATCAAAGTATAATTCTCCACCTCACCGTTGATATTCAGTGCTGGATACACAGCAGGTCCGAAAGAAGAGAGACGCGTGTCGAGGATTCCTGCACTGCTGCTGGAGTCTTACAGGGTTTTCAGGTGTGTGGGACTGACAGGTACTAGAGCACTAAATTATGTAGGTGACAGTGACTGTGAAGGAGAAACTGAGGTAGACAGAAAGAGGGAGTTAGGGAATGTTACTTTTGAAAGTAATGCATTGCATTATTGTCATACTTCCTAAAAAAAAACTTACATTTATATTTAACCGTTCAGCAGTTGCTTTCATCCGAGGTGGCATGCAAATGAGGAGAAACACAAATGATTTATCATAAACGAGCCAAAAATGTTAGCAGTGCTGCAATAATAGAGAACAGTAGGGCCTCCAGAAGTAAAAATCTCATTATATTTTTTTTTTTCCAATTTCAATGATAACATGTTAACATGTACACAGACATTGATGCACACTCACACACACACCATTAGTATTATTATTATGAACTATGTTTTTTAATTAAATAATAATAAATCTAGCAAATTAAATATTCAGCTGAAAATAAGTAGAAAAATTGGTAACACTTCACAATAAGTTTCATTAGTTGACAAATTTAGTTACCATGAACTAGGAAGAAACAAAACTTCTACAGCGTGTATTCATTTTAGTTAATATCAATGTAAACATTTACTAATCAATTAGAATCAAAGGTTGTATTTGTTAACATTAGTTAATGCACTAACATGAACAAGCAATAAACAGCTGTATTTTTATTAAATACAAAGTTCTGGCATCAAACTCTAGATAGTGCAGGTTAATAGGTCCTTATATTCACCTGTCCATAATCACATCATTATCTATAGGCAGTCCCTCCAGAAAAACGCGATTATGCGATCGCTGAATTCAATGCAAAACCAGCCAAAGTCCGCATATTTATGCGGGGGCCGCATTTTTTCAAATACGCCGCACTTTCGCCGCATAAATTGCGGATTTCCGTGCAAAATATGCGCGGGTTTGCATAATTTCCTAATCCTCGCATTTTCGTTGCAAAAAAAGTCACATGTATCTTATCAGAAAGTTGAAAAATGTTACGTTTGCTTCACATAAGAGCAGCCATTTCCCCCTGTTTCCATGGGAACGTTGTGAAGGGACGCAATTACGCGACGCCAGACAGAATCACGGAGGCGATTGACGACATCTCACAAATCGAACTCGTATAACTGTCTGTCGCACGTTCTACTGTCACATCGTTACTTAATAAACAACATAAGATAAAAGAAGTAGCATCAAACAGAAATTACCCGCACACATGGGGTGTTCGAGGCGCACATATACAACGCATTCTCACCCCAAGGCGTCACCTTTGACCATGCTTCAATATTTGACGTTTTAGGCGCCCTTTAGCGTCACTTACATGACACGATCCTACGGCGTCATCTAACTGACGCTAAAGGAAAGCGTCAGTTAGAGGACGCGGTTAGGTTTAGGTGTGGGGTGGGGGTAGGGTGCACGCGATCCTACGGCGTCATCTAACTGACGCTAAAGGAAAGCGTCAGTTAGAGGACGCGGTTAGGTTTAGGTGTGGGGTGGGGTACACGCGATCCTAGGGCGTCATCTAACTGACGGTAAAGGGCGCCTAAAGCGTCAGATATTGAAGCATGTCCAAATGCTTCCCAAGGCGTCAGTTAAGTGACGCCTTGGGGGTGAGAATGGGCTGACATATAACACTGCAGACAGTTCAACAGGGAGCGCACAGCTCTTAAAGGGGCCACACCTTATTTACACTCTTACAGTCTGAAATAAAACAAGATGAGAAATTAAATATTCCCAGCACTTTCTATGATGTAGTATGCTTGTTTATCAAAGGAAGTAATAATAAATGCCTCTTACATTAACAGGATGTTGGGGGAATCACTTTTTTTCTCTTTTTCATTTTCATTTTCATTCTCTTTTTTTTTGCAACAATCACAAAAAAAACTCAGCGTTTTTCTGGAAGAACTGAATACTATTATGGTAAATGTTAAATATAAATCGCACATTTTTTCACAAATTTTTGGAAATTACCACCACAAAATCAGTCATTTTGATCGCAAAAATCACACAAAAAAATCGTGAAATCCTGGAGGGACTGTATAGGGTGTGGCTGATTGGTTCCTGCTGTATCGGTAGCCAATGAGCCTTCAAATACTTGGGCAGCATTTGCCTTAGCAGTGCAGTGAGCTTTTAGAAACCCTCCACCTTCCCCAGATCCACTTGTATAGATATTCTTCGGGTAATTTAAGTACTGTAGGCTAAATTGTACAGCAGCACCATGTCTTACTTGCTCACAGCAGCGAGTCATGTATGTATTGGCAGTAGCAAGTCCCGTACTCTACAGCAGCAGCAATAAAATCAGCATTGTAGCATATATTTCGCCAAGACCAATCATATCAACATTGTCATTTCCATTACCATGCTAATCACTCCGAAAGTTGTCGTGACAGAACTAACATTAACAAATGCATTGCTCATTGTTAGTTAATACATTAACTAATGTTAACAAATGAACTTTATTGTAAGGTGTATCCGAAATGTATTTACGCAATAATTTCTCAATGCCATTATTTATGCAATAAATACATTTCATAGTTTCCATTATTATCCAGTTCTATAAATCACAAAACGTATCATAGCTATCTCAAGACATCGTGTATAGCGATGCACTTTTGATTGTATTAATTAATCATTCTTTGTATCAATCAGTAACTTAGTTAATTGTGTATAAAAGTTTGCAATGATGTACAGTAATTCATCTCAGATTGAGTTGGTTTGATGCAGAACTCAAATTACTTTGGAGAAATTGAAATAGGCAAAAACTTCCAGAACCAAGCTAGATAGAATCTGGATGGTAACTAGACCTAGGGCTTTCTTGGTAACTAGGGCTTTCTTCTATATATAAAAATGTTTTTCCTGTAAATGTAAAGTCTGGCCAAAAAGTTTTTCTTTTAAACTGAACTGAACTCAGAAGAAAAGAGAAGAAGGCAACGCATCAGCAAGTTCCTGATGCCCGAGCCAGTGTCTGTCGTCGTGCTGTGTCACACTCCTGGAAGAGTAAACTAAGTGAGAAAGAAATGATGAGAGAGGGGAGAAGACAGAGCCCTCATATCCCGGCAGGTACACAAAGTGACATTAATAAGCTGAAAGACAGACTAATTAATGTAAGAGGCTTTAATCGTGGCCATTATGACAAACGGAAACAGGGTGAAATGCTGAATGTTGGTTTGCGATTACTTTCAAGGGAATTAAAAGCATGGCATAACCAAGGTCTCACACTGGTAAATTCAGTGAACATGCAAACTATACTTTCTGTCGTTTTTTTTTCTTTTTTCTCTTTCACTCTAAGGCATGTATATAATACATGCTGTATGCAAACGGAAAAGCGTGGGTCACTGTCAAATCTTACGGAACAGATCAAGGACAAACAATTGTGTCAGTACACCCAAGTCAAAAGTCGCACATGTACTTTCTGTTTCTCAGTAGCTTTCTCTGGGGAAAAAAAAAAGAGTGTGAGAAAATGCAATGCAAGTCGTGATAGTCTGACGCTCTTACACCTTGGTGGCATCACCTTATTGAGTAAAAGAGTGAGAGGTTATGGTTAGGCCACAAAGTTTCAAGATAAAAGGCAGCAAGACTTTGGTAGTGTTATTGTGTTCTTCCAGGCCACTGCCACTGCACAAAACTCGTCTTTTCATTTCACAGAGAGCAAGGAACTCCAGTGTGAGATTGAATGGAAACATTAAGTGAATCATTCGTTTGATGCTTCAGTCGAACTAATTCCTAAAGCACATGAAGAAACGTACGGTAACACTTTACTTGAAGGGGTGTGCATAAGACTGGCATGGCTCCTTCATAATCATGACATGACACATGTAATATGAAGGAGGTTTCATGCATGTTTATGACAACTGTCATTAAGTGTCATTCGCTCAATGATGACATTTTTAATGCAAATATGACTTTGTTTGAGATGTAATGGTAATCATAACCCGTCAGTGTCTTTGTCATGACAACTTAGTTTCTGGTTTACATTGAACTGTCAGGTGGTTTTGGCTATAACATTTTAAACCACTGTAGTTGAGGTCAAGAAAAATATTCATGACACAGTTACAATGTCCTCATGACAGCCAATGTCAAAACTAACCACATGTCAGTTTAATGTAACGTTAACCCATAAAGCTAAGTGGTTTCTTAAGTTTGTTAATCAATATGCTACAAGTTGTCATTACCAAGACATTGTCAGGTTATGATGTATTGGTTTAAGTCAAGTTGTCATAACAAAGACATCTCATTAATGTCATATTTGCATTTAAAATATCATAATTGAGCGAATGACACTCAATGACAGTTGTCATAAACATGCATAAAACCTCCATTATATTCAGGACATGACATCACTAGAGCCCCTTTCACACAGCGCGTTGATCCCGGGAAATTGCCAGAACGCCTTCTGTGTGAACGCAAACACGACCCGGGATTGATGCCTACGGGTCCTACATTGGTTCAAACACACATGCACACTGTCCAATTTGGACGAAAGAACAAAATCATGATATATCTTGTTAGAGTGAGTTGTGTGCTTTTTTCCCTCTGCGTAGCTCCCAAGGTTTCGGCTGGCTAATAACTACCCAGAGTCCTATTCATTGCAAGGATGACAGCTTACAAAAATAATCCCTGGCTCCATTGTTCTGTGACTTTCTGACTCAGTCGCCTGTCCAGCGATGTTATAGAGCTGTGATTGCACTCCACAGCCCTTCACACCATGGAGAGAAATGATAACCAAAGCTTTTCACCTTTCTTCTAAACACAGGAGCCAACTGCTGCGTCAGAGGGCACGCTATAAGAACGGTGAGAGAGAAAGACAGGAGAGGGAGAACAAAAAAGCAGAAGGTCGCCCATTGACAGCCTTGTATAGTCATGGCACCTATACCCAGTGTGGTTGCATTCTGCATAATACTTGGTTATGAATGAGAATAAACTTTACAGATTCTATCTTTTACCAGGTTTTAGACAGCAAGATTATTACTGTGTCTGTAAAGCATGAATTTGAAAACTTTTTAATGCCAGCCAAATATGATTCACCCTCTTTCTACAATATAAAGGCAGCAATATATTGTCATCAACTGAACTATTGTCATATTACAAAGGCATGTTGTTTCCTTATTTAGCTTTTATAGAGTCAATGTCAGTGTTGTAGTCGAGACCACCTCACTCGAGTCCGAGTCTAGACCGAGACCAGAGAGAGTCGAGTCCGAGTCAAGACCGAGTCCATAGAGAGTCGAGTCCGAGTCGAGTCCGAGACCAGAGACGCTCGAGTCCAAGTCGAGACCAAGACCAGTGAGGGTTGATTACCTAATTTACTTTTATTTACTTAGAGAAATCCTTTTTTTTTTTTTTTTATACTGAATTTACTTAGAGTTTAAAAAATATGATCAGTTTAGAGTAAAAAGGCCACATAGTAGGTGGTGTTAAAAGTAATTTTATTACAATTTGTCATGCATAGTTGCGCACTAGAAAATCACCAATCACTGGGCGTGTCAATCAATTCAAAGAAATATTTTATTAATATACATTAATAATCATGAAAAATATTTTGAATTGAACACGAGTGGACTCGGGAATAAGCCCGAGTCCTAAAAAAAAAATGTTCGAGTACGAGTCAATTCCGAGTCCAAATGCACACGAGTCCATGACAAGACCAAGACCATTAAAATATGGTCTCGAGACCGAGTCCGAGACGAGTCCGAGTCTCGAGTACTACAACACTGGTCAATGTATGAAGGCCAAAGTTATAAGTAGTTAAGTTATAAGTAAGATCAATCATATTTAATACATGTCTTAAATTAACAAACATTTTAAAGAAAGAGAGATCTTGATTCAGATGGATGGACAGATAGACAGATGGACAGATTGTAAATATTAGATGGATGGATGAGACATTAAATATTCAATAAATATATTAAGTCAACAAAAAGATGGATGGATGGACTCACTCATCCAGGTCATTGTAAAATGTCTCGTAGAATTTATCCAAGAATGAATTCCTCAAGACCTTGGGTTATATTAAGCTACTTGATATTTGCACACACACCCTTATACACACAGAATGGACTAGTGACAAGCACCTGAGCCACTGCGGAGCCGCTCTCAGTAAATCCACAGGCATTTTGGTCTTTTATTAGCACAAAGGGGGAAATTAACATTAATCTCCTTTAAAGCCGAAATGGATCATCTTATTTAAAAACTGATTGAATCGGGGGCAAAAGGCCACGTCCGACTGTTCTGACCCGTCACTCAGCGTTTAACATATGTATTGTGTAATTCCTCAAAAGTGTCGGGGAGGCAAACTAATCTTCAGGTGTCGGCGGTCTCCTCTAACCCCTGTGGACTTGGAGATTGAAATAGAGCGACCTGTATATATACCCACACACAAACAGAACTACACAAAAATCCGCACACACAGAGAGAAACCAAAAGCCGGTTGGATTGCTGTGCGACTCAAAACAGAGGCTCAAAAGCCCAGTGGTAATTGGATGGAATAGTAAACCTGCTGGACACCAACATCAAACAGATCATTGATGTGTCCCCACCTCTTGATTTCAGGGGAGGTTGGAGAAAAAGAGAGCGGTAGAGTTAGCGAGTAGCTTCACAGTTCACAGCCTCACAGTTAAGTTCTGACCCCTGTACAATCCAGTTCGAAAGCTTTTACTGGTTTCCCGGGCAACAGCCGTTTTCGCCATTCCAAAAGAAGAGCAGCGGGTTCAAATGGCACTTGGTGCTTTAACTAAGGTTGTGCACTGCATGGTTGCCTTCAGAAGAGCGTTCGACCTGCCTGGACCACATTCAGGGTCTTTAGAAGTTCGTGATCCGTTTGAAGCTCTCAAAACATCCGCAACATAGTCAGCAATTTGGTGATAATTGCTAAATTAATTCATAAAGTGTCTACTTATTCAAACATAGCAATTATTTAAGAGTGGCTTTGACAGTATGACAGGGAAAATGACAATTGAACAGGGCCGATTAAAAGTTAGGGATTATAATGAGCTCATTTGCATTAAAAGTTATGCAGAGCGTTTGCATCCTTGATTATCAACTTCATCCATATGTTCTTAAAAAAGCAATCGCACGCTCGCAGATGTGGGAAACAGATGTGGGAGTACTTTCTAAACTCATATATAGTCTCGCATCTATATCTGCCGTCATTTTCAAGTACAACACAATGCTCTGATGTATTTATGCATACGATAGCGATCAATATAATCAATTTGATCCACTGTTTTTTTGACGTTGAGTTCTTTAACAAAGACACTTGCACATTTATACCTGCTGTTACATTATATATTGTTTCATAACATCGAGGTGATTGTTTTTTTTTTTTTTTTTTTACCAGAACAATGCACACAAACAAATGCACAGAGCCTGTTATCATCTCTTTACTCATGCTAGAGATTCTTCCTGCCGAGCTGGCAGAGTCTCTCTCTCTCTTAGATATTCAAACTAATTCTATGAAAATGAGAACTGTAATCAATTTGGGAAAATATGCATACTTAGAACGAGACTGCATGAAATTGAGAATGATAATGCATATTTCAGATGTAATTATTTTCCAGTCTATGCATGTGTGTGTGTTGTGGGTGTGTGTAACTGTTCCAGAAAACAGAACCTTCATTTTCGAAGAGATAATTGAGAAATGTGGAAAAATGAGGTTGCAAAAAAAAAAAAAAAAAAAAAAAAAAAGATGTCTGGCAACACAAGCAATTAAGTTTATTTCATGCTTGCTATAATCTGAAAGCAGCATGGCTCTTATTAGATTTCTAAATCGAAATTCCAGAATTAGAAAGACCAGCGGGTTCCATAAAGTTAAAGTCAAATAAAAAAAGCACAAAAATGACCCTCGGTATCTCTCACACACCTGCCTTCTTTACACTTTCCCCCACGTGCACACACAGGCTTAAACAACATGTTGTTAACCACAGAAAAGATGCATGATTAAACATGAATTCTCATTAAAACTCTTTTGATGCAGCTAATCACTAAATTTGAGCACTTCTCAGGAGTAATTAAGGGGCGATGGAGAGCAGGGACCCCAGGAGACCACAGCTGTGCTCTCCCATGGGGAAACCGCATCAGCATAAACAATTTCGGAATAATCTCCAAGGAAACAGAACCGGAGAAACCAGCTGCAGCTGCCTATACCAGCCAAACCCCAACTTTGTTCGGCCTTAAGGATATTTCACCTTCAAATTAATGTTCTATCATTATTTACCAACTTTCCAGCCATTTCAAACCCATTCATATTTGCTCTTGCTACTCTGTCCGTCAAACTCCAAATGTATGGAACAATTTAGCTCGCTATTAATGGAAAATCTTTTTCTCCATGCATCTTGTATGGTAACTCTCATTAGAGTGTTAGATTAGTAGGGTTAGGGTTAGAATAAGTTATGTTTGAGGACCATTACAAAAGAGTTAGCAGATATTAAGCAGACAGTCTACTACTCTATGGAGAGTTAGTTTGTAGTTGCAAAGTTGCTTAGTCAACAGAATGTTCAAAAGAGACCATCAAAACAAAGTTACCGATTTTTTCTTCCTTTCATATTTTTTGAAGGAAGTGCTCTCCAAGGATACATTGATTTCATCAAAATACAGCAGAAACAGTAATATTGTGAACTAGCGTTACACTTTAAAATACATTTTCTGTTTTAATATATTTCAAAGTGTGATTGATTTATGTGATGCAAATGTGATGTCACATGATCCTTCAGAATTCTTGCTAATATGCTGATTTAGTGCTCAAGAAACAACTACTATTACTATCAATGCTGAAAACCGCCTAATACTTTTGTGGAAATTCGATTTGATGAATTGAAAGTTTAAAGTGAACATGTTTATTTGAAGTTTAGAGTCCACTTCTCGCTATTAACTAACTAGTTGCTTGCATGCATATTACTACGATATTGGCTGTTGTAGTACTTATACAGCACATATTAATGCCCCATTCTGCATCACCATACTCTACAATACATCCCTTAAATCCTACCCAATACTTAAACTTAACATTTACCTTACAAACCAATGCTAATCAGTATTTAGGAGTTTATCGAGGCAAAACTCATAGTAAACTAATAGTTAATAGTGAGAATTTTACCGTAATCTAAAGAGTGTCTAAAATCTTTTGCAACATCCTAAATGTATTTACTGTCATTATTGTCATTACTGTCATACTGTTATTCTTTGATCAGTATAATGCACCCTGGCTGATTAAAAGTAATAATTACTTAAAAAAAAAAAAAATGTAAGGCTGCTGTATTTCCGCCGTGAAAAGACGATCAACCTTTGTTAGGTTATCTGGCAATTTTAGACCAGAACACAGCTCTTCATTCTCATTTTTTGAAACATCACGTGGGTCAGTAAATAATCATTGTTGTAGGTTATTAAAGGTGCATTGCGCAAGTCTCTGAGTTTTTGCAGAACTACGCCCCCTCTGGCGACAAGCGAAACTGCAACCAGAGGTGTGCGCGCTCATGGACCACACGCACACGCACGCTTGCACGAGCTGTTCACAACCAAAGGAGCATCAGCCGCACAAATATTTTGTTTACAGTCATAATGTCTTCAGAGGAAATAAGTCTGGAAGCCATTTTAAATATATGAAAGGAAAGGCATTTGAGTAAATTACACACTTATGTGTAAGGGGAAAACTTTGGTTTTTGTTTCCATTTATCTCCATGTTGAAGTGTTTTATGTGCTTACTGTATCCAAATTGTATTATTATGGAAACACGTTCATGAACAATACAAGTAATGACTTTTTATAGGATCTCGTTTGAGCTGTAGAGCAGACCAGAGATCTCGCCATTTGTTGAAAGGCATCTTATTCCGACACCTGACACTAGACAAAAGTTTTTTTTTTTTTTTTTTTTTTTTTTCGTCTTACGTGGAGTTTGCGTTGTGGTTTGGAATGAACTGCAAGCCGGTTTCTTTGAATCCATCTTCTACTTTTGTCGAAAGTTTACTTAAGTTTTGTTGCTCGAGTTGTCTTCGCTGATACTGAGAATAGCCAGGTGACCCAGTCTCAAATTCCGTCCCAAATCCCTCTTATTTATTTTACTGTACAGGATTACTGTAGCAGGCAATCACAGTGATCAGAGAAGGGCTCATTCAGCCCATCAGACAATTGTTTAAGCATGTATGGGTTAGAAAAACAGGTATTTTTAACATAAAATGTTGTCCGATGCACCTTTAATGTAGGCTATATTAGACAAGATAAGGGACTATGAAAAAGATGGACAATTATTCTCCCAATACGCCAGACTCACCGCAGTGAAGCATTCTTACAGCTGGCGAATATATTGCCTTCCAGCCTAACAGGGGAGAAATATGCCTGTCTGACAAGCATGTACTCGGAGCCCAAAAGCTTGCTCTATTCTTCCTGCTACTACAATACAATGATCTTTCTCCCTGTTATTCATTCCTGCTATCTTTCACAGTCCCACAAGGTTTATGATTCCAGTCCCTTTTCTACATATTTATTAGTATATTCTGAAATTCACCTTTACATTATGATAGTAAGATATTTCAAAGCAATATCTCGTTGTATCCATCCATTCCTGAGCTCCATACATGTAAGCGTGGAGGGAGAAAAAAAAAAGTCCCTGTGCGGCCACAATGTAATTGAAAAACTCTTTCCCTGAAATCATTTCCCTCTAGACCATGAATTATTGAAATGAATAAAGAAATAGCTCCGTACTAGCCTGATGTGTCTGATCTTTGATACTTGGGAGAGCAAAAATCAATTTCAAGCAGATTGGTCCTATAGCCTGGTCTATTGCTAGAGACAGAATATAGAAAATGAACTGAAAAGACTCAGATTTCATGCCTTCATATTTCCCTATCTGCTGGCTACCCGACCAGACAGGTAATTTAGATCAATGGAAATCAGCTCATAGGTGCAACCAACCATGACCGGTGAGACAAATCAGAGAATATATGGTCATATTTCAGATAGTAACTCTAATAAAGATTTAGAATGCACATCACAGGCATGATAAAAACCCACCACGATGAAAGATATACCAACTCGCAGGGTTGTTTTGCAATATCGAGCGACGCTGCTCATGGGACGGCATTTTTTAATCAGAACTCTGGAGACTATTGCAGCTAAATACTCCCAGAAAGAACATGAACGTCTTTCATCTCTCGTCCCTTTAATACAAGGAAGTGGAGAGCTGAGCCAGATAAAAACTAGAGAGTGAGTGATAGTACAGAGGGAAAAGCTAGTGATTTGCTGTCAGGTGCTCAACTATCTGCCTGAAAAGAACTCGGAGAGCCGGTTTTTCCGCTCTCCCGGAGTGTCAATTACCGTGAGCTGCTCTGCACCTGCTTGTGGAGGCCTCCATCTCGGCTCTCTCCACCACAGACGTCTACACCCAACTAACGCGAGCTCTGATTGAGAACGTTGCGTATGGATTAAGGGGAGTCGGGGACACTTTCTCCGCCTTCCTTGCTCGCCAATTAGACAGCGGTCGGACTGCTAGATCTCAGAGATGTCTCTCTTCCTCACATTTTTTCTCTCCTCCAGGCTCACTGCTCCACCTATTCCGTAGCAAAGATGGTCCTTGTTGATCTACAGCTCTTTTGGGAAGGGCAGGTCGAATGTCATGGAAAAAGGCGGGAAAATGAGAATATGCAACTGTTTTTTTCTCTCTCTCCTCACCTCAGCTTTCTTCAACTGACACTGTCTGTTGGCATATACTTATAAAGGTGAAGTATGTCATTTCCTAGCCAAAAGAATTGCAAAAATAACTATTTTTCCAGATATTTATAAAGAGAAAATGTGATAGTAGATAGCAGTAATGTCATAGAAGAACTATTTTAGGTTCCACAAAGAATTGTCAGTGAACCACTGTACGAGCCATTATACAAAAGGTTCTTTATAGTGGAAAAGGGTTTGATTATTCTTTTTAGAACAGTTCCGAATATTAAAGAGGACTTGTTATGCGTTTTTATATTTTCAACTTTCTTTAGTATGTAATGTTGCTGTTTGAGTATGAAACATGTCTGCAGAGTTGTGGTCAACTCCAAAGTTATAAAGTTATTATCTATCAGTGCTCCCAGTTTTCTTCCTGGAATGTACACGTCACAATATCTCTCATCAAGAGTTTGTTAAGGGGCATAATATGACCTCTTAAAGGTTCTTCATGGTGCCTATTCAAGAACATTTATTTTTAAGGGTGTAGGCCATTGCTACACAGTTCCTTGAAGTTCTGGGTGGTTCCCAGTTGGTTTGTAGGGTGATCCTCAAGTGGATTTTTTGATATTGCGGTCCTATATTTAGGAACTTAATATCTGGACCACAATATCATATATCTGAGGTTTGTATGCAATATGCATACATTTACATTTATTCATATAGCTGACGCTTTTGTCCAAAGCGACTTACAATTGCTATATATGTCAGATAACTAGGGGTTAAGTGTCTTGCTCAGGGACACATTGGTGTCTAACAGTGGATTCGAACCCGGGTCTCTCACACCAAAGACATGCGTCTTATCCACTGCGCCATCACCACCCCATACATCATCTGTCAGGTGAATATTGTTTGTCTAATCATTTAGAAATATAATATCACACTTCTCAAAAATCTTTGAGATCATTCACAAATCTGTAGCATTTGATGATGTGGCATTGCTATGCAGTTTTAGGTGGTTCATAGTTGGTTGGTGGATTCTTACTAGCCAAAATCAAAAAAGCCAACCCCAAGTTATAGTTCATGCCATGGTATCATAAATATAAGATATTTTATAAGACATTTTATGTGGAGTTATATAGAAAAGTAAGCAGTAAAACAAGTAAAGCAAAACCAACAACCTAAAAAAAATGTAATGATGGCACTTGCCTTTTAATTTTTTGTAGTATAGTATTGTGCTTGGCTAAATTGCTCATGAAGACAAATTGGTTGTGATGTGTTTAATACATGCAGCATCAAACCACAAGGGCCTCGCAATATCCATGCGGCTCTGGTAACTCTCATTCACTGTTCTGGCTGCTTTGCCACAGCCTATAATGTTCAAATAATTCATATATTTAAGCAGACGAGTGAAAGTCCTCTCATGGGAACATTTAACTTTTCATTTCAGGATGAATCTCTTAACATCCCCTCGGGGGCCATCGTTTCATTGAAGGATCGACACTGTCCTAGTTAAAATGATATTGGTTCAGCATTGGCCATATCTGCTGGATTAAAGTGACTATTAATGTATACTTAATGTGTGTGCTATTCTTTATACTAGCTTGTGCAATGATTTATAGTCTCTTATTGACCATATACTGGAAGTAGTTAAACGAAATAGCTGTCTGCTCAGTGTCTGCTTTGACTTCAAGCCAGTGGGACTGTAATAATAACACTAAATTCCTCGTTTTAAATAACAATGATACTATTGATAATATAACAATTTATACATTTATTAATTTAATTAATATAATACAAATGTATAACAGCAATTCATAATAATAATTAATATTATTTATAAAATATGTAAAATAATAGGTAGCCTATGAATTTCCATTCTGATCAAGTAAAAAAAAAAAAGATATTCATCGGTGTACCATATATATATATATATATATATATATATATATATATATATATAGAAAACAAAACTCATTTTCGGAAGAAGTCATTATCATATATTTTAGGGTGAAAATTCTTATGTTGGTCATACTTCCAAAAAAGTATAAAATCTGTGATTCTGAATGACAGTCTCCACACCCACATGATGACTGACAGCCACACACTCTCCTCAAACATTGGATTCTTCCGCGCTGTGCCGTCCAGATGCACAACCCACGTAAAGTTGATAATTCCGCGAATAACTGTAATTGCAGATTTCGAACAGAGATGGCGACAAAGAATAAAGACTGCGGACTGCAGCTTTAACTGAATTCTTAAAAATCAAGAATTTAATAATAATAAAAACTATTTTACAATGTGGTAAAGAGTTATTATGGGAACCATCGGTGCAGTCTCATCCCAAGACGTTATACAACTGACGCTTTTGACCATATGTCAACATCCACCGTTTTAGGGTACCCTTTAACGTCGGTTAGATGACGTTATCTAATCCTAACCCTACCGCAGACCTAAACCTACCCCGTCACCTAACTGACGTTAAAGGTAAAGAGTCAGTTGACACCCCAGGATCGTCATCTAACCGACGTTAAAGGGTACCCAAAAATGGCGGATATTAACGAATGGTCAAAAGCGTCAGTTGTATGACGTCTTGGGATGAGACTGTGTTAGAACCATTGTATGTTAAACAGACCTGTTGTTAAAACATAATAGTGGGATAACCTATAGATCCACAGCCACATGCACACTCGCATTGCAATCAAAGAAATGTAAAAAAGGCTTTCGAAGGCGTGTGGTGTGTAGGTGGAAAATAACTACATTCAGCATGGGGGATGGTTACAGGATGAAAAATGCTATAGAGAAAATAACTCTGAGTGGAATGATTGCTCATCAGCCGGTCTTCTGTTTACTGGGGGAGTGGAGATTGTGAGCCGCAGAGCTTCGCTCTCTATGCCTTAGCCATACATGTGCTCTGCAAAGACATCTGGATTTGCCCAGCCTCACCACACAAACACTGGAAATCCCGAACAATAGCCTGCCGACACTGACCTTACCGTGCCAATAACACGACAGCAGCATCTGCCAGAAGCTATAAATCCACTAATATCTACTCGTCTCTTGTAAAGAAAGGGGGAAAGCATAGAAATGCTGTCTGTCAAAATCCTACCTTAACTTTTCACCGCAAGCTGAGTGTTCGAGCTTATGTTACCAACCTAAGTCAATGTAATTGAGTCCTTACAGGCAACACTGCTGCTTGTTCCAGTCACTCAACACAGCCAGTGGTGTCAGTCACATGAAACCTGCTGGTTGTGTTTGAAAGGCTGTTTAAGTGTCGCTGAGGCATTGTTCAAACTACAGCCAAGTCTAAGATGTTTTTTTGTTTGTTTTTTTTTTCTCAAATCTGATCTTCAGAACTAACTGTCTGCACAGGCACTTTGCATGCAATGAAAACTGTTTGTCCATACAATGTATTTTAATGGGTCCAAAACAACATTAGACCTCACTGACTTTCAACGCAACATAAACGTATCCTAAATTTGGTCCATTTGAGTCCATTTTAGTAATTCACTACTTTTGTGTGAAGAAAAGGATGTCCCACCTTCAAATGGAGCTTGATGGTGACTCACAAACCTACTTGGTCTGTTCTTTGATAATTTTTCAAACATTCTAATTGGTTGCAATCATTTAAATAATACTAATAATACTAATAATAATTCATTACATTTATATAGTGCTTTTCTTGGCCCTCAAATCGCTTTACATGACCGGTATCGTATCGAAAAGCTCTCCTGCACTACGCTAACCCAAACATGGGCATTTCCTTTCTATCAGTAACCAATCGTGAATGTCCAAAGGTTGATTTGAAGCTAATGACGAAATCTCAGTGGCTACTGCTGGTTTCTGCTAACGTGATTCGCTCAGACGCATCACGTTGTGCACTCTGCCAATGATTGCCATGTTATTAAATAATCACTTTGCATGAGCTTGAAATATGAGAATATATTTCACATATGTATATATATATATATATATATATATATATATATATATATATATATTACTAAGGGCCTGAGCATTTATTCTGTTTTTCAATTTTTTTCCCCCAATAGAAATGTATTAAATTATTTAAATGCCTTTTTCTCAAAATGATTTTTTGTCATTCTCCACTACATATATCTCAGCCTATGTAGCATATACGTACACCAAACTTTCCAGGTATACATTTACCAGTATTCTGAAGATTTTTTTTTTTTTTTTTTTTTTCTGGGGATTTGTTAATAAATCATTCCTGGCCAGATTTTTGTGACATTTTAATTATGGCGAAAATCGATTTTTTAAGGCTATAGACAGTATATTTTGATTTCCTAGGTAATGAAAGCATATATCCTGAAATCCCTCTGAACTTTTTTTTTCATCTTGTCTGTAAACAAAACGAAAAAAGAATTTTGCACCTGGCTTTATCATATGTTCAGGGGCGAGTTGCATAAACTGCTAAGACTATAGTCTTACAAGTTAGTCATCCAATTTCATAACTCTAAAAGTAATAAAGTTCATAACTTTTTAAAGTTAACTAGTTCTTAACTAGTCAAACTAGTTCTTAAGACACTGTCTTAACATAATGGCTATGTATATGTAACTGGTCCCTGATCTATACCGAAAAAATAGCAAAATTTGCACATATTTAATGAGATAAACCTAATTTGCATAATTAAACATACACAATTCAAAAACGTATAATACTTTTTATTATATACGTATGCAAGTAATCAACTGAGGAAGTTTCATGGTGATTTCTTTTATTTAAAAAAATTATATTCTGCATAAGAAAGGCATTGATTTTGAACCCTAGGGAGGCCTGCAAAAAAAAAAAAACTAATCAAGATAATTGTTAATTATTCAACGCATTCAAGTTCACGAGGAAAAACTGCTCGTTTTAATTCATTGACTCATAAAGAATTAGTCATTTATATATAATGTCTGGATTATTATCTCACACAACTATGTAAGCTTCAGTGCATTTTGCATTTAATTCATTTTCATAACACTACCTGGACAGAAATCTATAAAAATAATATAAGCACAAACCTCTGTGACAGAGTGCATTTAGAGTTGTGCACTTAGAGAACAGCGTAATGAAAATTATCTTGTTTTCCATTATAGTCCTTTATTGCTTCTTAAGCAGAGATTAATTCTAGAAAGCGACCCTTTTTTGCAGAAAAAAAAATGCAATTAAGGTTAAACAAAGCAAAATATATATAGTGTATGTGTAATAGTAGAGTTTTATTTACATACACCAAATATTTGAAAATTAAAATTTAGTAATTCGTCAAATTACATTTTGAGGATAGTTTTGAGTTTTAGAGGAACGTGGCTTGATACAAAAACAATTACAACATTCAGGATCCTTTACTCACCCTCATATTGTTTTATCTTCATTCTTTTTGTGAAACACAAAGACTTTCCAGCTTCGATGCAAATAATTAAAATTATCATTAAAGTGACCCAATCAACTTTTTGAAGTCATATGATAACTGTTTTTTTTTTTTTTTTTTTTTTTTTTTAATAATCACAAACATTTTTATGATTGGAAAGAGGTAGGGTAAATAGTGATAAATTCTCATTTTGGGATGAACTACTCCTTTAAATACACAACCAAAGAAATTCATCCCCTAATTTACCCAAGCTTTCTAAAATATATGATTGACAGTCATTTGATACGCTGAAAGTAAAATAGGTTCATGCCTAATCCTGGTGCTAATTAGGAAGGTTCGTCATCCAATCCAGAAACAGAACGTAAGATTGGAGGATAGAACAGCACAAGTACATTGCTCTACTGTGACTCTTCAGGGCCGTGATTAAAGCAATGAATAGTAAAAAGACACAGCCCTGAGAAGACATAAATAGACCTTCAGAGAATCCTCCTCTCTGGCATCTGCTGAGAGCTCAGCAAAGAGCAATCACAGAGGAGACCTCGTTCATATCTCAGTTGTTTGTCCCAGACAAATGGAGAGCAAATAGAAACATTCTCATAAGTCTCCTTAATTCTTCTGAGAAAAAAAAAAAGAGCTCAACAATCTCAATCTCCTTTCAGAAGATCTCTACTCTATCAAATAATAAATCAAAATAACAACAAAAAAACAATAATTAACAATTTTTAATAAATAAAAATAAAGCCTATATGAAGTTCCTTTTAACTCTGGAGGAGTTAGTTATATAATTAAGTATGCACAAGAGATGACACTACATTACTGGGAAATTGCAGACAATTAAATCTTTTTTTCTGATTGTTCAGGAAACAAGTGCACACAAATTGTAGACAAGTACACAGGGTTTGTTTTTTGTTTAGTTTTTTTTACATAACAGCATATATTGCAAAAAAAAGTAATTCTTAAAGTCCCTATTGTGAAATATATCTGAATGAAATGACTTCTCGAACAAAAAAAATTTAGGGCGGGACTTAATTGTGTCAATTGGGAATTGATTGGATGGGTGTGGATTGCTATTGGTCAATCTCATGTGAGTGACAGTTTGCCCTGCCCTCACGCCAGCCATCAGAGATTTCGCTTAAAGATAGAAGGGAAGTTATTTTGATTAAATAGAAGTTATTTTGATTAAAGAATGTGAGGGTACATGGTTAAAAAAAAAAAAAAATATATATATATATATATATATATATATATATATATATATATATAATTATGTGCATAGATATTTCATATATAATAAATACTGCAATATTCCATAAAAATAACAAAATTTTATTTCCTTTATCTCATTCGTTCTCAGACCTCTGAAATGAATGTGAAAGTCTTCTGAGCTCTGAGAGTCTCCTGACTGTCTCTGGCCATCTGTAATCAGACAGGCAGGCCGTCAGAGGTTCAAACCAATGTGGACCAGTCTCTTCACAATCAAAACAGACAGAATGAAAGCCATTTGAGGTGGCAGACGAGAGATGCCGTGTTGATGAGAGAAGGTAGCATCAGTCTGTGGACAATCAGTTCAGCAGTGCTGTCTTTCCTGTCTGTCTCGTGCTTTTGCCAGGCCTGTTCGTTTTCTCATTACTGCTGCGGATCTGACTCTATAGTATCCAGCTGCAGACCCGCAGCACCACCAGTTTCAGAATCCCAACCGGAAGTAAGGGGCGGAGCTTACATTCTAACACCAGCGCCAGGACACACATGCTTGTATATATATTTAAGAAATATTTTCTTGTATATACTGTATATAAATTTATATTACATATAAATATTTTATATATAAATAATATTTGTTTCTCTTAAATATACATGCATGTGTGTGTATTTATATATACAAAATAATTACAAGTATACACAGTGCACCCACATATATTATGTAAACAAAAACTTTTATTTTAGATGTGATTAATCGTGATTAATCATTTGACAGCCCTAATATATATATATATATATATATATATATATATATATATATATATATATATATATAAAACGTATGGCCATTTTTTTTTTATAAAATATACTTTAATTTCACAAGAACATATGCAGCATGCATTTTTCTTTGTGTAAAATAATAATGTCAAAATCTAAAAAAGAGAGAGAAAATTCGTCATCGTTTTAAACAAAACAATAAAAATGTATACGACAAATGACCAATTTAACCCATAGGTCCATTTTATCACAAAAATCCTGTATAAATTTAACTCGCAATCTATCAAATGAGGAATTCACTTTCAGGCCCATTTTGTCCTTATATTCTTGCAAAAATAACTATAATTCAATAATAACAATTCCGCCCCTCCCTCACTTCCGGTTCTGGCGCTGCGGGTCTGCAGCTGGATATATCTCATCTGACTATATACTCCACTTCACAATGACAAAAGGACACGAAAAGACAAACGAACCGATGCTTTTATGTTGTGATAGCTACAGTGTAAAGAGATTTGTAAAGAGAGAAAACGGTTTTTGTTCCTCTGGTGATTATAGTGTATCATTCTGCCATTAAGAGTAGATTCTCTATTAAACACATAGCTAATGCAACTTCAATGTGCTCAACGATTAATCATCTCAAAATGATTCACTGGCCTCATGTTTCTCACTGTGGGCTATAAAGCTGTCCGGCGCTCTTTGAGATGGGGTCAAACACTGAAGCTCTATGGCTGAAGCGTCTCAGTGGGGAAGCATGGCACATTATATGAATTAAAGATGAATTATAGCGAAGCTTTCCTCCTGATATTCACCAGAGAAGATCTACTGGCTTTAATGTGTGTTTTAGCACCTGTTTAGATATTAGCAAAACATTCTTGCAAGGGATTTTAAGTCAACGTGAAAACTAAAACATTTACTTTCTTAAAACACATTAATGGTCTTATTGTACGTTATTAATTGGTGCACATTATTCCACATAAAAAAACAACAACATTGAGACTGCCATAAATATTTAATTAAAAACATCACCAAATAAATAAAGAAATATATATGCCAATAAATAAATAATGAATTTACTTTTTTTTCCCCATTGGACTTTGATTTTTTTTTTTTATTGACATATACAGTATTTGGCTTATTTAAAATGTATGTTTTTATTGACATTGACACACACACACACAATAGAAATAAGAAAATATGGTTAATATAATTATAGCAGTAAATAATGAATAGGACAGAACAGAACAGAATAGAACTGATACCTTTATTGAGGGATAGATTTTTGTATGTATTAATAATACACTCCAGTAATTAATATTTTGTAATTGTTTTATTTCTATTTTGTATAATATTTTGTATTTGTTAATATCAACATTTTGTAAAAGATTCTTCTTTTGTCCCGTTCTACATAATGTTTCACATGGAAATATGCCACATTGTGCACACTTGGTTGTAATGTTACAAGTTGACTTTAAAATCAGGTTACATTTGTAATATCTATTCTTATTTTTATTTTTTTATTTTATTTTTTGGGGTTATGTGATTTCTATGGTAGCACATTGCAGTTCATTTCAGAGAATTCCAGTGAGTATTCTCCAGCCTGAGTTTTATTCCCTAAAAACACCCAGGCAGAAATGTGTGGTTTATTGAAAACAGGGAACTGAATTCTCCATCCATCTGAAAGAGTTGTTATAAACTTCTACTATGTACTTTTAACCATAATGTCAGTAGAAAAACTAGATTTGATATATAAATGATTTCCCAGGGTGCTCAGTGTGGCTCTGGCTAAAGGGAAACACAATCAAATCATGACACACACAACAATGCACCTAAAAATCATTCAATTTAACTTTTAAAGCCAATATAAGGTAAATTGAGCCTATTTAATTCAACAATACTTTTATACACTCACTTAAATTATTATTAGGAACACCATACTAATACTGTGTTTGAGCCTCCACATTGCTGAAATGTTTCTATTCTCTTCCTCCAATGTGAATTCCAGGGGTTTAATAAGAGGGTAGCAGTTCTCCACAATTGGCTATTGGCATAATGGCCTGTTCACAAGAATTTTGACCGTATTAAATGACACAAGATTATAAAGTATTAACAGTATTGTGCGCTACAACTACAGTCCTAAAAAAGAAAAGAAAAAAGTTTGGATCCCTGAAAGGAATGTTCGGTATACAAACAAAGATACAGACATTTCCTTGTTCAAAGACAGTGGTCAGACAAAGGCCGGTGTTATTGATTGAGATTGTGTTCTGATAGCCTCTTTCAGCCTGCGGTCACACCCTCTCTATGTTCTACAGACGCTCTGAAACGCCAGCGATCAATACATGCCTTGCGCTACCGCCAACTGCTGCTTATCCTCTAACCTGGGGCTTTCTTTGTTGTTTATTTTTCAGTTTCGGCTCAATGAAACAAATCTCAACCTTAATAAATATCATCTTGTGTCCATGGATAGGCGTGTTAAGCGGTGGAGATTAAAACTTCTCGGTTCTTCTAAAGTGTGTGATGTCTATCAGCAAGTCAATTTATGGCTGCTGGATCTGTAGCTTGTCTGAATACACATAAACATGAAACATCAATTATATACAACTTTTATAGTGGTCTTTTTTTCTCATTTATAATGTTAGTCAAGTTTTTTGTAACAAAAAAGTCATAGTTGACTTATTTAACACCAATTTTTCAATCAGGTTTTTTCAAGGAGTTAAAAAAAAATGTTTTTTCAAGAAAAATATATCTCATAATCCAGATAATGAACTCGTTAATTCAGAATAACATAGCAGAAACTTTTTTTTTTACATGAAAAATTATCTTGCAATTCTGAGATAATTAACTTGTTAATGGTTTCCAGTGACTTCTGACCGGGAGGATAACAAGATTGACTCAGGAAACCAAGGTTACGATAGTAACCAGAGACAATTTCAGTTGGTCTGAACCTCTACCTCCACAGCTCTCTTTTCACTGCTCAACAAATGAATAATCAGAATACAAGTAACTATGAGAAATGCATTATAACATAAGTTAATCCAGGAGAATGCAAAAATACAAATTATGCATTAGGGCTGCATGACATTGGGGGGTTGATCCTGCGATATTTCATTTTTCTTTATTTCTGCTTTATATTTCCAACTGATCTCTGTAGCAGATTTATACAGGTGGAGCTGAGGAAGGTGTAGGGACCGTTTACACCGGCACGCGCATGCCCAGTGTTGGTGAATAGTCACGTGATCCGCGTTTTCAGTCGTTTTAATGTGGACGGAGATCAATTCTAATAAACAGATAAAACGCTGGTGGACGGAGATCATATTCGTTTTAATTCTCCATTTTTAAACGAAAACACAGTAGTGTGGACGGGGCCTAAGAGGGGTTATTGCTGCTCCCCCTGCTCTTATCCATGCAAGGCTGCATGGTTGCACAGGGAGTTCTCGCCGAGAAACGAACCATACCGCCAATCCTAACTGTATGCTAATTTTGAATCGTATTTGACGATAGTGGTCCTGACAGAAATGTAGTTAAGGATATAAATATCATCAGATTGTGTTAAGGGCCCATCAGCCTGTGGCATCTAGAGTTTCAAAAACTTGGTAAATTTATGGAAATAATTTTATTTCACCATTGTGCAGCCCTATCATCGAATGCAGTCAGATTAAGTTGCAATCAGTTACAACAAGGCACATGAATCATATCCTGGAATGTTTTGAAAGGAGATCCAGGAGCTGTTTGCTATTGCAGAAGTCAAACGTAAAAGTATAAATACACACCCTGCAACCATCAGATCTGCAAACTCACGAGCACTGAACCAAATTCAGTCCACAGTCCCACACATAAGTCACCTTTTCGCGAGGGGGATTGTTGACAAAGTACTGTTGGGTTGAGGTGGGAGTCTCAGGAAAGTTTAGAGCAAGTAATGATAGGGATTAGAGTTGGTCTTATCAATCTCGACCCCATTAGACTTCAGTGTCTACTCTTGGATGCCTTCCTCTGAAACAAAGGCCAGCATGGAGCGGCTATCAGAGAACTCCCACCAGCTATCTGTAACAGATCGATACTTGCAACTCCCACACACCCGCTGAGTGTTGGCTGACATACTGAATCACGCATACACACACACACAAGCCTGCCAGCGCTACAAAACAGTGCATCAAAGCTCCATCACATGCAAGATTTCCGAAGGGATGTCTTATTTAAGCTTTCATGTCCGATTATGTAATACAATGATGTTTTTGAAATCATGGGCAAAGAGAACAGCAGCAAATGAAAGCAGGCACTTGTATCCATTAGCATTACTGTTACCCACAATTCCTGAGGTTGCATTTACATTTCTGGCAGATGTTCATAATTGCATGGAAGTGCACATCGGACGGATACAATAAAAGAATGTAAATGCATGTCGTACAGGACAGTGCAATTGAATAAGTAGTCTAAGCTTTAGACTGCATGCCTACCACAGTGATGGTACCCACACATCACTGAAAACCGCCCACAGTGATTGGCTGGCTTCACGCAATGTATTTCTCAATAGCAAGCTCAGAACTTTTCAAAATGGTGTTGCTTTTCTGGTAACAAGCTAGTTTGTACAATGAGTAGCAGTATGGAATGACAAAATTTCTTTTGTCACATTGCAAATTCAGCTCTACAGTCAAGCGAGCTTAGGAAATATGCAAACTCACTCTACTAAAAGGGATTGTCTCTGATATGTAATGTCTGTAATTTCACGTCAGTGTATTTCTTTTTATTGGATGGTTTGTGAATGCACAAAAGTTACGATATTTAAGCAAGTGTACATGCTCAAGTTTAATTGCTGTTACCCTGATTGAGATCACCGTTGTGTTTTGCATATAAATACCACTTTGATTTAACAATTTGCGCAAATGTACTAATGTATACTTATTGGAGAGATTACAATTTGCAAAATTGGATATTTTACTTGTCAGAGATCATCAAATCTGGAATTATGTTTATTTTTCTTACCACATTGGCTTTTTTTCAGGCTTAGATTAAATAAACATGGTCGGGGAAAGAAAATATATAAAAATACAGAAAAAATATTCATTTCTTTCAAAAAAAAAAAAAAATATATATATATATATATATATATATATATATACACACACACACACACAGTAAACATACATTTCATTCCAGTTTCATGCAACATTGGAGTCTGAACAGTGCTAAAGAGAGACTAAAGTGAGGTCAGGCAGACAAAAAAAAAAAAGATGATGAAAGATGAGTAAAACTGCTAGCCACCAAGGATTTAGCTTAAATGTTGAATTACCTAAAAAATACTCCTGTGCATTTTTCTCTCCTCTATTTACTTCTGCTTTCTTCTTCACCAACATCATCACACCCACAACTGCCCAAACCCACATGGGCTTTGCATGAAAAATCTATCTCATTAGTTTCAAACCAACTTGTCAGAGTGCAGTAATGCAATGTTCTGGCTCCCTAGGGGCATATTCTAAATTCAGCCATGTTTGTGTATGTGTGTGTGTGTGCTTGCTTGTTTGTGGTGGGCCAGGTGTCTAAAGGGGATTTATCCACCGTTAAATGTGAAATGCTTTGAGAAAGATGATTTACATATCAATTAAGCATTAAAGGCAGGTCATTTGGCTTCTCGCATAATGTTATACACACATTTCAGATCTCTAGAGGTTGACGGCAGCCCTTTCTCAGTGTCCGGCTGCACGCATACACACTCCTGCTCATTAATCATGGAGTGGGTGAGTGTGACAGGTGAGCAGAAGGTGCGACACAGCCTCACCTCTCTCCGCGCTCCGCAGGAATATAAACATCCTGCGGCGAACCTATCCTGACTCATCCTCCCTGACCTCCCTCTTTCTCTTCTGCTTTCTTGCTATTTGATCACATTTCTGTTTTGAGCTTCCATACAAAGTGTGTCGTATTCCTGCCACCTTTCCACTCTCCCTTCCTCTGCACACATTACCCACGTTCCTGACATGCGATGTCACGTATGCGATTCGCAGGTGCATTAATAAACATGAGCTGAAAAACCCTGCTTGTAGCACACAGATAATCTAAAAATGAACTGGACAAAAATATAGTCACAAAATTAATACGACTGAGAGATTGAGGGAGACACTGGCTAAAAGTGTTTCAAACCAGATCTGATGTTTATTAAAGACTCCTCTCCCTGCAGCCCCACACTCATAAGCACCTTAATTATGGAAGTCCTTTATTCATCTCTTACTTACCAAACGCCCACCAGCCTTCAAGCTCTCCCCCACGGGCTCTCTCTCTCTTTCTCTTTCTCTTTTATTCTGTTTTTCTTTGGTGATTTCCCTTCACTAAAGGTGGTATCAGAGTATTGGATCAGTGCTGGAACCCTACAGAGAGCTGCGGTGTTATTTTACTACAGTCGAGTTCTTGATGTACGTTTCCCACCTTCTTTAAAGTCTAATGTTAATTCAGTGATGCTAATTACTTGTGAGAAATCAAACATCCCATCACAATATAACTTTCTGCTGGAGTTTTCATAAAGAGTTTATATGAAAGACAACATTTACCTTTTCAAAAAAGACAACATACTTCATCATATATTTAACATCCAAAGTCCTTTAAAGAATTGCATGGTGCATGTCCAAAAAAAAAACACTTAGTACTATACTATACTGATCAAGCATCCACACTGAATATTTTAGTGACATGGTTTACTGCTTCCTGTTTCTTCTCTCTTTATCTTACATAAAGTTCACAACAAAAGCTTGTAAACCGGGCTATGGAAAACGCTTCACATGAACATCTCATTTCATGAGTATGAAACAGCAAGAACTGACAACTGTCCCCTCCAAATTTATTGAGATCAGTGCAGGAAACGAAGGGAGCAATTGGTTGTTTTGTCTTTAAAACATTGACAACACAAGGCAAGGGATGCTCATCAAGGACCGAAAGGTTGAAGCTCTTTCTACATTACAACTTCCCACAATGCTCATCTCTCAGAACTGGTTTGAAACTTCAAGCCAAAGTCAATGATTCACTGTCCTTCAATTATTTTTCTCATTTGTGGACTTCCCACCTGGATCCCTGAGGTTATGTTCATCATTATTTTGTTAACTGGTGATTTGGCTCTGTTGTGGAACATTGAGTTTAGTCATAGAGGTTTGTTTACTCTAACAATTACCGTCAACCCCCTGCTCACTGATTTCTCCAAAAACTCCTACGCTTGCACATTCTGCCATGCACTTTAAATCAAACACTTATTTGAATATTTTTTTTTTACGTTTTGCAGGAACTTTCCGGCTCTCACAAACAAGAACTAGGGCAAATGTCATTGGAGTTGTTTTGATTCTGATACTAGTATCGGAAATGCCGCTGATACCAATACAAATTCTGCTATCGGTCTCAGCGAGTACTTATACCCGCGTACCAATCTGATACCCTTTTCTTAAACAATATTTGCTTGCTGCAAATCGGAGATTCTTCTTCGCTGCTCTAAACAGTGGTTGCTTATGGCAACAGCACAACTACCTGTGTTGCCATAAGTAACCACTGTTTAGAGCAGCAAAGAAAAAAAGTGTGCTAAAAAGCCACTAAAACGGCGACATGTCTCATATGTCATAGTGCAGTTTCGAGGGGTGACACGAGATTAGCAGCTTCAAGATTTAATAAAGCATTTGAGGACACGTCTCCCCGCAGAACACACAATGGCAAGGCCGTGCCAGAATCAACAATCTCTGGAAGTTTCATTCAAACGAAAAGAAAAGTTTACAAAAGACAGTCAACGAGCGATAAATATAACCGACAAAATGATCGAGTTTATTGTTCTGGATGACCAGCCGCAGTCAAAACTGAAATGCAAAATGCTGAAATGCTGTGTATTTAACAAAATTGTTTCTGGATTTTAAGTTATAAAAAGAGTTTATTTTCTTATATTATTCATATATAATTTTTTAGATTCCTAGACTTACAGTATTTGTTGCACTTTTTTATACAGTTATATTGTAAATCAAAAAAAAATTTCAGTTTAGTATTAGATGTGTGGCTGCATTTTAGGTTCTTTTTCACTTAAAAAAAAAATATATATATATATATATATATATTGCTGTGAAATGTATGCTAGATAATAAAAATACTCCATTTCACTGTATGTATTTGTTCATGTTTTATTAAGGGTTAAGTCTGAAGCATAACATAAAATAATTATATAATTTCATACAGGGCTAGTCTAAATTGTAATACACACAGGTATCGGATCAGCACTCGGTATCGGTCGATACACTGAGTCCAGGTATCGGAATCGGTATCGGGAAGGGAAAAAGGCTATCAGAACATCTCTATATGTCATAAATCTTTAAATTAAACATTCGTCTTTTTTAATTGTATTAATTATTTACCATGCAATTCCATGACCATTTACAAGGTCACTGAATTTGACCTTTTAGATGAACTATTCTTTCATTGATGTAACCTAATTTAGTCAGATTAAATCCCTCATATAACTGAAAATCATTTCAATGTTACCACATTGAAATAAGAAAGTATGGAAATATATTCAGTATAGGGAGAGACACACTTCTCAGAGAATACGTTGGTGAATTACAGAAAAAGAGTGTAGCCGTTAGAACTGATTAAATGAACCCGAGCCTCCCCCTTGTCCTGCTCTGGCAAACGTCCCCTAGTGCATGTTCATGTCCCCAACATGCACATTCATTTCATCTTACCCTTTATCTGTTTGTAGTTAATTCTCATTCATCTATCTCTCGAATCTCCCCCCCTCCCACACTCTGCCTGTTCTGTTTTTATTGGAAGGCAACAGGATTGGTAATTGTGGTCGGCGTGGGAGAACCCTAAACGCCTTCCCCTTGGTGAACGTTTGAAGTTCTGCTTCCTTTCTCCATGATGGATTTTTAATGATCTTCTCTATAAACGCAAAGCCAGTTGTTCATGACGGCAATTACAATAACTATCAACAAACTCTCAAACAGGCCAATTAAAAAGAAGGTAATATTATGAACTGCTCACCCGCAAAGGTTAAATTAGGCTGGTGTAATGAGACACTCTGAGAATCCGTCTTCATCGTCTTCGGCACGTGCAGAATTCGTTGTCAGGAGAACATGCTTTCGCTGTGATCTCAAAACAGATCTGAGAATTCAGCAGGGTGCTTTGGAGAATAGTACATACGATCGCAGCATTATATCAAAGAAATTCACACATTGCTGTACAGACACATCATAAATTTGAATAAAGCCATCCTGTCCTCTGTGTAACAGTGAGAGGAGAAGAATTGAAGTCAAGGTTAGCTTTATTTCAAATTAAGTTTTCACTTTTGCTTCACTCTCTAAAATGACTTCTTGAAAACGCAGATATGGATATTGAGATGGATCATGGATAGATCATAAACAGACAGACAAAGGGATGATAAAATAATGGATGGATAGATATCTGCTGTTGTTTCGTTCACACATTATGGATCATGCCAAGCAAACTTTGGGACAAAAGGAGAACTAAATTGAGGATCAATATCGGCGTGGCGTTTTTGAGATGCCGAGAGCTCCGAATCCGCAACTAACTTGGACTTCACAAGTCACGACTTGACAGAGATGCCGCTCTTGCAAGTACTTTATTAGACAGGTGAGAAAATTCAACGCATTCTCATGCTAGGGCATCATCTAGTGAGTGACGCTTTGACAATGCATATACATTCAACGCACATGGCGCCCTTTAGCGTAAATATAACACGCTTCGGTTGTGAGTAGGTTTAGGTCTGGGGTAGTGTTAGGGTTGGACCACTAGGAGGCGCTAAATAAATTGTGTTAAATTGTATTTTTGTAATTAGATATTTTTTTCTCTCTTGAACCGCAAGACAAAATAGCAAAGAGCACATTTTTTTTTTCTATTTAATTAATGCAATGGTGAAAAATAAATGGAAAAAATGTGAAGCACCACGTTCAGTACTTGGCCTTCAGACAAGCGTTTCATTATTCGGCTTCGGCCAAGAATTTTCTTTAGGCTGCATCCCTAAAACTGACCTGTGTGAGTACATTAGTAATTCAGCACTTGTGGGTAGTTCATAGGAATTAAATGTCCTTATTCCTTTAAATCCGCGGGACTAGCGTGTGGTGCTGATATTTGTCTTGCATTAGCAATCACACCCTGCTTCATACCACAGTCATGTTAAAAAAAAACATGCATGTTTTCATTTATTAGATCCATCGGCATGACAGCAAGTCTCATCATTCTGCTTATCACTGTGTCATCAACCTACACTGTAAAAAAAAGTTGCTGCCTTAAATTTGAGTACACTCAACATGGAAGTTTAAGTAATTTCAACTTAAATTACATTAAACTGACTATGAAATAAGTAGAATCTTGTAGAACTTCAAAGTTAAAATATTGCTTGACTTATGTTGATAAGCATGGGCTTTGGAAATTTCCCAGCCCGAAGTCTAGCGTGTCCTTCAGCCTACAGGTGACCCCTCCCCTCGCATAATTGTTGCAATTACAGAATAATTTGGGAGTTGTTTGGGGCTGTTTCTCTTTTGGGAGATCATTAAAACTGTGTGTTTAGTGAGACCTGTAGGCCAACGTTGGCCACAGATGCACGCTCAAATTAGCAGCACAGTCATTCTAAAGGAAACCAAATGAAACGAGCCCTTGGGTTTGTTTGGTGGGTGTTCGCTGTGCGCAGCTGGGCCTCGTGTAAAGTGTAGCAGGCAGTCATGGGTAATTAGTGCCTACTCAAAAGGTGAAGAGGCATTTTAAAATCTCATGAAGCCTTTCAAGGGTGATAACTCCACTGGAACACACTTAGGAATTTGGCAAAGGGTAATATGTTTTGGAGTAGGTAACGGAAAGATTATGTACTTTTTAATGGGATGTTTAGTGCAGATGTGTTAACATTACGCAGCGAGCCACGGCGGGTTGAACGATCTCATTTCCCAGTAACATTATCATATAATCCATTTTATAGAACAATAAAAGTAGGTCACAGCAAAGTTTTGGTGTGAAACAATAACGTAGTCCTTTCACATTAATCGGATCGTGCCACAATGAACTGAACTGTACAGCATTGACTGTGTAATCCGGTTCTCAATGCTGAAGCAGTTGGAACTCTGACCTTTCAAAGTGCAGACCGTTTATATTACATATACAATATCTCTCTATGCAATGACAGGCCCAACTTTGCATCATGATGATGATTTTCATGCATGCTTTTGCCTCAAGATGGCATTTAGAGGGCAAAGAAAAGTAGTAAAAGCTTTACCAACCGTACAGAGAGATGCTCAATGCCTTATGACTGCGATTTTCTTCCAACACATATCGCATAAAATATACTACATCAAAAAATATACAATTATACACACACACACACAGGCACTATTTATTATAAAAATGGTCAGTTTTATGTCACGTTGCATGCCACTTTCTTACTATATACTGTATATAGAGCTAGGAAGATTATAGTGCTGCACGAGATTGAAGAAAAATATTTGATAATTCGATATGTGTAATTTTAACGTCAATATAAAGCGGGGTTAGGGTTTCAGGTAGGCCTGTTAAAAATATGTTTTGTCAAAGCCAGCTCGTTGCCGACCATAAAGTAAAGAGGATTACACATACAAATGAACGTTTTGCAATGTAAGATTACTTATTAAAGGGACTCTGTGTAGGAAATACCCCCATCTAGTGGTTAAATAGTATTTTGCATTCAAACGAATTTTGCTCTCCAGCGCCTCGCTGTTTCAAGTGCGTATTGCATCTACGGTTGCCGTTATGTACCAAAAATGCTATGACAGGATGTCTTGTAGTAACACTTCATCGAGTTTTTCTCCGGGTGAACAGGTTTGTAACTTAAAAAAAAAACCAGCAACTTATGTGTTAACTTATGTGTACAATTTATGTGTCTAGCTGTATAAATTAATTTTAATTCTCTGTACAATCTTATCCACATAGCAAAATCACAATTTTAGCTAATTGATCATTTATATATAAAAAGCTATAGAAAATCTTACAGAGAGCAATATTTTCTTCAATATTTTCTTACAATCATTATCTCTATATTCTTACTGAATTTATAGGTTATAAAGAATTAACTTACAAACCTTGTTTTTAGCACCTTCCTTCACAATAGCTGCGAGTAAAGTAGTCAATAGCTGCTATTCATCAAATACCTTGTTTAACTTTTTTACCTATAAATGTTATACTGTCTATATAATAAAGTACACAACCAAGCAATGACAAAAAAATTAAGTCAGACTGTAACATTGACTAACCTGTCGAGGAGAAAGCAGGCAACTTCAGCGTCTCTTCTGAAATCTTTCTGCTGCATTAGCTATTTCCACGGTTGAAAACGCTATCCCGATATTTAAGGCCATTGCACACTGAGCACGAAATATTCGTATGCGTATTTTCCTGTACGTCAGCCTAAAAATTCGTCACGCATAGAAACCTTGCACACCGAGTCCGTTGCGTATTTATTAAACCTTTGCGGGAAAAAACGCAAAAATACCAAATGGATTCGTCAAGCAGTGAGGATGATTTTTGCCCTCTCTCATATTGAAAAGAGAAGAAATAGAAAATATCCATCCAATCCTGAAATTGCGCCGAGAGGAAGGAGTTCATTATCAAGAAGTTGCGAATTTATCTGAGCGATTCAAAATTTACCTCAGAATGTCAGCGGGACAGTTTGATGCTTTGCTAGCGATTCTGGAGCCACATATTAAAAACAAGACCACCAATTTCCGTGAACCAATCGATTCTGAACGGAGACTGGCAGTGTGTCTGGTATGGACCAGGTATGGACACACACAAACACACACACACCCGCGCGCGGCCCGGTGGAAGCGCTGGGCAGACAGAACAGCTAGGCTGTTATTGTGTATGTATTGTGTATATTGTGCCCAAATAATACATTAGTTATCGAATAGGCTGCTCAATCACACTTTATTCGATCCTAAATTTCAATCTGATTGAAAGAGGATCGAGGTTTATTAATTTCATAATCCAATATAGAGAAGAGAACATAAACACTTGATCGAATTGAAAACCGAAACTGAAAGCACGGCGCATAATGTTCAATGATTTGAGGACGAGCTCCCCCGGCCCTGAATTGTCAAAAGACCTCTCAAAATGCTGGCTCTGGATGCGAAAAACGCAGAAAATCGAACCATATCCGATTAATTTTATGACGGAAAAATGAATGGTCTTGTTTTTTGCAATCTCCGGTCACGTTTCCTTTTTCGTTCAAGTCTGGCCTTTTTTTGCGAGGAGGATGCATTCTCCTGTGACTCGGCATATGGTCCGCAATTACAAATAATAGAGCAAAAGAGCAATCATAGGAGTGCAATGCAGCCGTTTAAACTTGCAGGGAGCGCGCCTCTCAATGTGACGTGACGATGGCTCTGAGTCTGAACGAAAACGCGTTTTGGAAACGCGTTTGGCTTGTGGTACTTTTTGACCCTCTCTGCTATTATAGTTTTCAAGATGGCGGAACGGACATGGAAGCCTCCGTGAACCTACCCGTCCCATGTACATAAAGATAATAAATTCTTCATTTACGAGGATAAGTCAGATAATTTGCAGAGGTATTTGTACACCATTGAGGACATATTTATGAATAAAAATATTGATTTCAGATAAGAAAATACCTAAAAATCTACACAGAGTCCCTTTAAGGACAAAAAAATATCTGTTACAGAAATATAACACAATGTATAGGGATTTAAATAAACAAAAGACAATAATCGTCCAATGGGGTAATAGATGTTGGTAAATAAAAGACAAACTAAAAGAGAACAAATTGGAGCAAACGACTTCTTTGGAGAACTACATTCCACCAGAGGAAGAAAGGTTGGGTAAATCGGTCCAAACATGTGTATATCCACCCATAAATTATCCACTCAACAGTGACGTGACAAGGATATATAGCCACCATCAGGTAGTGAATAAAAAGACAGGGTTGTAACAGTATGAATTAAATACTGATTCTTATTAAAGTTACAAAAGTTATTCTGTCAAGACCAGTGAATTATTTTGTCAATTTTTGTTTTAATAACATTAAGCACACAAACTGAAGAAGGGTTTATTAGGCTGCCGTCACTTTAAAAATCACTTTTTGATTGACTGAAATGAAGGAAAATTTAATAGGAATGAAAACGAAAACAAAATCAATTTTAATCGTTCTGACCTGAAACTTTGATTTAAAATATCCATTAACCGGTTAATAACGCTAGTTTATCGTTCTCTTTGATATTTTAATTTGGCAGAGACCAATCATGAATTGAGTAGTACATGTGACGTTGACACATCGTGAGTGAAATGCCCGAAAAAACAATGTTGTGTCGCACAAAAAGTTATGTACAAAGAATTGTATCACTCTTCTGGGGGAAAAAAAAAAAGTAAAACAGGTTAATATTTTTTACAGCTGTTTATGCTTTGTAATTAATACAGGTATTTCTGTTGGTTTTAACAATGTTATGAAAAAAATGTATGTTATTTTTATTTTTTGAGTGAAAATTACTCTTTTTTTGATACTAGGGATGGACATTTCGAGCAAAGATAATATTGGAAGATCGCTGAGTATTAGTGGATTATTATTTTTAAAATTACACCCCTCCCCCACATGCATATATAGGCTAAATAAAATGTGTTGTTCTTCTGTTGTCTGACAAGGTTGATTGACAGCTTTTATTTGCGTTATTGGCAGTGTGACCCTCTGGTTTCATGAAAGTGTCACCATCAGAACCGAAAACATGGGGATTTAAAAAAAAAAATAATCGCAATATTAAAAAAAAATAATCGCAATATTAAAATTGAAACAATAATAAAAAAACTATAAAAATGGGGATTTAAAAAAATAAATAAATAAATCGCACGACCTATAATAAAATCAACTAATCGAATATTCAAAAATCGCGACTCATCCCTAATTTATATATATTTGTTTAAAGTATCGGCTAGATTCTTCACGGAGTGAACATATTGATATGTATATATATATATATATATATATATATATATATATATATATTAAACCCTGCTTTTAAATGACTTTTGACCAAACTCGTTTATCTCATTGAATTGAATACAATTATCTTGTGTCTGATGTAAAAATACATGGTGAAAGAAAGTACTGTATATTCCATTCTTTAATATCAACAGCATGATGCGCATTAAACATTAGGCTATGTTATGTCAGGACTTCCAGCTAATTGTTGCATTGTTAATCATAGTTTAAAGTATTGAATATTAATGCATGTGCCTTTCCCTTTAAACACAGAAACGTGTAATTATCTCAATCCACAACTCAATCCAGTATACAAATCAAAGCCGCGCATGAGTTTGTAGAGGCAAATTAGCCAGAGAACAAATTAACATGATTACAAGATCAAATTTACACATATTATCTGGGGCCTAGGACTTTATTCTGTTTCAAGCTTTTGGAGGTCAACGCAGCACATCCTGTGTTGAGAGGTTGCCACTCAAACAAAAAGCAAAACCGCAATCACTTCAAAATTCCTTAATAGACTATGTGACAGAAAATTAAAAAAAAATCAAGGTATTACTTTATCTACACCTGCAATGAATCTGCAAAAAATTCTGCAGTGCAGCTGTAACTTTGCCATTAAAAAAAAAAAAAAAATCTGTCCATGGCTTAGATCTCATAGTGCCAAATCAAGACAGATCATAGCAAATGAGAAATGAGAGGAGAAGAGGACAAGGAGAGCTGATGGGAAGATGCAGCCATAAAAAAAAAGAGTGAAATGGAGTCACTGATTGGGGCGAGGGAGGGGGCGAGACTGAGCACTTGAAATAGAAGGTCTATTTATTGGAGTCTGATTGCATATCCATTCAGAAAGGTCACAACAAGAGGCCTCTGTTTCATGTCTGTAATCTGAATGCTCTGTAATTAACACATTATTTACATAAGCATGCATGTGAAAACCTCTTTCAGACTCGTCATCTTTCTCATTCGCTCCGACAAACCCTTCAAAAGTGTTTCTTCTCCGTTTCTCGTTCTTGCAAACCAAACGATCTCAATCCTCTTGCCTCATTTCCCCACTCCCTTCATTAAACAGTGATTTTCTCAGCTTTCTTCTTCCAGGTTTGATAGCATTTGGCTGACGCACTGGAAAGAGCTCATTGATATTAACGTTTTTCTGCCACTTCTGAACTACATCATTGTAAATCACTTACCGGAGATTAAGGGCATTTCTATTTTATTTATTTTTTGCGTTATGATTAACTGCTGATAATTAATATTCACCCTCTTTAATTCGTAATTGCGCTTTGGGTCAGCATTTGTGGCTCACTGGCTATCCATATTTCAGGCTTGAGATCATGAGCTCTCCAACGGGATTTGAAAAAATAAAAATAAAGGAAATTAGATTAAAATTATGGACAGAGAGCCGGTCTCCTCCCCCCCATCTAAAACAAACCACAGAGTGACATTATAAACAGCTCCTCATCTTTAGGTCAGTATTAATACATACAGTACTTCTTATTGTCTGTTTTTCCTGAGTGGATTCAAGAGACCTTTGAACATCAAAGCCCCTGCCTTCTCTTTTCTCTTGTGCTCACGGTGTCTCTTTCACTCTGTTTCGTGCTCTTCTTTTTTGACCCCTGGTGTGATATTTAAAGTTGCACTTTGATGTTGCTCAGCCTTTTTAAAACTTGTCCTCTCTGTCCCATTCTTCCTTTTGTCTATGTTGTGTTCTGTTGCATTAGCAGTATGCTGTCATCTGCAATACTCCCATGTCCTTTTCACAGAGAACCTTCTAAAAACCTAGCCAGGGGCTACCAGCTGCTGCTGAGGGGATGCACTTCCTGCTGAGACAGGAAGTTCAGGCAGGTGTCGCGGATTTTGGTTCTTTGAGCTCAGAGACTCTTATGGCGCTTTTCCACTGCATAGTACGGTACGGTTCGGCTCAGTATGCTTCGACTCGGCGCGGAACAGTTCGGATCGCTTTTCGTTTCCACTGCAGTAGTACCCCTTCAAAGTGTGTGGGACTGATCGTTATTTGCGCGCGCCTCTACTGCCATGACATCATCTTAAAAGCGCCACATTTTCAAACCCACAACACAGGAACAATGGAGACTATCGAGGGGATGGTGTTCCTGATTCTCGGTATGTGGTTGTTTTTAACTGCTAGACGGAAAAATGTGTTTAAAATGAGGCTGATGGCAGCAAAACAAAAATACTGCTAAAAAAGTGTCTCGTGTCTCGTGTCGCAAATCCAATGACGCTAGTAGTGACGCTGGTAGTGACGATTCTGTCTGACCAATCAGTGATCTGCAGTGTTTCACGTCACATTTTAGTACCGGTACGGTACGCTTGGAACCTCAACAGACCAGGTACCATTTAAAGCGACCTGAAGCGAACCGTACTGTACCGTACCATGCAGTGGAAAAGCACCACAAGTGAGACGTACCGAACCGAACCGTACCGTACTATGCAGTGGAAAAGCGCCTTTAGGCCCCATTTCCACTGCATGGTTTAAAGGGATACGTAGTTCTTTGAAAAAAAATAAATAAAAATGTATATGTTTTAGCTTACCTCAAGGGCATCCAAGATGTAGGTGTCTGTTTCCACAGCATTTTCAATTTTGATATTTTTAGGTCAAACCGTTCTTGTCGGTGAGTCATATAATGCAGGTATATGGGGTCCACCTCGAAGAGCATGCACAGAGAAGTCCAAATTAAACATGATTTAATGACTCGTAAATGTACAGTAAGTACACATTGATGGACTAAGACACGAAACAAGCGGTTTTTGTGAGAAAACAAACAGAATTTATATTGTTTTTACTTCTTGTAATCATAGTCACTCCATAGGGCCCTATGATTTCCGTGATCACGGAATCGCGGACGGAATTGTGGAATTGGCAAATTAACAAGGAATCTAGTGCTAACGCGGAATTTCGTGGAATTTTACATATCTGGTTGAAATTCTGTATTTTTGTGGGAGAAGAACATATGTCTGGTGAAAATGCAGACCAGGAGAAGCAAATCTGGGCGGCACAACTCCCCCCATCCCATCATTTCAGCTACAATGATGAAATCAAAACAATGAAAGCATGGCGAAGCAGCTCTCCACGGCTCTGCTTTCGTCGGCGCGAAAGTTAAGAAACTCAAAGCTATAAGCCGCCAGAGCCGAGCAGTTCGCTCGTGAATTTTATGCAGTGTTTTCCACACATAGACTAATTTGCCGCCACATATTGCATTTCGTTCATTTTTTAAACACCATTTAAATCACACAGTGTATTTTTGCAGTTCTATTTCCTTCCCCCGCTCTCTCTCCATCTCACGCGTCTCTCTCACATACACAGACACACACACAACGTACACACTGCATCGGTCTATGAGGCACCGGACTGGACAAAAGCGAAGCGAACTCTGTGTGACACAGATTGTGACTTTATTTAAACTTATATAAACTAATATAATGTATTTTACTGGACAGTTTAAAGCTAATAACCATATTTTGTTGTTACTTGAAGAGTGCAGTGTTATGTTGCATCATGCTGTATTTGTCCTGAAAAGGCTACTGAGTAAATATCTGTTACCTCAATAAATTTAAGGTCATTCCTATTTTATTTCTATACATTTTAATCATTAACTTCAAAAGGACACTCTTTTTACGACTAAAATAACAGTCAAGGGTAAAAAAAAAATGAATTCCCAAAAATTCGAAATTTGGGAAAAAAATACAACGGATTTCATAGGGCCCTACTATAACCTCTTTCACTATTTTTCCACTTGAAAGAGTGAAGGAAAAAACGAGTTCACTTTCATCTAAAACATTTATAATATACAGCATTTCATGGAACACAGAATGGCTGACCACAGTATCCATGTACTTGGTGTGTCAAAAAAACAATAAAAAAATCAGAATGTAAACCAGTAGGTGACATTTTCCACAAACTGCTACACTCAGAGCTAATAAAAACATTAGCTGCCATCCCCATCCTCTAATAAAATAGAGCCGCTTAGTTAAACTCCTTACTGACTGCAGTATATTAATAACATCATGTTTAGTTTTAGTATTTTTGCTCAGAGACTCAGTTTTAGCATCCTGCGTCTCTGCCAGAGACGATAAGCTAAAACCACCATACTAATCCCTCAAAACTGTGACCAGTAATGGTATGAATAAGACACCGATGTCGGGGTGCAGGGAAACATGAAAGCTAAATCCTCAGACATTCATTTTAATAAAGGTCTCAAAGCGAGGTGTTGAAGCCTAGTCGTGTAATTCCTGACATTTAAAGTCAATGCAATATCTCATTGTTCCTTGCCTTTGCATTGTTAGAAAAGAGTAGGATTAGTTGTACTGTGGATGTATTTGGGGGTATGCTTCAAAACTGGAATAAGAGCCAAACCAGTCTAAAAGTTCAAGACCAATTGACATCAAAGTCTCATTTCAGGTTTATTTTCAACAGTGCACCTTAAGTAAGATGGATTTCTTTGAATTATTTATTTCGAGTATTTTCAAGTAGGGCCTATACAGTGTCATTTTGTCCATCACCTATTAATAAAAGCTTCTATCAGAACAAGGACTGAAGTATGAAAATCTTTCTTTTTAAAAGTGGTTTAATGAAAAAATTGTCTTTGTCTTTAAATTAATTAATTACAATAAAACGTTTCACAAGAATTAAATCTGCTAATGCTGTAAGTTTAAACTATAGAGCCACACACATTACTATAACATTAAAGGTTATAGCCTCGACTTTTTAACCTAAATTCAGACGCTATTTAATTTTTATATATTATAATCAACACACAACACGTTGTATGAAAACATGTAAACTGAACATAAGGCAGTTTTTTGCATTAACTGTAGCAAAAACTGTTGTTGATGTTTGCACACAGTTGTCATTTTCATGAGAACATACATTACTAATCAAGATAGCATTAACAGGTTAAGTAAAATATAATATATAGTCTAACATAGTGCATTTATTTAGTGCAAGAACCAAAGTTCATTTATAAGAACCAAAGTTGTGGAGACTGAATCAATTGCCTGTTGAGGTAAATACAATGCTTGTGACAAGCTATGCTGTTTTATTGACGTCTTTCCGCTGCTGAAACATTTATTGAGCGATTACAAGAGTTATAATGCCTTTCAGTAAGTATACTGTATCTTTCAACATACCTTCAGGTGTCCATTCTGTAACTGAGGAAGAGATGATCCCGTTTACTCGCGCGCCGTGCTTCCGCTTGAAATGAGTAGGACTACACTACAGTGATCTGTCACGACATATCAAAGAGCGCCAAAACGCCATTTATTGTTTGAATTTCGTGATAAAATAGAAAGAATTTGAAAGATTACACCTTGCTTATTATCGAAAGTAACAAAACACGGAGCTTGTTATTTGGTGTTAATGATGGTTAGACAAAACTGAATTCGTTGTGTAGGATAATGTAGGCTACACATAAGACATGAGGTCCATTGAGCCGGGGTAGCAGGGGGCGGGGCGTGTTCGGTGCGCAATGAGAGTATCGCGATTTAAAACGTGAGTTCTGTATGTTCGAATAGCCTATCGTTACAACCCAAATTCGAATATCACAAAAAATAGAGATAAAAATTAACTTAAGAAATAAACTTTTGCTATGGTTAAATAAATGTTCAGAGATATCTTACAAAGATTTTGGAATTTCTTCTCAATTTTTTCTCTGTATAGTGTTGAAATGGCATTTCGTCAAACACCAAGTTTCGTCATGCTAGCATGTGTGAAAGTATTTAAATCAAGTGTGTTACAACTAGCCCTGCGTTACGTTGTGCACCGAGCTCCCCTATAATGTCCACAGGATGCCATTTGTCATGTAAGGCGTTCACAAGTGCCACAGTTGGCCTCTACAGCACGTTTCTAGTCTATGCAGCTTTACATCACCAAAGTGTGGACACAAGGACTGAGGACCTGTGAAAACAACTGTGAACAGCAAAAATGCTTGTGCTGAAATATCTCAACAACACCTTCTGCCCTTTTACTTACCACACTATTCAGAGAGGTCAACCAATTTTCTCAGGCATTTCCTCTGTGAAGTTCAGGAATGCTTCAGTATTGTGTAGCCCAATAACATTTTCACATTCTTTAAAGCTTTGATTAACAAACTGCTGGAATGCAGTGGCACTGGAAGGCGCTGCGTAGTGTTTACAAACAATGTTTAATAAATGAAATAATTCCAGTCCAGTTCAGTTATTATTGCTGAAAACAGCTAGAATTGAAATTGAAATGAAACATACTGTCTGCTGAAATCTTTAATTATGACGATTCAGTGGTTAAATAAATATGAAAAAAAAAATGCATATTGGTTTTCGGCAACATGAGGGTGTGTAAATAATGAAGGATTTTTAGTTTGTTCAAATTAAACTGTCCTTTTATTAACACCAAGAAAAATGTTTTTTATTGGATTTCACAAATTAAATGTCAGCAATACCTGACATGTATCTCTAAAATAGGTGTTCTGACCTTAAACATTGAGCGTACATATATGCATTGATCCCTACATTCATACAGGTACACACAGTGTCAAGAAGAATGACTACCTGCTGAGTCATACTGTTTTATGTGAAAATCTGGGAAGCGCTACTTAATCACATCTCAGTTCAACAGAGAAAGAAGTGGGGAAAAAACAGACACTTGGATAGAGAGACGAGAGCCCATGGGAGTCTGCCTGAAACGGGTTGTTGAAAGCAGGGAAAAGTAAGATTAATGATGGTGGGAGAGGACTTCTCAGGACGGCGAGACTAACACTGATCTCTGGTCAGGCTGCGGTTCTCTTTACATGCCTACAGAACACAGAACCTGTGGCTTACTATCTACACTGTCCATTCTACTTTTGCCACTGAGTAAAAACGCAAAAAAAGAAACAGAGAAACTAACCCTGACACATGATTTCCGTAAATCTGAACTTTTATTGTTATTTTTTTACATTTTCAGCAATTAGCCAGGAACTTGCGGATGTCATATATGTGGGTGCACTGATTTTCAATTATTTTGAACTGATAAATGGCCAATATTCAAATTCTATTCTATTTTGTGCAAATAAATTAAAGGTGCTGATTGGACTAAAGCATAAAAATACAATAATATGTTTGCAGATATATAGGAAACGTGCAGAGTTCACATTCTTCTTGGAAAAAAAACAATGCAACACCAAGTTATTCTACTTTGAAATGTGCCTTCCATGTTGGAATATCTGTTTTTGTTTTGTTCTGTGTGATCCCTCCCTGCACTGCCAATTTACAAATTAACTATTTCGCTACCCTGGGTTAGCATTTGAAGGAAAACAGCATACTGCAGCCATGGATGCCAAATTAACTAGATCGCAGATTCTATCCGACCTAAAAAGCCTCGGCATACATCTAAAAAGTCCTAACAGAGGCATGTTAAAACATGGATAAATCAACTGTCAACTTACAGGATAAGCCTTGTCGCCTTGTAGATTGCTCTCATCAAGTCATGGTGGGGAAACAACGTTCTCCATAATTTGGACTGCAGTACCCATTTCAACCACTAGCTGTCAATTTTACATACTGCAGCTTAAATAAAAAAATAAAACACTATAAATTACTGTTACTGAATTATTCGGTTTTATTAAGTAAGCTTTAGATGACCACAAAGGTAATCTGTAATATATATATATATATATATATATATTGTTGGTTTAACTTAAAAAATGAAGTAATCTGGTTGCCTTAAAATTTTAAGTTCATTGAAATGGAAAAATTGAGTTGAAACAATGATGGAGATTGATTTAATCACCAGAAACTCCAAATATTATATTATATTATCTGAACTACATGCACGATTTAAGTTGATTTGACAAAAGAAAAAAATGTTGTGATTACAAATCATTAAAATATTTTTTTCACAGTGTAATGTAGAAATAGTACAAAGGAGAATGTATAATTAAGTTCTATATGAACTAAAACTGATCAATTGAAACTCTAATATCAATCAATAACTGATATTGTACAAATTAAGTGTACATCCTTACATATTTGGTCTATCATAAACTTCTGAGTTTAACTTATGTTACACATTGTCACACTCACATCTCTCACCAAATCAATATTTTGTAAGATATAAATACTATTTCACTAATATATCACAATTGCCCACAGAAAGAAGTTAAGAAGAGCAGATTAGGAGAATATGCTTCCATTTTGTTGTAACTTCGCCATACTTTCCCCTCATGCTCAGATCAAAATCTGAACAATGTACCCAGAACCCTTACGCAAGAACATACATAAGCCAAAATGATGGATACCACAGGGTTCATTCTCTTACTTGTCAATGTGTTTTAAGTTTTTAGTACATTTTATGTAGCTTAAAAATTATGTTTATTAAATTGTATGACAAACACAAAATACCCGATGAGACATTATGTGAAATCTGCTGTCTTTGCTCATTGGTGCTTGGTTCACCTGAGCCTTAAATGGCATATGACTACTGACTAAACTCTGGAGTCCAGAGGAAAAATGACATCATGACTCGGGAACTATTGCCAATTATGCACCAACATCTAGGCATAATGAAATGAATTATGTCCAGTAATACTTTCAGTAAACCGTTATGCATTGGCCGGTTGCTGATCTGTCCTATAATGCATTGGCAAGACAATTACATTTAGACAGAAGGAGCAGTTCTACACATCCAAATGCTCATCATTTAAAAAAAAAAAAAAAAAAAAAAAAAAAGCACAATTTAGGCCACTCAGTCCCTAGGAGGCAGAAATGGACGCATATCTTCTTGCATCTTTGTTTCAGGACGCATTCACCTCCAGCTGAGCAACAACAGCAGAGACCGCACTGCTGGAGGAAACTTCAGACTTTAATGGGATTACTCAGACACACGCTAATCGAGTGAGAGCAGGTGGAGAATTAAAAAGATCACAGCGTTCTGATGACTGAGAGACATGCTTAAAATGGAGACGGCATTACGCAAGCGTCCTCAAAACTCTTCTCGACTTTTTGGTTTCGCTGTCATGAACATCCGATCCACTTTTCACCACTGATTCACTGTAACTTTCCAATTATATTTCCTATATTTCAATTTATGTAGTTCAGATAACATAATATTTTGAGTTTCTGATGCTTAAATAAGTCTCCTTCATTAAATTAACTAAATTTTTCCAGTTCAATGAACTTAAAATTTTAAGGCAACCAGGTTACTTCATTTTTTTAAGTTAAACCAACAATATATATATATATTTTTTTTACAGTGAATTGCCATTCATTGTGATATTTACACCGTAATTTAAATATATTTTAAATTTAGGGTGTTTTTTTTTTTAAATAAAGAATGATGAAAATTACTCTTAAAGCATTTCTGTGATATGTACTTTAAACTAGAGATGAAAATAATGTTATGAATTGCCTATTTATTTATTTTTCATTCAGAGTTTCCTTAAAATCATGTGGGAACATTATTTGTGTAAGCCACATTGCATAGAATATATATATATATATATATATATATATACACACAAAACTACGGGCAGACATGTCGTCAGAATTTTCCAGCACAAAAAAAAAAAAAGATCTGTGGTTTAGTCCCGCAACTGTGATATTCAGTATTGGATTATCAAAATCTCTCTGCGATTGCAGTCGAATTCTAAAGGAAAATGGAGGGTTGTTAAATTGATTACATTGTTAAGAATGATTACAAATGACTTTGTTCCAAATGCCTGTTTATAAAAGAATTAATCAGCTTTGCAATCACTTGTGTTTTGAGGACCAGAAATGAATCATTTTAGGCGGGAAGAGCAGTTGGTAAGTTTCTTCATTTTCTTGCGAGATTGCAGCTTTCTAATCTTTCAAGGCCAGAAATGAAGTGGGCAGACTTTTACAGACATGTTACAGATACTTCCTTTATACAAATGAAATCCTGCTCAATCTACAGAGATTTCCTCCAGTCCTTTGCTTGCCTTCGAGAGCTATTAAAATTCTATAGTATGAATGTCTCAACCAGTGGGAAATTAACAGATGCTACCATACACCCCATGCGTGACACTATTTCCAACAAACAACCAAAATGAAGTTTCCCAGAGCATCACGAGTACGGATAACACAATGACCCGATATTCTCCACGGCCTGCGAATTATGGTCTTCTGTGCTGACTCCACAGCTCCGGTATTAGCCTGTTTGCTGCCCTGAGCCTCACAAAGCCTGTCTGAAAGCCAATTCAATGACTTCACAGACAGCATTTAGGATGAAGGATAGTGGTTTCAGACAGACTTTCCATCCACTATAACTGTGGTGGCAAGCGGATTGCCCTGAGGAGGAACACATGACCCTGTACATCGCACTGGGTGTTGACACAGATCTCTTGATTTGATTTGATTCAATTCTGATCTTTTTTTCGATTAGAAGAACTAATGTTGTAAGGAATCCTCTCACTTTGTACATACATTGAAGTAAAAACGAATAGTATACTGTACTATACTGTAAAGAAAAATATTGTTGATACAACTTAAAGTAACCTGGCCTTCAAATATTAAGTTCATTGAATTGGAAAAATTTAGTTGATACAATGAAGGAGATTGATTTAATCACCAGAAACTCAAAACTACATAAATGATTTAAGTTGATTTGACAAAAGAAAAAAAAATCATTTTAAAAAATCATTCAAAAGAAAAAAAATGTTGTGATCACAAATCATGAACATATTTTTTTACAGTGATACTGTACAAACATTAATATAAAATATAGTATACACGTTTGATTTTTCGACACTGAAATACCTGAAATGGTTCCAATACTCATTTCTCTCAGTATCGATAAACCAATACCTGATGCGTTTTCTCGCTCTATCTTCTCTGAGTTGACACACACCTGCTGCTGTCTTTCATTAATATTAAATTCAATTAAAATAAAGCCTAAATTAAAATATTTTCATCATATGTGATCATGTCTCTTGATCGGCTTGATTGTGAATAGCTCTTACGATGCGTCATACTTTTTGAAGCTTAAAAATATTGATTTCCTATACATTCAATAGATGGATAAAAAATGCAAGATAATATTAAAAAAATATATATGGCAGTTTTCCCCATGTAACTTTCCCCAATAACTGTTACAATGTTAAAATGCCTTTCAGAGGCAGTGAAGGTGAATATTAAATGTTCCCTTGACAAAATTTTACTCTTGTATGAAAAAAAGTAATATCAACCAATGGTAAAGACATTATTATGTGAGCTTGATTTCCTGTTAAATGGTGTTTTAAAACATTTAACATTTAACAAAACCAGCAGTTCGAGTGCTTCTAATCAGACAGATTTATTTTTTTTAAATCGAATAAATTGCTCCAAATTGTTGACCTAGAACAAATTCAAGTGAGCTTTAGTCATAAACAAGCAAAAAATTCCCTTACAATAATGTTAGATTTTAGATGGGATCACAATGAAAAAAAAATACATTTTAACATGTTACATTAATTTGTACATTAATTTACTTCATCAGATGGTCGTTCTGCCTATTTGCATTCTATCTACTGCAGAAACGAATGTGCCTCGACATCGTCCTGCTTCCATATGCTGTCTGCAAAGGCAGCACTCTTCAACTTTCGGACGCAGCCACAGCCGAGATTAATCCCACTCAGACAGTGTGGAAACTCTAGCCGGACAGTGGTTGATGATTCTGAAACTTCAATCAGAGCACACAGGAGATGAGGTCATCTGAAGTCAATAAAGGCCAAGCAGACTTAAGGGTGAAAGCACAAGCACTGCTCGACTTTAAAAAAAACAAACAAAAAAAAAAAAAACATAACTATCAGAAATGAACCCAAATAGGCACCAACTGGAAAGTTAATTACAGTAATGTGTAGGGTTGGGTATCGAGAACCTAGACTAACTTTTCGTTTTTCCCGGAATCGTTCAAAAGTTAAAATTTCGATTCCTAGTTTCGATATTCACAGTCCACCGAGCGGAAAAAGAAACCGCTGAACAACACCAACGAAGAAGCGTCTACCGGAAGTGTTGGCATAACCACGCGAGTCGAACATGAGTACCTTACGTCGGCGATCCAAAGTGTGGCTTCACTTTTCTAAAAATAACGAAATCTCGGCAAAATGCAAAATTTGGGACAAAAGGAGTATTTTTACAGAAGGAGTATTTCCTTCAGAAAGGCCATTGGTTAGCAAGGTTAGCTAAACTTTTTTGACCCTGCCTCTTAAAAGAATCGGAATCGAGAATCGTTAGGAACCGGAATCGAAACAAGGAATCGGAATCAGAATCGTTCAAATTCAAACGATACCCAACCCTAGTAATGTGACACTGAATGGACCAAGTGCATCTTCAATGCTTTTGCAAAGCAGCACAATTGTGACAAGCATAAGTATGTAGGGTCTGGACCCATCAGACACACACTAATTATTCATTATATACAGCCCGGTCTCATCCCCAAGGCATCATATAGTTGAAGCTTTTGACATTGCATCTACATCCGACGCACATGGCACCATTTAGCGTCAATATGAAACAGATATATATGGGCCAGAAGGCACCAAACCAGTCATATGATTATTCCAGATTATCAGAAAGATCTACAGTACATTTCACTAGTGTTTTTTTTTGTTTTTGTTTTGTTTGATGCACTAGTCTATCTATAGGGTGATGAATGAATTGTGCGTAATTTCAACAGCTTTTTGATTTATACGTATGAAAACATTTATTTTATTATTATTATTATTACAGAAAAAAGAGCATAAGGATAGTTTGCAACAGCCCTAAGTCATGCGACAACAAATTACAAAATAGTTAGTCGCATAATGTTTATGGTTTTATTTGTTACTTTATGAACAGTATACTGTGCAGATTTCAGGCTGGAATGGAGCTTACTTTTGATCTCATTAGTATTCATCCCGAACGTTTACACATCCAAACACACACTGAAACACTCAATATGCACATACCGACAGCATCTAAAATGTATAAGTATTTACATAATGCATGCACAGCTTTAGTAACATAAGTATGTTTATGAATCCTTAATATTATATTTAAATCATATATATATATATATATATATATATATATACACAGTATATAGACAGCCCATTCTCACCCAGGCGTCACCTAACTGACTTTTTGGGATGAGAATGTGTTACCTCATCGGATCAAGATGGCACAGTCCAATTTCCTCTGGAACAGCTCAAAAGTGGAGGCTGAAGCTCCGCCTCTTCCTTTATTGTCCGTCACATGGAATGCGGCAGTTCACTCCATGGACCAGGGGAATCCAGGACTCAGGTAAAGTCAAACAGTAAACAGAGAATATAAGTAGTGTGCACCCTTCCATACATTCAAACTTTAATAAACTGTTTAACTCGTAACCTTGTCCTGTGTTTATTTATAATGATAAGGGATTTTAAATAAAGTAACAAACTATACTAAATTAAACTTCAAAATAAACAATTGAAATCATGATATAATTAATGTGAGGTGAACAACACACCCGTCACTATATACTGTGTATATATATATATATATATAATTTTTTTTTTTTTCTGAATGTGGAACATCCAATCCTGAGCCGTAACATTGTGAAGAGCTCTCTATCGTTTTGGAGCGCTGAGGAAAGAAAGCATTTAGCAGATAAAGCATTTTGTGGAGAAAGGAAATGAAAAGGTGAATGACACGGATGTGAAAAGACAAAAAGGAATAAAACAGATTTGTAAAGGGCACCATTTACAAATCTATCGTACTCCCTACCAGGCTCGGATTGAGGGATTAGATCGTATTACTTGGGCTGCTTTTGTGTAGGCAAATCCTGGGTGGAAAGAAACCCAGTGAGGCTTCTGCTGACAAGAAGGGGAAAAAAATAGATCCTCTGCAAAACCTTGTGCTTTCCATCTTTCTATCTGGCCTATCTTCTCTCTTTCAACGTTCTGTGCTCATTCTCTTTCTACTCACAGATGTCTCTCTCTCTCTCTCATGCTCTGCCTTTTTAACACTCTCACACACACAGAGTCTATGGATTATGACCAGAGATCCAATTTTCTTTCAAGAAGCAGGCTCGTTGTGCAAACCTTACCAGCTTTACACTGCTGAAGTTTAATGAAAAATGTAAGGTCCCCTTTTTTTTGTTGCATGCAAACAATTGAAAATGTGAAAAGAAAACAGGAAAATGCAGAAAAATAAGCGTCACAGAATTGCTTTCTATAAAAGAAAAGGTTAATAAGCCAGTTTGATCTTCAAGGAAATATTTCAATAAACAAGCAGAAAGATCTGGTCAATCAAACTTGCATGCTCGTTTCAAACATTACAACCCTTTTATAATTAAATTATATTTTATACGAGTTCTGTGTTCCGATATGTATAAAAAAGTATTTACACTTCTGGATCTGTAAGGTAAACAACTAAACACAAATGCACACTTGCATTAAGACAAGAGTATAACTTAAGTAGGCCTACATTTTAAGGTTTGAACTGTAATCTCAGGACAAGTCAGACTGTGGCTAGCTGTCACATGTGTCACAGGTCAGGGTGAGCGCCAGCGGGCCACCCACCCCCCAAACTGCGACACCGCCCGACAGAAGAAGATGTCAACATGCACTCTGTATGGTGTACTCACAGGGCTGGTCAACAGCAGGAGAGGTTCTCAATTCTGTCTCAATTCAGCAACAATGATAAACTTCAGAATCAGCACAGGGGGGGGGGGTCAGACAAAGATGTCAACAATCACTCTGTATCGTGTACTCACAGGGCTGGATGCAGCAGGGGAGGTTCTCAGTTCAGTCTCAATTCAGCAGCTCTGATTTCAGCACAGACGAAAGAATGACGTGGGGATCACCAGTAGCCTACACTCCACACATAAACCTCACATTCGTGCATGCACTGCAACCATAAAGATACACAGGGAATAAGGTGGCTGTATCGGATCCAAACTAGTGCCTCATCAGAAATACCATGGCGTTGGTCAACTCAAGTTCGTTCTTTCCTCCCTCCTCATCCATGGGTCCTCCTACCTTACCGCGGTCCGCGGCTGCTCTCCCTGGCCTCTGCCTCTGGCTCTCGCTCTCTCCTCCATCCTGCTCTCCTTTGCGTGGAGCAGCTCTGCCTTTTATCATCCATTTTAGAAACCGCGTCCCAATGGCTGCACAAACTCTCCTCCTCTCACACCTGTCGGTAATTCCGCTCATCAGTTTTCCCCGCGGCGATAGCACACGGGGAAAACCGGAACCGGCCTGGTGTTGCACCAGAAAAGCTCCCCCAGTACAACAACTTCCGCGCACAAGGTTCCGGCTCCGGCCACCCCTTATACAGAATGTTGTGAGTGTTAACTTAAATATATATTAATTACACATTTTGTTGGTCAAAACAATAGTCTGATGCAGTATATTACATTAGGTTTCATAGATTTTCCCGAAAAGATGACATGTTCCAATGTAACAACTTACTAATTATTATTTATTTATTATTTCTTTCTCAGACAAAAACGGCGGAGAGTTATTGAAGTGTGATAACTAGCCCCACTCTCATGAAACTATATTGCATAATATGAATATCTGAGCAATCTGAGGTCTCTGCCTCTCATTTCTCACTAATTGAAGTCACTAAACTACACATTACTGGAACATGCCTATATGTGGTGTCAGACCTTCAGTATATAAAATATTTAGGGGGGTCTGTGGAAATGTCTAGAGTAAAACTGTAAAAAAGAAATAATATATAATAAAAAAGTATATATAAGTTATTAATATATAAATTTAAATTAATATTTGTTATGAATATAAATACAAATGTAAAACAGAATAATGAAACAATAAAATAATACATTAAACAGTAATTTGGTGAGTATAAAAATATATAATAGAAATAACTTTAGATTTAGAATATACATTTTTCACTGTACATGTTGGTTCATAAATGATAGATGTCTTTACATTTTTAGGATGGCGGGCCCACACATGAGCATGATCATTGGAGGTCTGTACTCCTAAAAGATAAACCCCCTTAACTTGCAGTACTAAATACACCAATAGTCACCAGGGTCATAAAACATACCCATTAGATTATCCCTATCATCATTTGTAAGTGCAAGAATTCTTGGTTAGCTCTGTCTACCAACTGCATTTAATTGGAAAACAAAAACCCTGCAAAAGGGAACGATGTCTGAGAAAAAAGGGAACTGCAAACAGTAGACTACGTAGTCTAGCCGGGGTACATTAAAGGATACAAATCTTGGAAGACAAAGGTGCTTCAACCGAAGGTGCATTACTGTATATAGCACTGTCTGAAAATTACAACTGGTTGTCTATGACAGGTTTCTTGATATGCTGTTGCAGCCAAAGCACTGTCAAATCAACTGAACATAATGAATGTGTGAAAATAATCCCCTTAAGAAAATATGCCATGTGTTTGGCTGCCACCAGCGAATCGCAAAAAAGAAATCCAAGCAACTGTGAAAACCTCTGATTTGTCAAGTGTCAAAATGATAATCATTTACTCCAGGAAGGGCATAACTGCAGCCCTTAATGATATATCCGTGAGACAAGCGAGACAAGTTAACAGGCCTCTGCTCTCAATGGCTGAGTTCAGTCTGCTACACAAACCACATTCCCAGTTTCACAGACAAAGTTTAAGACTAGTCCCAGACTAGAATGCATGTTTAAGCTGTTTTATTTAAAAGCAACTTGTGCTGACACATCTTAAAGGATGTGTCAGTGTTATTGTTTTGTCTTATAATGCATACCAGTTAGGCCTAATGTTTATGTTTTTTCTAATGCATCTTAACAGCTTAATCTAACCCTGGCTTAATCTAAACCCTGTATTTGAAACGGGTCTGAATTAGGGTTGGGCCATCATCCATCGCAATGGCTGACAGCCATCACGATATTAAGCCAGCATCGCAATCCCGATGAAAAAACGATGATAAAAACACTGAATAGTTGTGATATATGACGAGCTTGTCCATCTTTGGCTCAGCACCAGCCATAGACCGAAAGCACAGTTTAAATCTGGCAGCTATGTCACGTCACTGTACATTCGCTCCTCAGTGGTCAGCTGCTGGACTGTTTGACTGATGAAAGATAAAGCATTGGATCATATGAGGCGTGAGTGAGTGTTTGGTTTATGTGAGTAGATTTATTTTGGCCTTTGATTTTCTCCACGGCATGATCTAATGTTTCATAAAACTAAATTATGAAATAATAATGAGTAGTGAAACTTAGTTTATTCTCAGATCTGAAATCTAACATGAGTAATCTGACAAGGACCGCTTTTTTAAATTTTTATTCACAAATATTTTGTGCAAGCCCTGAAAATATAGGCTATAAAAATATATGTGGCCAGAAATTAATAAATTGTTCCCTTGTATTAGTAAATGGTGGACATGTTGATCTTGTTCCCTCGTTTTGATTTAAAGGCAGAGTAGGCAATTTCAGAGAGCCTAGCAAAAGCCTTGCTTTTTAATAATTAAAATGGTCCGTTTTAATTACTATTATTTGTTTTGGTTATTTTCATTTCTTCTATGTATAGCACTTTGAATTACCATTGTGTATGAAATGTGCTATATAAATAACCTTGCATTGCTTTGCCTTGAAAGCATGAGATCCCACCCTCCCTTCAGAGTTCTCTAAAGCCACACCTCCTTCAAAACACATGAACACATACAGCAAAGTCTGCAAAGGGTTATGTGATGGGAGATGGCGTTAAACTACCTCATGTCTCAAAGCACATGGAGATACAAGAATAATGCATATAAACAACAGAGATTTTACTTGTACTACCTGACTGCTGCAGATTTATTTTGCCGTTGATAGTGATGATATAGCGCCTAAATCCGAGATTTAGAACGTCACAAGTTGCCATCTCATAATTACGGCTACGAGTCTGACATGCAACGCTTTCTCATCCTAGGGCGTCATCTAACTGACACTTTTGACCATGCGTCTAAATCCGACACACATGGCAACCTTTAGGGTCAGTTAGATGGCGCGGGTAGGTTTAGGTATGGGGTAGGGTTAGGGTTAGACCACTAGGAGGCGCGTCTCATATTGACGCTAAAGGGTGCCATGTGCGTCGGTTGTTGATGCATGGTTAAAAGCGTAGTTAGATGACGCCTTGGGATGAGAACGGGCTGCGACATAGCGTGAATGCAGCATAAGCTTATTGTTTTGGTTCAGGAGGAAGTGTAAAAAGGCGGCTGCTGTTTGTTTGTGACACTCTGTGACTGTCTGGTTGTGTCCGAAATCGTAGACTCTCATTTTGAACAAGTAATCACTTCACGACCACTGAAAAAGTGTATTCTGAATACCTTATGGCTCTGTGCTCATTTCTCTGGCGCAAATTTAGAATTTTGTCTTTGAACTTTCGTTTTTGCGGTAGATCTTTATATTTCTATGGCATCAATGTGAAAGAGTAATGGTGGTGAAGTTGATGTGGTGGATAGCTGGTGAAGTGGATTCACTTATTGTAGAGTTAATGAAAGTTATCATGAGCATTGTAATGATTAAAGCAGATGTCATAACAAATGTCTGTAGACTGCAGAACATTGAAATGAGCAGTTTATTCATAAATACGTAAGATCGCTGTGGAAATACAAACTGGAATCAACGAGTGCAGCGTTATATTATGTATCTGATATTTCAATTCCATATCCATAACATGTACAGTTACATTTCAGTCTGTCCCTCACTCAAAGTTATCATGGCTTCAGAAGACTTGGACTGTACTACATGAATTAAGTTGCATACGTTAATTAGATTACACTATTATGGCACTTTTGCATTTTTATTTCTTTTTAAATATAATGACTCCCCCTATAATGGTCTTCACAAGTTTTTTTTTTTTTTTTTTATCTTAATTTAACTGAATGTCATTTAATTCCATGTTATTTTAATTTCCAACCCTAGATTTTACTTGGCGGTTACTCTGATGTTGTTAAGCTAATTATGCTGAATCATACACCCTGTTATAAAGGCCTGTAAACTAGATCTATTTATCAGATAAGGTTTAAACAACCCTGATATGTTCCACTACTAGAGGCAAAGCAAAATAAATGTCTGCAACATGCATTTTTAAGTAATGCACAATTCCGACATTTCCTTTAGCAAAACTTGTTTGTAAAACCTGGTCATTTCACCGCCTCCTTGTACCAGTCATGCATAATTCCAAATTAAAGCAAGATTACCACACCTAAAGCGTAAATATCATAAGTCTTCTGGCATCTTAAAAAAGCAGATTTTCTGCCTGATTTTTCCATCTTACTGTTTGTTCCCTTAATGTTACCTATGAGTGTGACACTCCTACCGTGAGCCCCTTGCACACCTTTAATCTTGCAAATGAACTATAGTAAAATTACAGCGCCAGTAAGCGCTTGAACAGGCACTGTCAAATTGAGCCACTTTAGTCATTGCTCGCTGCACTCTCAGGTTTTCATTCACTACCTTCGCCTGGACTCCATGTGGCATTGCCTGCGTGACTAATCTGTTTAAACGTTCTACCATTGGTTCTCATGCTGGATTGGATTCATCTTTGCTACTTTCCGTATACTTGATATGAGCTGGTGTCCTATTGTACTGCCTCTTATCTTATCTGTTTCTACATCGGTAACTTCCTCATCTCGAGACGTTTCTCCTCCTCCTCGGCAAATCAGTTCCTCTGACTATTTTCTTCAAGGTCATTGGCAGTGACAGTTTTTTTTCTCTGTATGAGCTGTAATGTAATCTTTCTGTCATCTTTTATGGTCTCTCTCTCTCTCTCTCTCTCTCTCTCTCTCTCTCTCTCTCTCTCTCTCTCTCTTTCTCAACAAATCACACTCATATTCTTCACAGGCTGGTTTGAGATGCAAATCCTATTTAAATCTGTCACTTGCTGACAAGCTCACCACAGGCCTGAGGAACCAAGAGCGACCTGTGTCAAGTGATCACAGCAATTCGCAAAACAAGAACAAATTTATGTTATGAAATACCCTTGCTATGCGTTCTCTGGCTTACAGTACAATACTCAGGGATAAAACTCAATAATGCTACTGATCCCTGATAATCACACGATTAATGCTTCTATCCTACACACTCTTACAGCGAGACAATAGCATTGAATTCCTTCAAGCACACTTAAAATGCATTATTACTGAATATGTATGAATATAAAACGAATATTAACCCTGGTTATTAGTAGAGCTGAAAGAAATGATATAACGGTACAGTTCAAAATTTGGGGTTGTTAGCTTTAGTAATTTATTTTGAAAGAAGTCTCTTATGCTTGCCAAGGCTGCATTTATTTGATCAAAAAATACAGTAAAAACATTTATATTATTATTGAAACTTAAAATAACTTTTATATATTTTTATATTAATATATTTTAAAATGTAATTTATTCCTACACGGCAAAAATTGCCAGCAGCTATTACACTAGTCTTTAGAGCCACATGATCCTTCAAAAATAATGTAAGAGCATCTTTTATTTATTTATTTATTTATTAAAAGTTTAGTATTTAAGTCTTTACTGTCAAATTTGATCAATTTGAATGCATCCTTGCAGAAAAGGTTACAAATCTGCCTGTCGTCCATCCTTTTTTAATAGTTTTTATTTTTTCTACAGAACCTTGATATTTCTGTCACCATTAGAGCTGCAAAAATGACTGATATGTCAAATCGTGCATGTTTAAAAGGTGTTTGTGGTTTGTGTTCCTGCTGTTTTTGTGAAGGGCATGCTTCACCTCGAGTCAATACGGGATTTTGAGACATTTTTATGTTTGCATCCATACAGAGGATCTTGTGTGGAAATCCTTATATGGAAATTATTTAGGTTACTTATTATGATACAACAGCCCTGGGTTTCGTCATTTAGAATAATCTGGATTCATCAACATTAGAATGTACAGCCGCTTTTCCATCATCGGGCCAAACCATTTTCATTGATCAGCCATTACAGTCCGTGCCGAACCAAGCAAAGTGGAAATATAAGTACAGATCCTTACCGTTCTTAAAACCATTCAGCTGGACGGAGCTGCAGAGCTGCAAACATGCAGTTTTGCAGCTCAAGTAGCCATCAGAGGATGGGTACATGGTGGCCATAAAGGGATGGACATGATCAGAAACAATGCTCAGGTAGGCCGTGGCATTTAAACGATGCCCAATTGGCACTAAGCAGTGGTGGAGGAAGTACTGAATCTCAGTACTTAAGTAAAAGTACAAATACCCAGATAAATATTTACTTTAGTAAAAGTAGAAGTAACACAATGACAACCATACTTAAGTAAAAAGTAAAAAGTACTTTATTTTAAATGTACTTTAAGTATTAAAAGTAAAAGTACTTGCATAACAATTTATTATCTTAATGTCTATTTTCTAATGATTAATAAAACATTTAATTCTAACTCATTCAACCTAATAGCCTACTCCTATAATGATGTTCAATAATGATGAAAAATGTCACCATTTCTGAAACAAGCTTGCAATTAGGCAATATACACATCATGCTTATCCTTACTAGGCTATATAATACGTTTGGCAGTAAACGAGATTAATTCATGGTGTAATTATAAACCTCTTGGCTTGCCATAATCCTAACCAAACCAAACATATATTACACACGGTGTGTTTCCTATGCACGTAAACACAAATTTTCGCGTATGAGTTGCACGATAAACACACTGCGTGTGAGACGCATTTAGTGTGACCGGGTTGATGTACTGTATCTATGGCAACCAAACGTCACTGGTGAGACAAACGTGCAACGAACGGACGGTCAGATTACGTTTTGGCAGGGGAAAAACTGATCAGAAAATGTAACGAAAATGTAACAGAAGTTGTAGAAATGTAGTGGAGTAGAAAGTATAATAATTGCTGCAAAATGTAACGAAGTAAAAGTAAAAAGTATGCACTATTTATTGTACTTAAGTAAAGTAAAGATACGTGAAAAATGTACTTAAGTAAAGTAACAAAGTATTTGTACTTCGTTACATTCCACCACTGGCACTAAGGGGCTAAAGTGTGCCAAGAAAACATCCCCCACACCATTACACCACCACCAGCAGCCTGCACAGTGGTAACAAGGCATGATGGACCATGTTTTGGACCACAAGACCATATTTTGTGTGAAAGCCTTGGAAAGAACACTTTTTTTTTTCTGTGTGAATGAGGCACACTTTGATCAATAATGACACTACACACAAGCAGAAAGTCAAAGTAATGTCTCTTTATATATTTTAGACACAAACTAATGTTACAATACAGACTTCTTGTCCTGTAAAACTTCCATTTACTTCAGGGACACTGACATTCACATCCAAAGAGATCCTTAGAAGAACAATGCTTACTACAGCATTTTATGTCAAAACAATGATATTTTTTTCTGACCTCCATTTAAGAAGTTAGTCCTTTGAGGTATTTCGGTGGCTGTCCAATGTCGCTCTCACTTTTCATCTTCTGTTCTTGTGTTCTTCTGCCATCACCTCCTGCCCTCTCTTTAGCTACACCCTCTTTGCCTTCTCTAAAGCAATTCCTACTGAGAGCTGCACTCTTGTCATCTATATGTCCAACACCAAGTCCCTGCGCAGTCCTCGTGACCTCTTCTGTGTACAACAACAAACCTGAGCTGCGCTGTTGCATGTAATAGCATGTAATCACTCTGACCCCATGACCTGTGCAAGTCTGCCGGGATGAGATTGGAAGTGAGACTCCTATTCTTGTCCTTACTAACTGCCTCCAGCCATCACACTGAGTCAGGCATCATATTCTCAGTATTGCCCTCTTTACTGACCCTCAGTTTTTTTTTATTGGTCTGTATGATTGGGCCCACCTGATTACAGGGATATAAGACTGAGATGTCAGAACACGTCAGTGTCAATTTTCAACTTGATGTCAGGCTTTAGTGAGTGGAGATAAAAAGGTTTGACATGGCCTGATGACTCGGAGCCTTCCGGGCCAGTTGACAGAACAGAAACGCCATCTTAATTTTGTTGATCAGGTACATGCATTTACTTTTTTAATGTTTTGAGCATTATGTTGTTGTTGTTTTTTACCTGAATTGGTCTGCCTGGCATATTTTTTTGTCTAGAGAGTGAGAGTGAATTGTGAAGCATCAATTTCATATGGTGTAACCAGAGAAAATATTGGCAAGAGGGAATTTGTCCTCGGTGGCTGGCTGGGAGCCCACATTTGATCAATCAACTGGTGAGACAGTCTTAATGTTTCAATGAATCTGTCTTTCTGCCGCAATATGGTCTAAAATAGGCCAATTCAGTGTGTTCTGTTCATTTTTCATCGTTTCTATTTTTTTCTGGCCTTCAAATTTCAAATAAAGTCAAATAAAGAGCAGATAGGATCAGAAGAAATGAGCAAACAGGGCTAGCTAAATTCTTTTCACGTTTTTAGAGACAGCTAAACAGGTGATAGTGGTCACAAAGCACAATCAAATACTTTCTTCTGATGTGATCCAGTAAATTATTCATCCTTTCCAAATAAAGGTCTCATCATGGCTGTCAAGATATCAGCTTGACATATGCATACGACCGAGAGATGGTGATGAAATCCCCTTGCAAAGCTGTGAAACCTCAAACCTTATAACCTAGGGACTCACACTTTTAACAGAATGGAAGCATTGTCAGATCAATAACCCTATCAAACCGCTTCTCTGTTCTCACCGTGTTCTGCTCTCTGGTCCCATCAGAAAGGTTTTTAGTGATGACAGCATGCGAGATCGTATGGGAACGGTAAGTCGGTCATATGGGACGAGGTCTGCTCTGCGGTGTTGATTAAGGGCTCACAATGGAGTCTGAAGGGAAAAGTGCACATGCTCTATCCACACTGGAGCGTGCGATCCCACCCGGAGCAGCTGCGGAGGAAGTCTGTCGAGAGTCTGCTCCATGCAGTGTCCGGATGGAGTCGCGGGTTAATGTGGCGTCTCGTGGTAAGAGGGGGGCAGGGGATGTAATTATGCTCAGGCTGAATGCTTACATTAATGAAGTTTTAGAGCTCCACGTTTTCCTCAGGCCTCGCTAATGAGCCTTATGCATAATTAGCAGCTCGCCTGATGAAGTTGTTAGGCTGAAGACTTCTCATGATGACGTGCTCTATAGCGCCACTGATCGGCTCAAAGAAACTCATGCTGATCAAAAGCAGGCTTCCCAGATGGCTTTTATTGCATGGGGTACGAGAGATCAGTTATACCAAGTTCTGCCCTCAGGCATCAGAGTGTCTAGTTTGACTTACAGATCTCACAGATCAGGTCTTTTGTAGTGCAGTTCTGTTATTCTTTTCCTGGACATGCGTTCAGCCCTTGAAAATACTGCATGGATACATTATACTAATTGATGCGATGTTCAGACCACCCTGATGAAAACTCCAGCACATGGTGTGTTGTCGATGTTAATACATGCTGGTGTCTCTACCAGGCTAACTAGCTTAACAAATGCCCACCAGAAATACAATGGCTAGGGTACATCTCAATCAACTCCCATCTCCCAAGCTCGTGAATCAGTATATTGTGTTCACAAATTTGGATACTGGTAAGGACAGTAAAGGCCCTATATTGACAATGGGCCCTATATTAACGATCCGATCCGAAGCGCAAGTAACTTTGTGGTCTTGAGCACTGTTGCTATTTTAGCGGCGGGATAAATGACTCTTGCGCCCGACAGAAGTTTAAAAGGGGTTGGTCTGAAGTAGCTTCATTATTCATAGGTGTAGTTTGGGCGTAACGTGAAATAAACCAATCAGAGCATCATCCAACCTACCCTTTAAGAGCATGTGCGCATGTTGCATGGTGGATTGTTATTACAATGGCGGGTTTACCAGGCACACGTCAGGACCGTTCACAGCCAAGGAGACCGACGTTCTTGTAAGAGCAGTTAAAAGACAGAGAAGTGACGTTGTATGGGGAAGGGAGAAACATTATATGCATATGTGTCTTGCCACTATTAGGCAAACAGATCTGATCCATCAGTACTACAAAGTAGCCTGAAAATATTGGGTAAATGTGTATTTAGGCCTACATTTTGTTTTTCATCTTCATGGAAACCACAATGATTTCCCCCATGTGTTCATATTTTTCTTCGTTATAATGTATGATTTGCAAAAACAAAAACTGCTGCATCTGTGTTGATGAGAGAATCAAAGTGAATGCGCGTTAGGAACCCGCTAAAATAGCATTAAGAACAATGCGCAATACGCCACTGACTTTAGACTAGTTTTTTTTTTTTTTTCTGATCAGTGGCGCAATTGTTTTCTGGAACTGCAAAATAGCACCAGGGATTGTTTGCGCCGAAACACACCTCCTTTTTGCGCCGACCCGCCCAGGGAACGCAAGTTCATTTACTAGTTTACTGACGTGCATCTGTAGAGGGAACTGCGCTTTGCACGGGTGCAAAATAGGAAGGAAACATGCGTCAGCATACTAAGTAATTAAGGCAGGTGCAAGATAGAGCCCAATGTCTTCATTGTACAACATCACTAGGGTTAAAGAGTAGAGAAAGTATAATTAAAAAATGTTCAGTGATAATACAGTACCCTTACAATAACTGTTCTGTTAACCCTCTGTTAAAGGGTTAGTTCACCCAAAAATGAAAATTAAGTCATTAATTACTCACCCCCATGCTGTTCCAACCCCGTAAGACCTTCGTTCATCTTCGGAACACAAATGAAGATATTTTTGATTGAATCTGAGAGCTGGATCAGTCCTAGATACAGTAGACTGCCTAAGGGACTGGCTCTTGACGGCCCATAAAGTCATTAAAGAAAAGGTTTAAATATTCCATGTGCCTACAGCGGCTCAATTATAAGTTTATCAAGCGACGAGACTACTTTTTGTGCGAAAAAAACATAAATAACGACTTTATTCCACTATTCCATTACTTCCTTATGGGCGCATGCGCGAGAACTGAGACGAGGACGTTCTCATTCGTCTACTTCTTGTTACCGGCTGCTCACCGCTTAGGAGTATTACCGCCACCTACCGTATAAGATGATGTGCTGATATAGCTGGAAGCGCAAAACTTTCTGTTTACAAGCAGAGGAAGATGCGCGCTGTGCACTTAAAAGCCTTTAATCTTCTCAAAAAACGACAGTGTTCCTTATAATCCGGAGCGCCTTATATATGGATCATCATTTTATACGGTAGGTGGTGGTAAAACTCCTAAGCGGTGAGCAGCCGGTAACAAAAAGTAGACGAATGAGAACGTCCTCGTCTCAGTTCTCGCGCATGCGCCCATAAGGAAGTAATGGAATAGTGGAATAAAGTCGTTATTTATGTTTTTTTTCGCACAAAAAGTAGTCTCGTCGCTTGATAAACTTATAATTGAGCCGCTGTAGGCACATGGAATATTTAAACCTTTTCTTTAATGACTTTATGGGCCGTCAAGAGCCATTCCCTTAGGCAGTCTATAGGACTGATCTAGCTCTCAGATTCAATCAAAAATATCTTTATTTGTGTTCTGAAGATGAACGAAGGTCTTACGGGGTTGGAACAGCATGGGGGTGAGTAATTAATGACTTCATTTTCATTTTTGGGTGAACTGACCCTTTAATCTACCAGTTTGTGGTGATCAGGGTGACACTAAAATGTGGAAATATAATCTGTAGTCTTCGCATTGTAACAATTCAAACCTGGTTGAAAATAAGCAAAGTTACACTTTAATATTGTATTAAGAGAGAGACTTGTTTGAAATACTTGTGAACACCAGCCCCAGGCATAAATAGGGCTGTCACCAATGCTATAGCCTACCAGTCAAAATACAACAACCAGGACACTCCTGTGCTACTTTTGTCAAACCACAGCCCCTGCGGTTCACTGGTGGCATGTATGCACGCTCACGCAGACGCAATCATTTCTCAATATCACGCTCCGTCAGTCGTGACATGGGTTAACACTTTTCTTTCACACCTCTCCCACTTCACTCTCTCTGTTTTTTGACACTTAAAAAGTCATTCGCCCTGTTCAGATGAGACATGCAAACCCTCTAACATCACAAAAACTTTGTGTTTCGTGTTTCATATTGTCAAAACTACTTCTCAATCTCAGCACATCCTCCTTAGTACATCCCATGCATTGCCCATACTAATATGTTTTCGTTTTGAAAATGCAAAGACCAGTATATTAGCTTGAAGGGTTGTTTGTTTTCATTTTAGGGATTTGGAAAACTGCACAGGAATTGTAGACAGAGCGGCAGCCGTCTCGATGACCTTTCCTGTCGCGCTCACGTCACTCATAGCTGGCTTTGAGAGTGGAGACTGGGTAAGGAAAGATGAAGGGTTGAGGGTTAAATTGACCTTGTGTCATTTCTACAGGTTTAGCGGGACCACCAGGGTGAAACCCCAACGGACATTTTAAGTAGTGAGTGTGTCAGGCTGAATGTGCTGGTGGAAGTCCACCTGACAGCTCATGCACATACATACATTTCAGCCCACGGGAGTATGAGATCGATAGAGTATAATTGCCCTCCGCACACCGCCCTAGCCATGAATCACAGAGCATGTGAAGAGGACGAGGTTTGCGTGCAAAAGTGTGTGAATGTGTATACGTGCAGGGATGGGAATCTAAAAGGAGTAGTTCACTTTAAAATGAAAATAAACCCATGTTTACTCACCCTCAAGCCATTCTATGTTTTAAATGACTTTCTTTTTTCAGACGAATACAATCAGAGTTAGAGTAATAAACACCCTGACACTTCAGAGCTTTATAATTGCAGTAATTTGCAACCATCAGATTAAAGCTCAAAAAAGTGCATTAATCCATTATAAAAAAAAACTCCACACGGCTCTGGTGGGCTAATAAATGCCTTCTGAAGCAAAATGATGACTTTGTGTAAGAAAAAATATTCTCCTTTAAGGAATTTACAGGTTCTTCTGATTACAATTCCTCAATGGTCCAATAAATTGTTTTAGTACTTTTGAGGAGTAAACATTTGCTTAAACACTTTTTGTTCTTTTTGCAGGCTGTTGTCATGTGATTTATTTCAGTTATGTATTCATTCTTATTAAATATCTTTGAATTTACTTTTGGTGAATAGAAAGACAATTGTCTGTGAACACTGTATGTTTTTGATTCTATAAAAAATGATTGGTTCTTAAGAGTATCATTCTAGAATGGGTTTTTGATTCCAGCTCACAAGAGTCATTCTGGATTCGGATTTCACTTATGATTCACTTCATAAACTTAAATCAGAGTACACTAGTCACACTGTACAGTTTTTGTACGATTTTGAATAAATAAAATGATCCGGCTCAAGAGTCTGATTGGACTGGCTTGGATTCACTAAAAAGAATCAAATCATAAGAGTCATTCATTCTAGAATTGGAGTACCCAAGTCACACTGTTTAAAAAGATTCACTAAAGGAGTCATTTATTTATGGTTGCACTTTGTTTTATGCTTTAGATTTAGTTCAAATAGTTTGTTAGTCCAGGGTTACACCCATGGACAGTATAAGAAATGGACGGAGCGACCCCATTGATTTCAACGGAGAAGACTGAAGCCCGATTTCTGCACTTCTTCTCGGATGTCTGAGCGACTGTGCAGGCTCAAACTGAGCGTGACGACAGTCTGAAGGTTGTAAATCTTCTAGTAGCTGTGCCAAACCAAAACGTTGTTGAAATATTTTGTCCTGTTGCTTTTATGGACTCTCTTTCTATGGGCTTCTCCCTCAACTTTGTGCCTCCATGTCCTGATTGCCTCATAGACAGTAAAAGATTGCCTGCGAGCTTCTCCTCCTGTCTATATGGTAATGTCTCTATTGTGTGACAGAAAGTTGCGTAGTGACGATGCAATCGTTAGCCTATTTTTACAAAAACGGGTTCTACGGGGCCATAACGTAAGATACAAAGTAATGGAGCGTTTTATACATTGTCGTGTAACTTTAGAAATAAATAATGGACAAATGAAGTCTTTGGACGCCTCAGATGTAAAGTTATTTGCTGTCAAAGTGACGCAAAAATGACTGGGAGTCAATTGGATGCTAACAGCAGGTGAAGTTCTGCCACAATGGCGACTCCTTCTGGCTGATGGATGGATCCCATTGGTTCCACCACTAGTCGAAGAACCTTTGAGACCTTTAATAAACAGAATGTCATGAAAAAACATTTGGTTATGGTATTTAAATAACAATACATTTTTAAATGATCTGTTCCCAACATCACACATTACAGCTTCTTGCCATCATTTTTCCCTCTTGCTACAGCTGCACACCTACAGTCATTACACTGAAACACTCCACTGATGCACTAAATTGGTGTTTTGGCAACAAAAATATTTCTCATCAGAGGGTTAGACCTTTTCAGACAGTAATTGCTACAGGACAATATTGTGTTTTAGCTGGCCTGCGTTCATCCCATCAGCCTCTGAGCTCCAGGACGCCACTGCTGTACTCATTAAATTCACTGCGATATATAATGTCAGCCTCTTTAACACGTTGTAGAGTGGAGCATGACGGCAGTCTCTTGTTTCACACAAGGGAAGTGTATAAGAGCTTTAAAACAGGCAGGAAATTAGTATAAATAGCTCGTTACAATATTAGGGACATTATTTGCAAGATAATAATAATGTTTAACCTTGTTGTGTATTTTTTTTTTTTTTTTGCACATCTCGCCTCTCATTTTCACACTTTGGATCCAAATTACGTTGTTTAGATGAAAATGTAGATCACAGATGAGTAATTATAAAGTTTTGGCTTCCTGTAGGGTTCTGAAATGTTTCATGGATGTCAACAATTAAACATATGTCTTCACAACCCTCACTATTACTCATTAATTTAGCGGTTCTGCTCAAGAGATTTATGACGCGGTCACTGTCGCTCTGTCGCTCTGTCAATTTGAAACCCGGTGAAAACTTTCACACGGTAGTTTCGTTCTACCGTTCTATCTAATGTCAAGACTCCATCATGTTGCTCATTAGCGTGTGAAAGTCATTAGCTCTTCTTGAGAGGCTGTTGTTTCGTTTAATAGCTCAAAGACAAGCTGTGATGGTTTTTGAGAGTTTCCATTGCTTCCTTTGCGTGTGATCAAAGTGATGAGCACCGCTCTACTCTGAGGAATTACGGAAAGTTGAAATGGAACAGAAATGTTATTGAGTCGTGCTGACAAGGTGACAACAGCAAAACACACAGAGTGGTGCTAAATTGAATCGATTCTTGAATCGCCATCAGTCAAGATGATTTCAAAAAAAGAGCCGTCCTGTCTCCTTTAGTGTGCTCGCTGCTTTCCGCTTCCTTAGACCCCCCTCTCTTTATTTATTTGCCCAGGTCTCATCCAATCGAGCGATAGATCCCTCCATGAAAAGGGCAGGCTGCCAAGCCACGGCGACTGTGACAGAGCAATGCATTAGGACATTAAGACACCCACTCCCTTGCTGAAAATCAATCACACACTTCTGCATGCATTACGGGCAAGGGAGGGCACCCGGCAGATTGCTTACTAGCTCTACGTCTGCAGACGAGCCAGCCCTACCTCGATGTCCTTTCTGTTCTTATCATTCCCATTGAAGAGGAGGGTTGGGACCTCAAGACGCCAAAATGTCTCATTCGCAGGTGAAGAAGCAGTGTTCTGGGCACTTTGGCTGGAAGGTTGTTATCTTGAGGCTAGCAGGGCAGCATGGGTGTTTTTGTGAGATTAACCCAAAGCATGTGCAGACTATAACACTGGGAATTATAAGTGCAGTTTTTTTTAAAAATGAAAAGGAAAAAATGCACATCTTCCACGCTGAAAAGACTAGTTTTCAAGCTGTTTTGGCACTAATTTGATGTGAAAAAATCGTTTGCATAATCCCACACATTCACATAATTAACGTTAAACATTTTAGTATCATTTATACTATTATTTATTAAAGGGGTAGTTCACTTTGAAATTATTTTTTGGTATGTTTTAGCTTACCTCAAGGGCATCCAAGACGTAGGTGTCTTTTTCCACATTTCCATTTTGATATTTTTAGGTCAAACCGTTCTTGTCTGTCAGCCATATAATGCAAGTCTATGGTCACCACCTCAAAGAGCATGCACAGAGAAGTCTAAATTAAACATGATTTAATGACTCGTAAATGTAAGTACGAGTGGTTTGTGTGAGAAAACGAACAGTGTTTATAATAGTTTTACCTCTTGTAACCACAGCCACGTCCAAGTGATCAGAGGGTGCGGGCACTTTGTGGAGGTAAGAGGTAAAAACAAGATAAATACTGTTCGTTTTCACAAACCGCTCATTTCGTGTCTTAGGACATCAATGTGTACTTACACTTACGAGTCATTAAATCATGTTTAATATGGACTTCTCTGTGCATGCTCTTTTAGGTGGTGACCATAGACCTGCATTATTATGGTGAACATAGACTACCAAAAATTATTTTCAAAGTGAACTATCCCTTTAACCTGTGTATATACAAAACTTTCTAAACTGTCTAGTGAACACATTTAGCTCAACAAATAAAATTCAGTTCACCTATTCTGTTACATTTGTTCTCATGCGTCATTATTTTTCATGGTAGCCTACAACTCTCCAAGGTGAACAGCAGATGAGTTGACGAATGAACAAATGTTCCAGCGAGTGCAAAACGAGGAGAAAGTGCATAAAATAGACCCTGAAACAGCAAAATTACAATCTGTGATGTGAAAAAAACACCTGATGTTGAAGCTGCTTATTTACATGTAGATTGGATCTGGGACACCTTGACATACATCATTATACTTCTGCATGGTGGGATTCTTTTTTCTTTCACACTCATAGAGATTTGTTCAACACTTTTTCAACTCTTTTAGTTTGCTGCTATGTATTCTTAGTTTTTGTTGTTTGTGGATACAATTATGATAAGTTATTATTCATTGTCCTAATGTTTCTATTTCATTCAATTGGCTCATTAATATGCATACGCAGAAAACAGGAACAAAGCAAGTATTTCCTTTATAGGAAAACCTGAGAAAATTGCAAGTAAAAAAAAAAAGTAAAGCCTTGCCAACAGAATGAAAGCCTTTTTATTGAAAGCATTTTATTTAAATGGCCGTGTGATTCAAAAATATATATATTTTTTTAATGTGTTTCAATTGGGACATTTGAAATTTGAAAGGTTCTGAGTGGAACTATTTTGTGTACCTACCACCTAGTCCAAAATATATCTATTAAAAGGAAGAGTAAAATTCCAATAAAATACACACCTGTGGCAAAATGTATGCAGTTGGCGTTAAAACCGACAAAATTATTAATAAATAAAAAAGCCTGAAAAAGACAAAAAATGTCCATAAGGTCGCACAAGGGTTAATTACAATCAAACTGATTGTTTCAGCTAACCCTAAAACCCTTGATTTTCAGCAAGGGTTTTATCTTGGTGTCTGACAGCTGTTCTTGTGCACACTCTAAACAAAATATATTAAAGTTTGAACCCAACTGCAACTTTCACTTTCAACTGTAAATTTTTTAATTACATTTTTAACCCAGCATTTGGGTTTGTCCATATTTGACCCAAATTTGGTTTGAAACAACCCAGCATTTTTAGAGTGTTGTTGTGTTTGCTGTTTTATTGTGTAAAATGATTTCTCTGTGGAGCTTCAGACCTTTGGTTTATTATTTGCAAGAGGTAATTAGGCGTTCTGTGTCTGAGTTTATTTTGTGCTTTATTGTTTGCGTCATTAATCGTATTCTCACATTTTCAAAAAGTGATGTTATGTTGAATATGTCTGGTCAATTGTTTGTGATTTAAAGAAGCGAAGGCAGATAATAACCCTCTGTATGTGACGTTTAGCTTCATTAACTTTTTATTATCATTATTATTTTTCCTGCTTGTAAAAATAACCTGCTGTTTCAAACTTCCTGTTTCAATAGAATACAAATGCATTTTTTTTCTTTTCACGTCAAACCATTCAAAAACATTAATATCAAAGTTCACCCAAAACTGTCTCTGAATATCTTCTTTAGTGTTCCATACGGGTTTGGAACAACATGAGGGCAAGTAAAAGAAATGCTAATATTTGGGTGCACTATCCCTTAAAGTCCTTGCCGAAATGGTGTAATGGTGGTAATGCATGGTTTACCCATTGTGGGGTTTGTAGCTTCAATCAATCAAAAGTAGAATTAATCAATACAACCACTATGAAATATGTGGTTGTAGTTTATTTCCTCACGTTCCTCAGGCGTGAAAATGTAAATGGCTTTATTCTTCCATAATGGGATTTGGCGTCACGAGTCACGACGGCTTGGTTTCCAGGCAGGCCTTTAAAGCACAATACACACAAGTCTCACGTAAATCGTGTATAATTCAGCCAATCAGATGACGACTTAGAAACCATGCAAACTATCACACTTTCACATTAGAGTAGTTCATTGAAGACACTAGAGGTTGATTCACTCAATTGGGTCACATTCTCAGTATTGAGTCTCTTTCCCATTAAGTGTTTTGTGATCCAAGATAAAATGTGTTTATATTCCACACACACTTCTATCACTAACTCAGACACCACAGAAACCAAGTTGTGTCAAACGTGCCAAGACAGGTAAAACATGTAACTCCTTTCAGTTGTGTCTCAGTCACTGACCGGCTCATTCCTTCATATGGCTTGATCCGAAATAGGCTTCTGCCTCTTGCAGCAGGAATTAAAGCAACCGTCTCAGTTCAATGACCAAAGTAATAGAGGAATGACTCAAGTCACAGTTTACTTCTACGAGCTGTTTATTTGTTTCATGCATTATCAGAGGAAGCAAAGCAAATGGAAGCGGGAAGCAATATTCGTTTCAGTGATGTGTATTTTCTTTGACTGCTGTGAACACATGCCAATATTTCTTCTGCATGATTTCATTTTAAATATATGAATTTAGACACCACTTTATTTTATAAATTTTAAATCCTGAAGAGCTTTGTCACTGATATGCGTCTCCTAGCCTTAGACGCCACGGTCACGGAACGTTGGCTGCTTATGGCGCACAAAATCGGAAACACTTCAAGAGTTTGTTGTGGTTGGTAAATGGCAAATTAGATTGTTTTTTGTAAATATCACTTTAATAAATAACTATACTACAATAATCATATATTTCAATAAAGTGGCTCGGAGTTCATTAGACATACCAAAATAAATGCATAAATGATACAATTTTAAGTCCACATGTCATAAAAATAAGAGTTACATTTAGAAACATGGAACGTTTCCGCAATAAAAGCCAGGCATCACTTTAGATGATTGGTTTGTTGTTCTTCCACCAGGGTCTAGAGCCACAGTGCTAAGGATGATGTAGAGTGTATGTGGCCCAAACAAGGGGGAGCCAGGTGCATTCTGGACTTTAATAGATATATAACAGCTTCCATTCAATTGGCACTAAAAAGGCAGCTGGCATTGGTGTATATGCCCACTCATATAGCCATATATTTGAATAATGGTCCTGTGATGTAACAGGCGACCAGTGCTAAGTAGGTTTTGTGAGGAAAGCCTCCCTCATTTGAAAGCTCTCGCCGATCGTCGGCCAATCAATTCTTTCCACTTAGCCTTGCAAAACTGGAAAATGATGAGCCATCCCATCACCTGTCTCTGCAGCGGGAAACTCATAAAAGGAGCTCGTCCCACCGCATGGGGTCTATGAATCATTTACTGCACTGAGGCACGAAAGTTTAGTGATAAAAAGACTATGTATCATACCCTCATCTGTGGGAAATGGATGTTATAGATTGATAGAAGGGCTTTCTCGGAGAGAAGGATGTTTTTATCAAATGTCTTGGAAACACAGGCACTTGGATAAGGCTGTTGCTGCTGTAAGTCGTTCTTATCTGGTGGGTCGCAGGTCTGTCCTGGTAGAATCATGGACAGCGGAGAAAATACATTTCTAATTGTAAAAAAACTTGACTGAAATAACCACTCGTTACAACCGAGGTATGCAGCAAAGCATTTGTGAACCCACAACACGCACAACCTTGAGGCGGATGGGCTACAACAGTAGAAGACCGCCCCACTCATCTCCATTACAAATAGGAAAAAGAGGCTACAATTTGCAAGAGCTCACCAAAATTGGACAGTTGAAGACTGGAAAAATGTTGCCTGGTCTGATGAGTCTCGATTTCTGAGACATTCAGATGGTAGAGTCAGAATTTGGCGGAAACAGATTGAGAACATGGATCCAACATGTCTGTTACCACTGTTCAGGCTGGTGGTGGTGGTGGTGTAATGGTGTGGGGGATGTTTTCTTGGCACACTTTAGGCCCCTTAGTGCCAATTGGACATCGTTTAAATGCCACGGTCTACTTGAGAATTGTTTCTGACCATGTCCATCCCTTTATGGCCACCATTTACCCATCCTCTGGTGGCTACTTCTGAAAGGATTGAGAGCTTGAATAATTTCAAATTGGTTAATTGAACATGACAATGAGTTGACTGTACTAAAATGGCCCCTACAGTCCCCAGATCTCAACCCAATAGAGCATCTTTGGGATGTGGTGGAACGGGAGCTTCGTGCCTTGGATGTGCATCCCACAAAGCACCATCAACAAGTTGCTTTCCTATCAATATGGGCCAACATTTGTAAAGAATGCTTTCAGCACCTTGTTGAATCAATGCCACGTAGAATTAAGGCAGTTCTGAAGGCGAAAGGGGGTCAAACACAGTGTTCCTAATAATCCTTTAGGTGAGTGTATCTATATATTGTATATGAGCATGTTCCCATTGAAGAGCAGCTGAGACACACTGTCTGTTGTTGCTTTTCAGAGTCTGCAGGTAAATCATGTCCTGCACTCTTAATTCTGCGGCCAGAGCCGATGACAGCTATTAGGAGGAGTGTTGGGAAGAGATCAGCTGAGCATGACTTTAATCTAATTCTTTGTCAGTTCCTGTGAATGTCAGAAAGCAAAGATGATTCTCTCTGAGGACAGGGAAGAAAAGGCCATCCTGGCGGCATACACTGAGTTACTAAAATGGTGGCCGATCAGATCAATGTATTGTCTTTCACAGACAAAATGTTACTTATTTCCATAGGTTATATCCTGCACTTGTGTAACACACCTCTCGTCATCTGCTTTCTCAGCTAGCGAAGGCTTGGTTTTTTGCACTCCTGTATGAATCGGTCTTTCGGTGAAGCATTTGGATGTTGCACTGTAAACACAACCTTGTATAATATAACCTCATAAGTATAACATTGCGTTGTACTGGGTTCAAAGTCAAACCTATGTATGGTTATATAGTGAGGTTCACTGAGGCCACTAGTGGAAATGATAATTGAATGATTTAATTGATATATAGTTCTGAATTATTTAAAACCTGTTTATTTTCAGGTGCAAAGAAAGAATGCAACATGCTTTCAGACCTTTGCACACAACAGTGCAAAATACTCACTTTGTGATATGGACAACATAAAAGGAATCATCACACGATGATTCAAAGATGATACATTCTCCATCTCTCATCCCTTTCCAGTACAGGAGTTCATAACTGAATTTAGGCAAGGGTATCTAATACAAAATGCTTGAGGCAACTCAATGGAGACCTCCGAGCGCCTGAGCTCTAAAATCCTTAAAGGTCACCTGCACTTGAAAAGAATTTATTTGAATATCTTTTAGAGACCCTGGTGAGGAAGGAGGTCTGCGAGGGCTGGGTATAATCTCTTCTTTTATCCCTCTGCTCTTCAACTGTCTGTATTAGTGAGATGTGTGAATCATAAGTGGAGATATTCAAACTTTCTCTCCTTTAGGCACAGTATCTTCTCAAAACCGAACAATTGAAATTATTCAAATACACTGTACTATAAAACTGAAGGAAATATTGTCATTATTGTATATTATTAGAAAAATACTGTTTTTTTTCTTGACATTTACTAGTATTGCAAACCAGAAGATTGTTTGTTTCCAAGATTTTTTCTTTGCATCTCTATTATTGCCACATCTGATTGGCAAGTGAGGGAATAACAATAAGAATTCCAGTGCATAAAGTCGCTTTTAAAGGTGGGAAATCCTCCTGAAATGTCATACAAAATGATGTTTACATACATTATTAGCTTCTCAAATCTTCATGCAGCAAATATCATACAGTGAGCGCTAGTAAAGGAACTCTAGCGTCCCACATTATATCCCATTTACCCTGTGAGTGTGAAGGCTTTTTAATAAAGGCTGAGGCTGCTGGGTACACTTCTCTATGCATTGGGGGTCATCCCGGATCGCTCCGCCAAGTAATATTTCACCGGGAAGGCTCTATGAAGGTGTGCTTTGTAGGCAATTATTTGCCTATTAATTTTTAACTTTGTCCCCGCTGCTCAATAAACAAACAAAGGTGCTTAATGAAACAAATTGGTTCCAACAAAAAATGATTGTTAATAAATCATTCAGGGCAAGCGTATGGATTATCCACGCTGTGTTTTCACAGCCTCCCGAGAGCCCGCTGAAACTCGCACTACGGCTCTTGTCCCCAAAAGGCATCTCGGCAATCAATATGCAGGAGCATGCGGTTTGAAGAGCCCGGAGGAACATGAAGCATGTGTATAAAATCAGCTCGGAAGATCAATCCATGCCTCTCCACCCTGAAGATGAACGTACAAGTACAAATTAAATAAATAAACAGCCTCTGAAATCCAAATACTGCCGCTCCGAAAGTTCGAATCTGTGATAAGCATCTTATCTGTGCCTTTTAAAGTTCTTCATTTGAATGCTAATACTCTGACACATTTCTTTTCCCCCACAGAGACACTGGATCGCAGCAGATGGCTCTTATGATTTGGACTCCTTTATTAAAAAGCGAATCGCAATTTACTCTCTTGTACTGTGTCATCAGCACTGTTTGCGTTTAATCATTCGCCATAAATAGCAAGTGTGGCAAATAAAATTAACTAGGGAGCTGTGAAATGTCACGCCGGCCCAGTCGCCAGGGTTAATGAGCGTCTTTTAGCGAAACCGTGGAAACGTCACACCAGCCTGCGGGTCATCGGGACCCTTCCCCCTCAACGTCCCCTGACATTTCCATTCCTTCGAATGCAAAAGCCGGGAAAACCTCGCCCAGTCTGGCCTGTAAAGCTGTTAACCTTTCCCGACGCCTTATTCGGACCATCAAAGCCGGTTCTGTTCATTATCTTTTCCTTTTAAATTTCAGAACTGAGGCCTCTGGCCATAATGTCACCACATGGTCAGTCACTAATCACCGCGAGCCTCGGTTGACAGCGCGTGCCGTACATCCTGGTAGATGGTTATGGATGGGCTAGAGCGTTCCTCCGTCATGGGAGAGACAGCGGTGTGAGAGTACGATGATGGAGAGGGCTTTCAAAACTTTACAACGTCTGCCGACCCTGAGGTTAGTAACATCCGTGGAGGTCCACGGCTAGCATGAGTGACAGACCTCATTAATAGAACTGACTATGGTTATGGTCGCCATCACACACAGGAGAACCATTTATAAAGCGTCCGTTTAATCTTTAGGGCTTTCAGTGGATCGAAATATTTTATATATTTCCTGAGATCATAGTTAACATAGTTTTTTTTTATTTTATTTATTTTTATATTAGTTTGGCAATTTCTGTGGATGACTGAATTAATTGCAACAGTGCTATTTTACACTGTCTTTTTCATCTTTTTATACAAAACTTTTATACTTTTGTTGAATACTTTTATTCATCAAGGATATTCTATATCAAATGAATTCTGAATTCATCAAAGAATTCAAAGAATCCTGAATGAAAGCATCAGTTTCCATTGTCCAATGAGATCTCTCTTGAGATTGTGAGCTTCAGGTGTTCAATTTATCCTGATAATTACATTGCAATTTCTTGAGCTTGTATCTTGATCTGTTTCCTCAGAATGCTTGCGCGTCTAACAATATCAGCGATCTTCTTTGTAAGATGTTCATTCAGACAAACCCCTTCAACTTCTTTGTTTGACTCAGTAACTCGGTTTTGTGGTTCTGATTCACAAACCGAACCGAATCATGGCAGACTACAACCACTATTTCTAAAGCTATTTTTTGTAATGTCAATTACAAAATCATGGGACACTAAAGTTTGGAGTATGACAGATGAAAATTTAGCTTCTGTAGAAATATCCCAAACACACATGGGATATACGCACAGAATGGCAGTATCCCCACAAAGATGCCAATATTTGAAATCCTTGATCTTGTGTGGACCATTTTTGGAAACCAGCATACTATATTAATCAAATAAAGTGATGTTTTTTTTTTTTTTTTTTGAAAAGGTTTTCTTTGATGGGTGGGTTTAAGGTAAGGGGACATTTTGTTTTGGTCACTTTAGAAATAAACAGTTATAATCTCAAACTGAATACTAAACGTGTTAACTGTGGTATAATTAACAGCACTAAACAAATAATCACCCTTGTTGATGTTCCTAATGCTTTTTCATTGTTTAAGGCAAAAAAGGACATCTGCATGACATGTACCCTTGTAATTATAATTTTTTTATTTATTTTTACTTTAAAAAAATATCACTTCATCATGACCAGCAGCAGCCTGTATTAGTTACCACTGCTGTAGTCTCGCGTAGCCAGACCTTCAGACTGACGGCTGAAGGTCTGGAATTCATAGCAGCTTTCTTTGGCCAAGGCCCGCCCATAAGGCCGTTTGACCGACATGTCAAACAACCAATTACAGTTCGTTTCATTCAGCGTCACGTTTCGGGGCGTGGAAATGTCCCCACAACATCAGACCGGCGTGCAACAAGTCAGTCAGACTCAGCAGCAGTCACCGGAGGCGCTCGTTAACAACGGTCCGCGTTATTAAATTCACCCACAAACTCGCGCTCATGTCCATCTTATGCCCGCTTTGTCACACGGCCAGTTCAACCTCGTATAAATCAGGTTATGTGTGTAAATCACGTGCTCACGAGCGCTCACTCAGACACACTGTACCCGGCGCTGCTCGTGCGTCACAGTTATGTTCATAAAGCGCTCCCCGTTCACAGTAACCGGCTCGTCTCATTCAAAACAGCCAGCTGTAACGTTAGCTGTCAGCGAGCCGCCGCACATTGAATACTCGCAGTCAAACGTTTGACTCTGCAGTATCTTATGCACCTTATAATCCAGTGTGCGCATATATGAATACTGAATCGGCCAGCTGCGATGTCAGCGTCTGTTGTTTCATGTTTGCCCACAAACTCGGCTGATATCCCCTTCGCAATTAAGTACTTCACTTGATCTTCCATAATCGATAGGAGGGGACATACAACTATGTTTAGCTGATCTTGATTAATGCTCATTGTCACTCATAAACTCAACAGTTTTTCTTCCGCAATCACACTTCTGCGCTTTGTTTCCCGGCGGACCGAAAATAAACGCGACACTGACGCCCCCCGGAAATCCGATAAAATTCAACCAATCAGATGACGACTTCGACATTCCTGAAGTGTTTCCAGTTAAGTGTACCATATGCATCAGACGTTTAGCCAACGTTCCGTGGGCGTGACGTCTGAGGCTGAGACTACCACTGCTGTGACTATTTCCCATTTATCTGTACCGTTATCACTTAAAAAATCTGGGTTTGAGCTCTAGGGTTTTATTCTGTGTTATTGTTCAACACTAAAAGCATTGTGACTGTGCTGAAGGCCACCTGCTAAAATCCCTCAATATGCACCCCTTCAACCAAACAGTATAATAACGCATAAAAGAAATGGCACTGTTCAGTCATTCAACATGTAAAGTGAAAATAAAGACACACGCAGTGCTTTATTGGATGACGTCATTTCATTCTTTGTACACATTATACTGTAGTTCACCCACTAATGAAATTGCTGTTGTCATTATTTACGTATCCTCATGTTTTTATAAACCTGCTATTTTTTTTTTCATCAGACGTGAAAATTGACATTTTGCAAGCAATACCATCCCAAAATCATTTGTATTTATTTAATGAAATTATGTACTTTTTATCTCACTGGATTATCATATATAATTATTAAATATGTAAACAATTTATTTGTTGAATATCCAGCCTGAAATAATCATGTTGTGGTATATAACAATATATTATGTGATAAATGATTTTGGTCATTTCATCCCCCCTTGAATCATTTGAATTAGTTGCAGCGCATCCGTCATGATCCATGCAAATAGATAAGTGTACCATCAACCCAGATGTCTTGTTGTTGAGTGAATGCACCATTTCTTTGAGATGTGTGCAAAATGCGTAAACAAGCTGACTCTACTGAATGCATTAAACCTTAAAATAATTGAATACGAACAGAATAGGTTGATCAACTGCTGTTTTTTTTTTTTTCCTTGAGAGGACTGTGGCTTGTGTTTGCCTGTCTGTCATAGTGAGTTATGGACAGCAGTGCATCACAGCGGCATGACAAAACCCAGGCATGGGCAACTCCCCGCTTTTATTTAATGCACTTTTTATAACCTGCATAAATAAGGGACCTGTTTAAGAGTGCACTGCGGGTAGAGCATGTGGCTAAGTGCTTCCCCTACTGCTCGCACCCTCTCTTGATGCTCATCACACAAGGGCAAAGGAGCACTGCTTTTTAGTAATACAGAGAGACGAGCCTGCCCTGAACCGCATTGGAATTTAGTGCACTGTCTTGACTGAGTTTGCAGTAGCAGCACAAGGTGTATTGGAGTGGTTCTCTAAATTGTTTTTTTTTTTTTTTTTTTTAACCCAGGTTTACACTAGATATGAAGGTTTATTGATAATAAAATTGCAAGTCGTTTAATGGTTATTTACATAAAACGTTTAATGGTTATTTACATAACAAAATTACACAGAATTTTGTTTTCTCATTTTTGTCCATGAATTAAAATCTATCCATCCAATTAGTAAGCAATAAGGTACAAGAGGCTGTGCTGTATTGTGAATAAGTAACAGCTGAAGGGTGTTGTCAGGCTCGACGCGGAGCGGAGCAACCCCTTCAGCCGTTATTCACGATACAGCACGTGCATAGACTACCTTATTGCTTTTATCAAATAAAAATATTAAAGTAAAAAAAAAAATTTAAAAAAATATTAGTGCAACTTTCATGCAGCAAAATCACTGAAAGCCTTCCTTCAGCTGGAAAGAAAATAGACCCTGACTATGCAACAACGTTCCAATGTGTAATATGCATGAAAGCTCAAATAAAAACAACATAGGAACTGCAGTGTTGTGCAGTGATAAATAGAATCGTTGGGTGAAGCGTCATAGCCGTGTTTTATCATGAATAAAGCACAGCTATTGACCAATCAGAATCATTGGAACTAACTGTTTTATAAAATTCAGTAAAGATAAGTTCAACATTTATACCATTTTTTAATGGCAAACAAAAGTTTTAGTTTCTGAATCCTGGTTTACATTATTGCATATCAAGCGTTTCTGCTAATAAAACTACAAAATGGTTTAATGGTTTGTAAAATATTTAGGCCTACATTCTAGCATCGTTTTCTCATTGTTGTCCATGAATTAAAATCTATCCATCCAATTAAATTCAATAAAGATGACATTTAATGCCATTTTGTTAAATTAAAGGTGCTAAATGTAACTTTTTTTCTAAAACGAATCCCTTTTTTAATGCCTGTGTGAAGGGGTTGTAATCACACATTACAATGATCCACTTTGATCGGGTTTTGATATTACCTCTGAAGGCCAGTATTCCTATTTCTATGTGAAGTCTCCGGGTCGGATTTTCTGCGAAATCCGTCGGATGTGACGTGCATGCCCGCTCCCAAGCCTCTCTCCTTTTATACGGTCTATTCGACGGCACTGCATCTGATGACATGAATCTGATAACACCCAAAAAATGACCTGCCTCCAGCACAACACCAGCCCATTCTCACCCCCAAGGCGTCACTTAACTGACGCCTTGGGAAGCATTTGGACATGCTTCAATATCTGACGCTTTAGGCGCCCTTTAGCGTCAGTAAGATGACGCCCTAGGATCACGTGTACCCTACCCCCACCCCACACCTAAACCTAACCGCGTCCTCTAACAGATGTTTTCCTTTAGCGTCAGTTAGATGACGCCGTAGGATCGCGTCATGTAAGTGACGCTAAAGGGCGCCTAAAACGTCAAATATTGAAGCATGGTCAAAGGTGACGCCTTGGGGTGAGAATGCGTTGACAACACAGACTCCAACACAAACTCCACAAAAATATAAAAAACAAAACGAAACAAAAATCTCAGTATCTTCTGAAGAACGTCGATCAGGCCAAACGTGAATCGGATCGACTTAGGACGAAAACACGGATCAACGTCGACAGAGCGTTCGAGTTATGGAGAGTCATCCGCTAATTTTATTGTGATAAATTACAAGTTTTCAGATATGCTGAAATAATGGTAAACTGTAATGAAATAGCAAGGTAAACTACAACATGAGACATGAAATGAACACAAAAGACTGTTCCAGGATAACAAAAAGTGCTTTAGGATGTAACTTTTATTTTATGTACTAGATCTACTATCTACTGTCTACTATCATATTGTTTACAATACACATTTCCAGACACGTTCAGTACAGTAATGTTACTTCCCTTGATCTTACTGTTACACTGAAATGAGCATGGAGCATTAGTTCAGTCAAGCTGATAAAGGTAGCCTATTACTGTCACACAATTATTTAATCAACAACCCTGATTATTTGTATTATCAAACTATTATATTTCTTTTTATTGACCGGGGTGAGAGAAACATTTAATTTCCCAGAATATTGAATGTTTAATTAAATATTATAGTAAATGTTAAATAAAAAAATGTGATTCAATAAATTCCACCTGTTCAATTCAGCTCTGTGGTTGTCACAGTCTTCGTCTGCACCATCCTGTCTGCGTCTCCTGCACTACACTTCCCAGGATCCTCTCGTCACCCTATCCCGTGTTCACTCCCTCATCAGCCACCTGTTCCTCGTCATCGTCATCTGTTTCACCTGTCTTCACCTCATTATGTTTGATTCTTCTGTGTATTTAGTTCCCTCAGTTTCCGTCAGTCTTTGTCGATCGATGTTAATGTTACGCTGTGTTCTGCCTGCCTGTCTTCTGTTTATTTATTATTAAACCCTTATATTGGAGCTTTCTGGACTCTGCCTGTTCGTCCTTCTGCCTGAACCCGCACCCGTGACAGATCGATCGACCCCCAAATTGGGACTAAAACATGGATTCCTTCGTGGCGGTTCAGCTTCTCTGCCTAGAGCAGGGGAACCGCTCACTCGAGGACCACTTGGCGGATTTCCTCTCCCTCGTCCCAGCCACATCTTTCCCGGACGACAGCCTCTGCAGCTTCCTATATGCTGGCCTCAACACCGCCACCAGAGAGCTGTTGTCCGGGGAGGGTCCTCTGTGGAACTTCGCTGCCTATGTGGAGTGGGTGCTGGTGTCATGTGGATCTTCTTTCACCGTTGACGACGGCACCAGCCCCACTCCAACGCCTGAGATCTCCTCCTCGCTGGTTCCGTCCAGCCCCGTCCAGCCTGCCCCAGAGACCGTCCAGCCTGCCCCAGAGACCGTCCAGCCAGCGCCTGAGACCGTCCAGCCAGCGCCTGAGACCGTCCAGCCAGCCCCAGAGACCGTCCAGCCAGCCCCAGAGACCGTCCAGCCTGCCCCAGAGACCGTCCAGCCAGTGCCTGAGACCGTCCAGCCAGCGCCAGAGACCGTCCAGCCCGCACCAGAGACCGTCCAGCCCGCACCAGAGCCCGAGACCGTCCAGCCAGAGCCCGAGACCGTCCAGCCAGAGCCAGAGCCCGAGACCGTCCAGCCAGAGCCAGAGCCCGAGACCGTCCAGCCAGAGCCAGAGCCCGAGACCGTCCAGCCAGAGCCAGAGCCCGAGACCGTCCAGCCAGAGCCAGAGCCCGAGACCGTCCAGCCAGAGCCCGAGACCGTCCAGCCAGAGCCAGAGCCCGAGACCGTCCAGCCAGAGCCAGTGCCCGAGACCGTCCAGCCAGAGCCAGTGCCCGAGACCGTCCAGCCAGAGCCAGAGCCCGAGACCGTCCAACCAGAGCCCGAGACCAGGATCCCACCCAGCCTCCCTCTCCCACCTCCTCCCGTCATGCATCCGTCAGCCCCTCCGTCTGCCAGCTCCCCTGACCCAGCTGGGTCGTTGGATCCCCGGCCTTCGCTTTACACCTCCTCTATCTGGACACTTCCTCGGCCCCCGGTCCCATCGGATCCCCCGTGGCTGCTACCTCCCTCAGCTCCTCCATGGTCCCACAGTCCACCAGCTCGGCCAGGCTCCCTCGTCCCTCCGAACTCCCTGCACTCCCTCGTCATCCTCCCTTCACCTTTGGACTTCCTTCCCTTGGCTCCGCCCCGTCATGTCACCCCCCCGGTTCAGTTGGACTCCTCACTCCCTCCAGTCACCCGTCAGCCCTCACGCACTCTGACCTCACCGTGTCCCTCTGTGCCCCTGTCAGCACTTCGGTCACCAGAGCCTGCGGTGTCCCCTTGCTCCCTCGGTCCCTCCTCAGCACCCATCATCGTCGGTCCCTCAGCTACACCCTGGTCTCCTCTCCCATCCGCTCCGCCCCTGTCAGGCGGCCCCCTGGTGTTGCCAGCCCCACTACCATCGGCTCCACCAGGGGTCCTCCCTCCAGCTGCTCCGCCCTGGTCTCGCCCTCATCATGCTCCGCCCTGGTCTCGCCCTCAGCCTGCTCCGCCCTGGTCTCGCCCTCAGCCTGCTCCGCCCTGGTCTCACCCTCAGCCTGCTCCGCCCTGGTCTCGCCCTCAGCCTGCTCCGCCCTGGCCACGCCCTCAGCCTGCTCCGCCCTGGCCACGCCCTCAGCCTGCTTTGCCCTGGGGACGCCCTCAGCCTGCTCCGCCCTGGTCTCGCCCTCAGCCTGCTCCACCCTGGCCACGCCCTCAGCCTGCTCCGCCCTGGCCACGCCCCGCCCAGCCCCCAGTTCGTCCCCCCTCCTTCCTCTGTTATGCGGCGTGAGGTCACGCCTCCCGGGAGGGGGGAGTTCTGTCACAGTCTTCGTCTGCACCATCCTGTCTGCGTCTCCTGCACTACACTTCCCAGGATCCTCTCGTCACCCTATCCCGTGTTCACTCCCTCATCAGCCACCTGTTCCTCGTCATCGTCATCTGTTTCACCTGTCTTCACCTCATTATGTTTGATTCTTCTGTGTATTTAGTTCCCTCAGTTTCCTTCAGTCTTTGTCGATCGATGTTAATGTTACGCTGTGTTCTGCCTGCCTGTCTTCTGTTTATTTATTATTAAACCCTTATATTGGAGCTTTCTGGACTCTGCCTGTTCGTCCTTCTGCCTGAACCCTTACCCCGTGACAGTGGTCATAAATTAAAATTAAGTTCATCCAGAACTATGGTATTGGAACCAATCCTCTATATTTTCATGGAAATCTGAGGGTTGCGATTTGAACATTTGAACAACTCATTAATATCAGCTAAATCACCTTCAGTGTTTTAATGGGACATTGTCTTAGGCTAGGCGGCTGTGCGCCTGGTTATTATAGCCCTGCGCTTTCCTGGCCAAGTCGAGGGCTAAATCAGGAGAGGACGACAGCTCGTGAGTATCAGATCTGTAAAGTGACTCATCCGACCTACGCGTAGAGTCTCACAAGGTGGGAAAAGAAGTCAATGAGCTTTGGCACCATGCCCTTCACCCTTTCTCTTCTATAACTCGTCTATGTCTTTCTTTCGCACTCTCTGTCTATCCTTTATTTCTTTCTCTCAGCCTTTTCCTTGCTTTAGTCGCTGAGGTCCATGTCAGCCATTAATCTCACTTGGGCGGTAATGGGGTCTTCTTGTTTTACTAGCCACAGTATGAAAAAGTAATGACTCTCTTCCCATCCCTTGTTTGGCTTTGTTGTTCAGGTTTTGTGGGCGTGTGTCTACAGACCTGGGAAGACAAGAGAGGTCTATAATGTGAAACTCACTTGCTTGTTTCCTCCTGGGTTCTCTAATAAAACATCTGCACTTGTGCCTGAGCACTAAACATTCACCACATGCTGCATGTATAATCACTCTGTGCTCTTGATAATATTTTATACAGATAATTACCCTCCCCTTCCTCTACAGATACAGAAGCATTATCGACCTATTAATATAGAAAAACCTTTCTATGGTTGCATGTGCATGAGACATTTATTGGCTACTACAGTACATACAGTACTTAAATATTCATTTAAGGTCTTGTTTAATGTAATTGGTGCCGTTGATGACACCCTGGACAGTAAATCTCGAGCATCGGGATGCTTAACAGAAATTATCCTGCTGATGTATGCAAAAAAGAATGAGCCGCAAAGATGACGGTATCCAAAATCCTTGACCTTGTGGAGACATTTTTTTTTGGTTGCCATTAGGGAAATGGCTTGTAAATCATACTAAGTGGTGTTATTTTTTGTTTTTTGCTTTTTTTTTTAAATGTAATGAAAATGTACTCCGTTGTACATTATGAAAATCATTATGTATATGGAAACTCCCCATAAAATATGGAAACCCAACCTGTGCGCACGCATTCGTGCATGTGTGTGAGTGTGTTGTGTCAGGGTTTTTTTTTTTTTTTTTTTTTTTGGTCAGCTATAAATTTTGTCCTTTTTTACAGGCTATAAATACAATGGCAATTATTTACATTTTCTCTGTATTTGACAAGTTGATGAACATTGATGTGTAAATGAAGAGTTCAGATGCAAAAGCCTCTAAGTGCCATTTGAAATTTTCTTCTAGAATGATCATTTTTATCAAGCTTGTGTATTTAAGTTCAGTGATTTCACTTAATGGCAATGATAATTACCTATTAATTGTTATTTAAGTGAATATACAATATAAACACAAACTTAAATATACAAGTTTGATAAAAATCATCATTAAAGAAGAACATTTCAAATGGCATTTAGAGGCTTTTGCATCTGAACTCTTCAAATATAGACGTCATGTAAATGACTCGTAATGATGACATTGGGAAAAATGTTTGGTTCCACTTTATATTTGGCTTTAAGTAGTACTTACATCAAAAAATAAGTACAATATACTTATTGTGTTCAGGTTGTATTGTAAAACACTTTTGCTTCTATTGAGGTCTGATACAGGTAAGGTTAGTCAGGTGTGGTGGTATGGGTTGGTTTAAGGGTAGGTTAAGGTGTAAGTGAAGGGACAACAGTGCAATTACAAATGTAATTACATAAATCAATTACAGCTGCAATTGCAGGTATTTTCAAAATATAAGTACAATGTAAAAACATATATGTACACAATAAGTCAATTGTATCAAATTTTTAATTTCAATGTAAGTGCATAGTACTTAAAGCCAAATGTTTTCTTTCCGAGACCCATCAGTTCAACAGCCCTTCAGTCTCCCATCATGCATTGCCGTCCAGGGAGGCGGCCCATCTTCCCTCTCACTGTTATTCAATAAAACCTGGCTGTCAGGTATGATCGAGAGCCACTCAGTGCTGGAGCAGGACCCTCAAATATGAGGGGGAGGTATAAAATACGAGCACCCTGACAGCTCGCTTGCCAATCCAAATTAAAAAAAGTTGGAGTGCCTGGCTTTACACTGCCCGTAACGGTGTGGCTGTATTTCATGCTGGCTGTGAAGCGGCTCTGCACATCCTCTATCCGCCACTGACAGGGCTGGTAAATCTGGCCTCGTTTGGCCCGGTGTGTAAACAGTTATTCATCTTGTGGCAGAAGCAAGGGACAGACCTCGGCTCATCTCGTGCACTGCAGGCGTCTTCACGGAAGCAGAGATTTGTGGAAAACCAAATCCATTTTGTTGTTCACATTTCACCAAATATCGAAAAAGCAGTCAGCATATCAAGTGCAACTGTGAACTGAGGTTTGCCATCATGTAAGATCGTGTAAATAATTGCATCCAAAAAGCCATAAAGTTTATGGTGTGTTCACACTTGGCAGGTTGGGTTCAATTAAAACAAACCAACCCGAATTTTACGAGGTGGCTAATTCGTAACAATTCGTACGACCTCACGGGTTTAGACAAATCGTACGAGGTCGTATGAATTAGTACGAATTAGCCACTTTTGAATCACTCGTACGAATTCGTACGAATTGGTCGTGAGATAGCGTAGAACAAACTCTGGTGTGATTGCTCTGTTAGTGTGGTTCATTTAAATAAGTGTGATCAGTGCTGCCATCTGAACCCTGGAGCACGCCAAACAAGCTGTCCAAGACCCATGTAAAGATGAGTCTCTGTCCACTTCCAAACAAACTCTGGTTCAGTTTGACTGACAAATTAACCCAACAAGACCAAAGACATCTAAATGAACCAAAAACAGGACGTGATGCCACCAATTGCGACCCTAAAAGGGACAGAATGCTAAATCATACCTGTTTTTTTCTTGTCATATGAGCTACGATGCCCATTACAGTTCGGTACAGGAGTCAGAACTCTGTCTCCGTGCAGCAGATCTTGGCTTGTGTGCGACGGAGGAATTCCTGGTGCTGTTTTGACTGCTTTACACATTTTACAAACTCTTCTCGAGTTCTCAGCTTGTCAAAATGCCATCATCCCGACACACATTAGTCACAAGATATGTTTTTGTTTTGTTTCGGGTTTTAGGTTTGGTCTTAAAAATGTATTTTTTTGGTCCGTCCAAATGAACCATCTGTACGGAGGCGTATTGCATTCACTTGAAGAAAAAAAATCTACTCTGTTGTTCTGAATTAACGAGTTGATTTTTCATGAGAAAAAAAAATTGCTCTGTTTTTCTGAATTAATGAGTTAATTTTTCATGAGAAAAAAAATGTGCTCTGTTTTTTCTGAATTAACGAGTTAATTTTTCATGAGAAAAAAAATTGCTCTGTTTTTTCTGAATTAATGAGTTAATTTTTCATGAGAAAAAAAGTTTTTGCTCTGTTTTTCTGAATTAATGAGTTAATTTTTCATGACAAAAAAAATTGCTCTGTTTTTCTGAATTAATGAGTTAATTTTTCGTGATAAAAAAAGTTTTTGCCCTGTTTTTCTGAATTAACGAGTTAATTCAGAAAAAACAGAGCAAAAAAAAAAATCCATGAAAAATTAACTCGTTAATTCAGAAAAACAGAGCAAAAAAAAAAGAAATCCATGAAAAATTAACTCGTTAATTCAGAAAAACAGAGCAAAATATTTTTTTTCTCATGAAAAATTAACTCATTAATTCAGAAAAACACAGCAAAAAAAAAAAAAAAAAAAAAATCCATGAAAAATTAACTCGTTAATTCAGAAAAACAGAGCAAAAACTTTTTTTCTCATGAAAAATTAACTCGTTAATTCAGAAAAACAGAGTAGATTTTTTTTTTCTTCAAGTGACTGCACCTCCTTACATCTGTATACTACAGATTCAGGTGTGCTGGTGTCAGTCAGATTGTGTAGTTGTGAGCTTTTGCTGTGAAAAAGATGGATTTAGAAAGTTTTGGCATTGTATCAGTGAGCATCAGGGCCGTGCAGAGACCTCTGTAGGGGCAGGTGCTCAAAGTATAGATAAGTTGGTGACTTTTTGGATGGCATTATGTGTACATGCTCACTGAGCATGTATACATAATGCCATCCAAAAAGTCACCAACTTATCTTGTTTTTAGATTTGGGTGTGCAGGCTCGCTGCTTATTGACTAGCATTACGGTCAACCGGTTATGTGGCTAAACATAAGTTCATGTTGGTCTTTTTGAGAGGTTTCCATTAAAGCCCTAAATGTCCAAACCAGCTTGAAAAACCACTACTGAACTGTCAGAAGGGGTGACTGAACTCTGACTTTCCAAACCGCAATTAAACAGCATACCGATTAGCTCTAATGATCACTTACTGTGTGAATTGATTGCAGTGAGCTTGTAGCAGATGAGCTAACTCTGGTAAAGAGAGCAAATGAAGACATGCTCCCCAATTTTAAGATTTAGGTAGCTGCAACTAAAATCTGCTAACAACTATTAGTCATTTTTGTGTAAATGTATTATGACTCACTGCAGCATGAACCACAATCCACACACACATGTTGTCCGCAAACAACGTTTGGGGTTCAGGAATTTGTGCAAGGATTTGTTAAAGCAGCACTATGCAGTTTTTTTTTTTTTTTTTTTTTTTTTTACCTTAACTGAATAGCTTTGGAGTTATTGCAATGGTTATATGACTATTTTTGATTTGATATTTTAGTATAGCATTCAGGAACATGGCATGTTCATAAAATTGTGAATAATAGAAAACTAAGTAATATAATTCATCTCTTTTAAAGTTGAGAGTTAACAACGTTAACATATTATTTTATATAACATGTATACTGCATAGCTGAAATTGTGGTGTTAATCTATCTTCCGGTATGGAAGTGAGCTGTTTAGTGTGACATTGGAGATCTGACAGAGAAATCACACGTCTCTGAGACGAATTAAGTAGAATGATGATAACGCTCGTCAACAAGGTAACATCTGCATGATTGACATTCATTAAAATGTCACCTCCACTCAAATGATTCATATGAAATCATTTTGTGTTTGAGAGAGACAGATAAAGCGAGTTGGAAAGAGAATTTAGGTAAAATATGGAGGGAGGGAGTGGGTGGAAAATGAGGAATGAGTTTCTCACTGGGAGAGGAAAAAGAGATTAGATAATAGGGTAAGAAGGCAAGAGAAAGTATGAGGAAGATGCTGGAGAGAAGTGAAGAATGAGGGAAATGAGCTTGTGTGAGATAAATGAAGAATGGATGAGAACGAGAAGGAGAGAAATGCAAAGCCCGGAAACTGAGCAGCTTATACAAATGATTTGTCCTCTATTAGCTTTCATGAGCGTCACTTATAAAATAGCGGCAGGACGGCACTATCAAACAAAAGACATGTTATTTTTTAGACCCAGTTACCTGGAGAAAAAAAAAAAGTGCATTTTAATTATGCTGCTCTTCAGCTGTGTCTCTCTCTCTCTCTCTCTCTCTCTCTCTCTCTCTCTCTGTTGAAGACCTTTTTCAATGTAGCATGAAAATGAATTAACACTTTCCTATTTACTCGATTATGACAAATTACATTGAATTATTTCTTGTTGCTTGTGTACAGGCATGCATGTGCATCTGTGCGATCAATTAGACATCAGTTTGTTGAATTTTTTATGCCTATACGGATTCTGGGAACTTTCAGTACGTTTCAGTCTATTTCGGCAGTCCTGATGTTGTTGCCATGGCACTAAGCATCCAATGGCGTTGATTTTGCAGCGTTAACTTGAAAGAGAATTTTTCGAGGGCTGTTTACCAAACAGGGAGAGTGGATGAGTCCCTCTCCTTGAGTCCGGTTCAGATCCAGCACTGTGACTAATTAAGGCTGATGCCCGTTTCTCACCTCAGAACAGACATGGTTTACAAGATGTATTTCTGCATTTGTTTTTAAAGAATTACAGCCAGTGGAGAAGATGAAGTTTGTTTTGTTCCCAATGCAGATTTAAGGAAAGTCTGGAGTGGTTTTAGTTGTTCCCTGAAGCTAATAATAAAAGAGAACAACTAAATGGATTAACTAAACATAAATAAGCTTGAGTGCTGTGAGTATTGAACTTTCCAGCTTTTGTTTGCCAGGAGTTTTGACCAAACTTTGACAGAGAGATACAGTAGAGTAGCTACTAGTGCTGTCAAATGATTAAAATATGAAAAAATGAAAAATGTAAAAATTAAAAGAAATCAAGAGACATTTAGAATAGATAAAAAATGTGTGATTAATTGCAATTAATCACGATTTAGCTATGACATTAATTCGATTAATCGCAATTAATCATATATTTTTATTTATTCTAAATGCCTCTTGATTTCTTTTTGTCCCATTATTTTTTTTCTTCTCATTTTAATGCTCTTATCAACATGGAAAAGTGGATTGACTTGCTTTGTTCAAATGTTTTTATTTTATTTTTTTTTTATTGAAAACAACATTGGCATATTCTGTGTTCAAATTCACACTAGAATTCTAACTTGGAGCAAATAATCTCTCAATGTAAAACTGTCCATCAATAAAAGGGTGAAAGAAATACTGATGAGGTCTTGATGTTGATGAGGGGCGGAGAATTCGCATCAGCTGTGTGTGTGTGTGTGTGCTTGGCCATCGTCAAGTGGTATTTCAGACTGGACGTGCTGCGTTCACGATGATGATAGTTCAGTTTAGAACGACAAAACACATAGATCACTTTGGTCTTGTCAATGGAAAAATTTGACAACTTTTTAAAAGTAAACTTTCCATTCAGAATCTTATTGGCATCCATTTCGGCGTCTTGCGCTCGTCATCCACTCAAAACGTAACGTGAACCAACTATTTGGCCAGCTCGCAAGCCCAAACGAGTGTGTGCGGCGTGCCTGTTGTCTTGTTTACGGTCTAGCTAGATCCGCTTGCACTTGGTCGACGAAGCAACAAAACGTCCTCGCGTGGCACAAGCCATTGAAATGAGTGGGTTTCGTAGCGCAGCACGCGCATGCCGCGTCCTTTTACAAAAGCATATGGAAGAAAACGACAAAGTTTGCTTGGCCAAAAAGGCCGTTAATTGTGTGATAAAAAAATTGACGCCGTTAAAATTGGTTTGTGTTAACGCTGTTTATAACGCATTTAACTGACAGTGACAGCCCTAGTAGCTACCACTGGTAAAAGGTGCTTTTATTAAAGCAGTATAAATTTGCCAAATAGGTAGTAAAACTTCAACACTTATAATGCACTGGGCATGTTGGCATATAAGGCCACTCCCAGTCTGCTTTTATTGGATAGGCTTGACCAGAGTTAAATGCACATTTTGCATCATCAGACGGGACTTTTCCTGACAAATCTAAAAGTCCAAAAGAGTAAACATTGTTCATTTATATAATACCAACATTGTAACAATACAAAGTAGGTTGCAAATCTCACAACTTCCACATCAAGAGGGTGTTTCCAACTGGTTAGCTCGGAAGTTCTGAGGGCCACAACAAGCATTTTTCTTTAGTGTCACTAGTTCTGACATATTATGAGGGAATAGGTTTCCTCCCTTGGCTCCAGTATGAAATAAAAAGTAAAAACCCTTTTTTTTTTGGTAATGGTGATTTATAACAGTTCAGCAAAACTATATTACTCTGACAAGTGTGTGTGTGTGTGCGTAGTGTTAAATGTACCCGATTGAGGCCTGTGCTGGACAACCCGGTCTCATCCCAAGACGTCAAATAACTGACGTTTTGGGACGTCTTTTGACCATACGTCAATATTCGCCTTTTTAGGGCCCCCTTAAACGTCGGTAGATGAGGTTATGGGATCCTAACTCTACCCCATACCTAAACCTAACCCTAAACCTAACCCGTCACCTAACTGACGTTAAAGGTAAAGCGTCAGTTGTATGACGGCCCGGGATCGCCATCTACCGACGTTTAAGGGGGCCCTAAAAAGGCGGATATTGACGTATGGTCAAAATACGTCCCAAAACGTCAGTTATATGACTTTTTGGGATGAGACTGTGTTATGCTGGACGACTGAGTGTCAAACTTCTGCTGTTGTCATCATGTACGGTCAAAAAATCAGACAAATTTCAGCTTAGTATAAGCATACACAACCATACATAGTTGTATGAATCTGTTTTTTTTTTTTTAAGATCCTTTATTAAGTAATAACTAGACCAACCAATCTTGTGTTTTTTCAAGAATCATCAGGAATATGTCTTAATAATTTCCCCATTTTTCATTCTCCTAGTGAATGAAATAACAAAATAATATGACATTCACACAATCCAAAGTACATTTTTTTTTTAATTCTTCCAAATGGACACCATGTCTTTGCAAAGAAAGTTAAAACAGCACTCAAGATAACTGTAGAATTGTGTTTTATGCATCACTCTGGAAATGTTTTGCTAAAGGTTTGGCAAATTATTGAATTTCATCCTATTTAACCTTCTTGTTCATCATTATTGTGGCTGCTTGCTATTTAAAGACATTACAAGATGTAGCTCTAACACCTCAAGTGTTTCTCAGCCCAGAAACGCTGACGAACAGCTTAGCATTTATTTCCTCAAGTGAAAAGATCAAATGTATATCGTAAATGAACAGAACTGCAAAATTATGAATCTTGTGAATGTGAAAAGAGGTATTTTTAAGGATGGCACAAAAATCTGTTACAGTTCACCCACAGTATGAAGAAAAGCAAAGTATCTCACATGCAATACATGTTAGTCCTAAAATCACAGCTGGAATATTAATTGTAATATTCAGAAAATGGATGGGAATTGGTAATATACAACTTTGCAAAAAAAGTCTTCAACAAGACTAAGTGGACTTAAGAGAAAAGAACTCAATTATACATATGTTTGTTAAGGTTTTCATGAAGTGGAATGTTTGTAAATCAGACCACCCACATAAAATAAAGCTAAAATATTATCTTACTTACACAATAAATTGTACACTCTAAAAAATGCTGGGTTGTTTTAACCCAATTTTGGGTCAAATATGGACAAACCCGAAATGTTGGGTTAAAAATGTAATGTAAAAATTTAACCCAACGGCTGGGTTAGTCCATATTTGACCCAAAGTTGGGTTAAAACAACCCAGCATTTTTTAGAGTGTATCTATCTACGTATGATTGTCGACTGTTGTGATCATCAGATGTTACATGTGTTTTTGAGATACAATTCAGAATACTGAATGCAAATTTTATTAGACATTTGTTTATTAATTATATGTTCTTATAATTATGGTCTTGTAATGTTCTTAAGTTGTATTTATACGTTTGTGGATCGTGATGGTTCTTCAAAATTGAATCCTAAATTTGTGCAAGTGCAAACTTCTTGTTAAATTATGAAAATATGCAATGCACTGGCACACACTGCAACAGTGTCCAGATATAGAAGAACAAACATTATATTTGGGTTACAACTCTTTGAATTCTCAGCAAGTAGCCTTCTTTTTGAAAACATGTCCTTTGCTTTTAGGTGTGTATCATAAGTGGAGTATAGCCATCACAAAAAAAGAAACAGCTTTTTTTATTTATTGCCTGAACTTTGAAGTTTCCTTGGATGTTTTCTTTTGTTATAGCCCGTGACTCTCCAAAGAAGCTGACCTTCCTTTTTAAGCCTGCAACAAAAAACATTAGTGCCTACACACGAGAGTAACTGAAGTTCTGTTTCAAAACCTGAGCTGCCTATTTACAGTAAGCATTTCGAGGCATCAGACGACATGCTCCCGATGTGAAGACTGATCCAAAAGGTAGGCAGTAACCTTATAATGTTGTCTATGATACCTTGTCCAGGCCTAAATCTATAAGGTACAGTAGTATGCAACGTATTTTGTATTCCCTTTTCAAGGAAGAAAATAGCGTCACAGTTTTGTTTTTGGGTAACACTTACTTGAAGGGTTGTGCATAACATGACACCTTCATAATCATGACATGACATATGAAGTTTTATGCATGTTTATGACAACTGTCATTAAGTGTCATTCACTCAATTATGACCTTTTTAATGCAAATATGACATTGTTTGAAATGTCTTGACAACTTGACATTTTGACATAGTATTCCAGTCCAGTTCTGTTCACACTGCTCAGGTTTTCTGAAAATGTGCTTGTAATATCTGAAAACAGCAAGGTGGATTACTTGGGACAGAACCAGAGTATCCACTTTACACTCTTGTAGTTCCATGCCAAGTCTACATTGTCTGTTGTACAAACTTATAGGGAGAAAGCTGCAGGAAAGCTGGCGGTTCTGGTGATCCCATCAGGTTCAACTCTTCACTCTCCCCTTGTGAAGCCCGAGGTTTGTCTTTGATTTGATGCTCCTGTGACGGTAGCGTCATCTGGGAGCCGTCCCCGGGGTGATGCTAGCAGGATGTAATGTGTTTTTTGCCAGGGTGAAAAATGGCATTGTCTCTTTTCAATTTGGGAGCCCAGTCCCCGGCGAGAGGGCTCGTGCCAGCTGTGAGAAATGAGTATCTCCGGGTGGTGTGTTTGGCCTTTGGAGGAACATCAGAGTAGAGAAAATGGTGAGCTGTAGACATCTGCTTTACCTCTATCATGGATTATTTTGCTGACATTTCAAAATGTTCTGGATCAATTCTTGCATTTACTTCATTTACTTTGAGGAAACGTTGTAAAATCATGGCAGCATGCACTCTAAAAAATGCTGGGTTGTTTTAACCCAATTTTGGGTCAAATATGGACAAACCCGAAATGTTGGGTTAAAAATGTAATGTAAAAATTTAACCCAACGGCTGGGTTAGTCCATATTTGACCCAAAGTTGGGTTAAAACAACCCAGCATTTTTTAGAGTGTGATACTGTAAAGTTTATATTATCTCATTAGAAAGATTTTGTTCATATTTATTTAAAGAAGTCTCTTATGCTCACCAAGGCTTCATTTGTTTTTTCAAAAACATTAATATTGTAAAATATTGTTACAATTAAAAAAAATGTCTTTTCTATTGTAATATATGTTAATTTATCATGTGATTGGCAAAGTTGAATTTTCAGTACACATTACGCCATGGGTACCGAATCAACACAGTCTCATCACAAGTCGTCATATAACTGACGTCTTGGGATGTCTTTTGACCAATAAGTCAATATCCGCCTTTTTAGGGCCCCCTTAAACGTCGGTTTGCATCATCACGCAAAGCGTTCCCTTAGTGTCAGTCAATGCAGCGTCTCGTTCTCTCTTCAGGAAACCAAGGTTACAGTTGTAAACGAGGAGTTTTTGTGCTTCTCTTATTATTACTGTTGAAAACGGTTGTACTGTTTATATATATAATTTATTTCTGTGATGGAAAGCTGAATTTTCATCAGCCGTTACTCCAGTCTTCAGTGTCACATGATCCTTCAGAAATATTTTGTAACAATAATATACACTACCATTCAAAACTATAGTAATTCAAAATTCAAAAGTATACACAGTTGCCCACTGCAATGTCCTAAATCTACATTATTTTGCATGGACATATTTACAATTGCTTGTTTTTTGAAGCTGTTTTATCACACTGCACATTGTGGGATATTGTGAAGAGTGAGGTGTTTTTTTTCAATATTGTGGCTCTTTGCTTGACTCTGTGGAGAAAAGTTACAGACACAAAAACTTCAGATTTGAAGCAAGACCTATTTGTCACGAAGTTTACAGAAATGTCTCTCTGACCATCTGTTTGTCCTTAAAGTCATTCATTCTACTCCCCGCAGAAGGTAGATAAATTACATTTTACAGCTGCCTCTAGCTTCATGTTTACATTTTTTTAGGAAAGTAAATAAGTAATGAACATTTGTTATTTATTATGCTTAGAGGCTCTTGGAGTGAAAACAAGATTTTTTTAAGCGTAATGTCATCTCTCATTCTCCCCCCCAAAAAAACAAAAACAACAACTGTTATTTTGTATGCCTCATTACAGTGTGCAAACAAAAACTCTCAACATTGTTCCGTTGTTTCTGTTGAACTAAAGAGCTTTTGTTGCGTGAATCAATATTTGTTTTGCAGTGAAGTGGTGCTCTAATTGAATGATTCACTATTTAATTAGTTAATTGACCTGATGCTAGCAAACATGCATTTACTGTGATTAAAAGTGCATCTGGGTAATAGCGGATATTATGGGAAGGTGGTAGCATTGAAATTGTGATGAGCTCATTACAGCACAGGTGCTTTGGACTCGTTTGATGCACTTGATGTCAGTCAGAATAGTGACCATGCTGCAAAATGTGTGGCCTGAAGGAGCAGACCCTGCAGTGGATATGGGCAACTATTTACCTTTAATTTATTATTTATTTGAATTTTGATTTGCACCTACATTTATTTTATGTCAGTCAATTCAGTTTTTCGGTTCAGATAGTTTCAGAATTCTGATATTTACATTTTGTTTTATTTTAATTCAATTATTTTAATAAGCTAAAGTTAGCTAAAAATAGTTGTTAGCTAAAAATAATATTTATAATAAGTAAATAACAATAAAATGACAAAACCTTGAAATGTTTGTTTGCATGTTTAAAATAGAAATTATGATTCTCCTATGATTCTGACAAGACAATTAAACAAATATTGCAATTAACTAAAAGTTCTGATGAAATATTGTCAGAACAGAATCTTAAAGCAGATATTAAGCAGACAGTCTACTAATACTCTGAGAGTTTGTTGACATGCAAAGTAAAAGACAAGAAGTCCTCTATCTGGTTTATGCTGCTCAGTAGCTAGTTAAAAAAAAAAAAAAAAAAAAAAAACACACAGCCAAAACTAGATTAACCACATTAAACTTGTTTGACAAGCCAGTAGCTGGTTTGTTGCTGCATGGTCCAAGATGGCCCATTGATGGACTAGCTAATGATCAACTTGGATGATCTGAAATCATCCAGCATGTTCCAAAAAACAAACAAAGCTAGTGGATTAGAATTTGACAGCACGTGAAATGAGATTGGAGTTGTTAATGGGATCTGTCCAGTAATTTATTTATTAATTCTGGGGGCCTTGAAGTTTTGAGAAATAGTGTAGACGTGTATTTCAAGAAAACCTTTTAAGGCTTAAAAACCTACCAGAACCAGATGGACATTTTAGTGCTACCTCACGCTGATATAAATGTCCCTTTAGGTGAGGAAACTTCTGACTAAAACAAGACAAACTGTTCCATTGCAGTCTTAAAGAGTTTAGTGCCTTTTATCTGGAAATGAAACCAACTCAGGTCAGCTTTTATCAAATTGTAAAATGGCTTTGACACTTTGGACTCAAAGAGTCTGACCTTTTCTAAGAGGAAGCGTCTGGCTATTGGGCGGTCCGTGGGTGAGGGTCATCAGTCATTAGTCCGTGAGAGGTGGTCGACATGGCTTTCTGACTTCCTGTATGAAAGGTGGCGAGGTTGTGCTTATTGGATGAAATGTTGGCAGAGTGATTCCAGACGTGATCCTTCAAAACATTATGAAAGTTCGATCCATCACTGCTCCCTTTCAGCATTACCTAAGATTCAGTGCGGGCTGGGAAACCAAAATAAGGTTTTGTGAAGGATAAAACGGTATTATCTGTATGCACTAATCACCTGACCCTTGCGTAGGAGACCCATTACTCATTCACTCCCTCTCTTTCCTGTTCTCCGAGCTCAAACGAAGGCTCTTTGTGGAGCAGAACACTTTACTAAAGCACTGCAGCGCTATTATTGGAACAGACTCTTTTATTCCCACCCTTTCAGACTCATTATTCCTCAAACTAACAGAACACCCACCACTTCCACTTTCCCCTCGTCTACCTTCCTGTTCTTTGCACCAGCCGTTCTCCAGGGACACGAGGGACTTTGAAGGTGTCTCCTGGGATAAGCTTGATTTGAGGGAATGTGGATTATCACACTTTGATCAGTGTTTCCGTTTTCTCATGTTCCTGCAAATACAAACGCACACTCATTCACACTAGTTTAGACACTTTACTGTGAATGTCATCAGAAGGGGAAAAAGAATTGTTGAATGGATGTTTTTTTTTGCCGTGCATTTGAGTAAACACAGTGTATAATTGTACAATCGTTTAAAGTTTGGGGTCAGTATGTCGCTTTTAGTGTTTTATACAAACAATAATGTATTTATTCATGTGATGGCAAAGCTGAATTTCATTACTTCCAGTCTCAGTGTCACATGATCCTTCAGAAATCACTCTAATAATTTGGAGCTTAAGAAGCATTTCTTATTATTCCAACCCGACCTCACGATGATTAAAAAGTGTCTAATTCGTACGACCTCACTCGTACGAATTAGTACGATTTTGCTAAATCGTACATATTTTACGAATTGGCCAATTCGTAAGAATTCGTACGAATGACCCACCCCTAAACCTAACCATCACATGGGTTTAGACAAATCGTACAAATTCGTACGAGTGAGGTCGTACGAATTAGACATTTTTTAATCGAATTTGTACGAATTGGTCGTGAGATAGCGTAGATTATTCTCAGTGCAGAATAAAGCTTTGTGGAAAGAATTATTCGAGGAGTCTTTGATTAGAAAGATCAAAAGAACAGCATTTATTTGAAATAGAAATCTTCTGTAAGATTGTGTTTGTCACTTAATTAGTAATTCATTTGTAATCTGAATACTGACCCCAAACTTTTGAACTGTGTGTGTGTGTGTTCATGTTTTTCTACCCCGGTGGAGACTTAAACCTGAATGCACACAGACTAATGGGGACTCGTGTCACTGTGGGGACCTAAAGTAAGGTCCCCATGGGTAAACACGCTTATAAATCATACAGAATTATTATTTTATTTAAATGTAAAAATGCAGGATGTTTCCTGTGATGGGTAGGTTTAGGGGTACAGTGTAAGTGAATAGAATATACAGTTTGTGAGTATTTTGGGTATATTTTTACTATATTATAATTTAAAATTATATTTTTTGTATATTTACATTTTATAATATTGGCAGAAATTGGGTTGAGTAAATGTGTTCTGGGACTGCTTGAGTCTTTCAGAAGGTTTAATTTAAAATCTAATTTCTCTCTCCAATAATTTAGAGATTTTTGAGGAGATTCGAATTGACTTGTCTTGACAATCCGTAGAGGAGACACACCTCTTACCGTCAGGTAATGTCCTCACATTAGTAAGCTAATATTTAGTCCAAACACCCGGTGAAACAGAAATCAAGAGCTTCCACTTTCTCTTTTTCTCTTTACTCTTTCTCTCTCAGTTCTTCGAGAATTGCTCTGAATGTCAGTGAAGTGATTATATGTAAATGCATGCTAACAGCTCGCTTTTTTTACTCTTTCTCCTTCGTGCTTCTACCCTTTACTTAGTGTCTCCTTTCTCTGCCACAGTGTCAGTCGGCATGGGCAATACAGAGGTGACATTTCAGGCAGACAGATTATGCCCCACTCCAATTAATTTCTCCTCCCTTCTCACCGTTAAATACACAATCAGGCAAAGGCAAAATGTCAGCAAAACAAACGAGCAACTGCCACATGACTGACAATTACCACAAAGCGGCTCAGAAATGCCAATATGTTGAAAGCGCAACCGCCTCCTGAGATGAATGAAGGGGCAAACTTCCTTGTTTGGGCCTGTGAACCGTGTGTGTGTGTTTGTGTGTGGTTTTGTCAAGTTCAAGCAATTACACAACACTGATCTTGTTGTACTCTTTCTTTATAGGATGTGTTGTTGATTTGCTAGAGGGAGAAAAGCTAAAAGCTTCTCTTTTTTGTTTCATCAAACATCACATGCACTTGAACGTCTCCATTCCCTCCTCAATATGTTGGCGTGTTTGCACTCTTTAATAATGTCATTCTTACTTCACAACTAACTCAACTGATGTTTCGTGCAGGAGGTTCATATAGTTCATTCGCTGTTGTTATTAAAGCGGGCCATATTAAATGCTAAGAATTTAGTGGGGCCAATATAATGGCACAAACATGATCCTGAACACACGGAGAGCAGGGTGTTGTGGCAACAAAAACGTAAGAAATTTTCATGGATCAACATATTTTGTTGATCCAACATTTCTGCCCCAAAATTTAGTCCCTAATACCTAGACCTAAACCTAACCCTAACTAATCCCTGAAATCAAAGGGAATTACACTGATGTAGAAACCTGTTGCTAAACCTGGTTGCCTAAAATGTACATACTGTAAAGAGGGTTAACAAAGATGTTTAAGAAGTCACCTTCACCCAAAACTCACTGCAGATAACTTTAAAATGCTATATTTTTACATTTATATTTGAAATTTTGTTGATCTCTTGGGCAAACATAATGTGACATAGTAGCTGTCACAATCTGCACTGCGTAGTAACCTGGCAACAAGCCATCACAAAATGTATTAAATCAATCTGGACATCAGTGTGCAAATACTTTACCAGGGTTGAAATGAGAATTTGAATTTGAAATGAGAATTATAATTAATATCTAAAGGTCAGTTCGACCCTAAAACACTGTAGAAAAATGAGTGTTACATTAGCTTTCACAAATTCCCTGGATTGGACTCAAATATCCAAACGCCATTCATTACAACTTCATATTACAAGTTGAGAAAACTTTAAATATCAGTGCAGAATACTTCATTAAATTTGAAACATTTTTTAACAGTGACATGCAAACACTGTTTTCACAGTAGTAGGCCTATATATCACTATCATATGTACTGTATCATATATAACTAATACATTTTAGTTTGGTCATATTTTTTTTTTCGAGAACTGGGATTACAATATAAATCTTAATATAATATATAATGAAATATAGGATAACTTATTTTATACATAAGTAGAAGAAATATATCCTTTTTTAAAACTTATACCATGTTGGAAAAATTATGTTCTGAAAGCATTGTTTAAGTACTCAGTCAGTGCAATTAAAAGTTTTTGCCATGAAAGTTTAAAGTTTTCTCACTATTTTACCAAAAATACCTGTTTTCCTACTTGTTTGACGGCTTCACAAGCATCCGACAGATGCCTGTTCTGCTTGGGGGTGTTTGAAAGGTGACGGTATCGCCAGAGATAGAGAGATGAACATCTGCAGTGGAGCTCCCTCCCTGTGTGGAGGTAAAACAGAACAAACCTACCATCAACACAACCACAGTTTCAAGCTGTTTCTCTTGGAAAACAATCCGAGCGGAACAGCAGAACAGCATCTCTCCCTGCCAGGCCATCTGTTGCACCCTTAAAGCCTACAGCATGCCCTTAAATGAGAAACACACAGAGGCCGAGATGGAGAAATATCCCCTAGAATGAGTTTAAACATAGGGGACAGTACTACAAAATGACTTGAGGGAAGAGTAGTGGAAACAGGACTAGAGAGTGGATTTAGGAACAGGGAGAGCAAGAGAGCAAGTTGTTTTTTCATTTACCAACCTTTGCTTTTTCACTTCTCAGTTTCTTTATTTTGGCATGATGTATTACATATTTATTTAGCCATCATTATGGTGCATATCACTCATGTCAAATGCTGTTCATGCTGCTTGCATATATGGGTTATTAACATAATTTTAAATTTAGCATTTTTTCAAAAAGAGGTTTTAGACGATATCAGCATAAATCTTCATTACTTCTTGTTTTAAATGCATTCAAGTGGCGAGTATGACCAGCAATAGTTATTTACTTTTTATGACGGTTAAATCACAGTCTAATGTTTTGTCTGAGTACTGATTTTTGGGTTCACAGCACAACTTTAAAGCTTTTACGGATTGATTTATTAATGACAACAATCAAACCAAACACAGTTCAGAGATGCTTGCTTTATGAATGTTTATTAATAATAGTATAAATATATTATGAAATAAACTAGATTTACTTGTTTTATAATAAAACACTAAATTGGATATAGTTATGTTATTGTCCAACACCTATGGCATTTCCAAACTTCTGAGGGCACTGTGTCAGGGTATGAGATGCACATATGTGAATATGAGATACTGTGTATATGTCGAAGTAATAGTTCAAACACATATTCGGTCTTTCATCATTTTGACACTTATTACTCTGGCGTTTTCTTCGCCAGGGTTTCACCTTTCAGAGTCGGCCTGCATTAACATCTGTTTTCGGCTCTGATAACAGTGTCGGCCTTTTCAAAGCCCAGAAATATCAAGTCACTCAAAACACATTGTTTATGACTGACGAGGCTCAAGGCTGTGGCATGAAAGGTTATAAATAATTATTTCCCAAGTCAGATAATAAATCAAAGACTGAGGCATCTTGGAAAAACAATGAGCTTCCCTCGCTATCTACACTTATTTGTATACCATATCCAGTCTGTGTTGTAGAGAAACATCTTTCTCTCTGTCAGCTTGGCTTTTTTCATTCTCTAACTAAAGGCCTTTACCTTTGCCTACAGGTGACAAAGACCGGGTATGTGGGGAGATCTCTTGTTGAGTCTCTCAAAAGATAGAGAAGGGAAAAGAAAAGAAGAGACAGATACTCTATGTAAGATGTACTGAGAGATGAACCCTCATGCAAAGAGTAACTGTAAAGGAAAGATTAAAGAGTAAAGAGTCTAAAAAGAGGTCATGACCCAAACGTATACATATCAACCCAACACTATCTCACGACCAATTCGTACGAATTCGACGCATGATTAAAAAGTGGCTAATTCGTACGACCTCACTCGTACTAATATGTACGATTTGTCTAAACCCACGTGATGGTTAGGTCTAGGGGCGGGGTAAGGGGTAGGTCATTCGTACGAATTCATACGAATTGGCCAATTCGTAAAATATGTCCAATTTCGCAAAATCGTATTAATTCGTACGAGTGAGGTTGTATGAATTGTTACGAATTAGCCACTTTTTAATAATTCGTCGAATTCGTACGACTTGGTCGTGAGATCGGGTTGATCAACCTTATATATCGTAATTATATACACTCACCTAAAGGATTGTAAGGAGCATCTGTTCAGTTTCTCAGTAATGCAATTATCTAATCAACCAATGACATGGCAGTTGATTCAATGCATTTAGGGGTGTGGTCCTGGTCAAGACAATCTCCTGAACTCCAATCTGAATGTCAGAATGGGAAAGAAAGGCGATTTAAGCAATTTTGAGCGTGGCACGGTTGTTGGTGCCAGACGGGCCGGTCTGAGTATTTCACAATCTGCTCAGTTACTGGGATTTTCACGCACAACCATTTCTAGGGTTTGCAAAGAATGGTGTGAAAAGGAAAAAACATCCAGTATGCGGCAGTCCTGTGGGTGAAAATGCCTTGTTGATGCTAAAGGTCAGAGGAGAATGGGCCGACCGATTCAAGCTGATAGAAGAGCAACTTTGACTGAAATAACCACTCGTTACAACCGAGGTATGCAGCAAAGCATTTGTGAAGCCAAACACGCACAACCTTGAGGCGGATGGGCTACAAAAGCAGAAGAGGCTACAACACCAGGCTATAATTTGGAAGAGCTCACCAAAATTGGACAGTTGAAGACTGGAAAAATGTTGCCTGGTCTGATGAGTCTCGATTTCTGAGATATTCCAGCCCGTTCTCATCCTTTAACGTCATATAGAGCGCTATATGACAAAACGGCGCTATACTACGCACATGGCACCCGTTATCGTTAATATAACACGCGAACCCAAGACGTTATAAATCCTTTAGTGTGAATATGACACGTACACCCTACCCCACACCTAAACTTAGCCCTCACAGCACGTGTTATATTAACGATAACGGGTGCCTTTAGCGTAGTATAGCGCCGTTTTGTCATATAGCGCTCTATATGACGTTAAAGGATGAGAATGCGTTGGATATTCAGATGGTAGAGTCCGAATTTGGCGTAAACAGAATGAGAACATGGATCCATCATGCCTTGTTACCACTGTGCAGGCTGGTGGTGGTGGTGTAATGGTGTGGGGGATGTTTTCTTGACACACTTTAGGCCCCTTAGTGCCAATTGGGCATTGTTTAAATGCCACGGCCTACCCGAGCATTTTTTTCTGACCATGTATATACATATAGATCCACTGCTCTATCCCTCTGTTATTTCCTCTGTGATGTCTGAATTAGAGATGGACAGCTGGGAAGATTCATAAACAGTCGGGCACAGCTGTCTGCTTAAATGCTCTCACAGAATTCTTTCTCTGTCTTCAGGCATCATTAGACCTGTGGAGCTCAGAAAAGCATGTGAAATATGCAGCTCACTCCATCACCTCCAGGACCATAAACACACACACACACACACACACATCACTGACACAGTCTAACTTTACAGTCAAAAAGAAATCGGCTCTATCCTGTATGCAGGATAGAGCTGATTTATTTTTCACTGAACTGGGGTGAGATGAGACATGAAACCTCAATCTGAATATGAACCAGCTATAATCAATATCCTTGTGGTTCATGGTTATTGATAAGGAGAGAAATGTGTAATACCAATTTATGAAATGCTGCCAGGGCTACTTTGATTTTGGACAGACTGCTGTCTAAACTGAAGGTCTGGTGTTCACCTCGAAAAATTCAATAATCTGCAATAAAACTAATGAGTTTCATTTGAGTCAATGAGTCTTAATTTGTGTTTCAAAGATTTAATGAAAGTCTTACAGGTTTGGAACAACATGAGGGTGAGTAATTGCTGACAAAATTTTTGAGTGATTTAACCCTTTAACCTGCTGTTTGATATTTACACACATAACAGAGCCTCAAATGAGGTTTTGATGAAAAATGGTACGAATGGTTTTCTTGCTCACCCAAATGTTTAAAATATCAACCTCATGTCATTCCAAATATCTGTGCTGTGATTTTCTGAGGAGAATTTTTAAATTTGAGAATTTTTGAATCAATGTTTTACATAATAATTTCCATAAGTTTTAATTTTGTTGTATGTATATATATATATATATATATATATATATATATATATATATATATACTGTATATAATCCAGAATAATATCCCTTTAAGAGATCGCAATTCTGTCGGCAAACACAGATAATGCGTACACTCCATTTTTCCACCTCATGTTCCCAGATACCTTAAACTTGACTGTCTTGTCACAGCTTATTTGATGAAGATTACCCTGTCAGTGTAATTCAGTGCCATTACAGCCAGGGCACACCTATAAGGGCACTTCAAAAGCCCGACAACTCATCATAGACTAATTCTGTCAGACAGAAGGGCTTTCTTACTGTCTCCTTCACAAACCCGAGATCAAACAGAGAAGCCAGGGGCTGCAGCTGCTGTTGCTCGCGATTTCTCTTTTCTTCTCCCTCTTCTACCACCAAAGTGCTTTGTTCTCCAGAGAAAATGATTGTCACCGATGGGAGTAGTTCTCAGATTTTCTAAAGTATCTGGAGAGTGTCAAAAGAGGAGGTGCTGTCAAACTGAATTATGCGATAAGGCTCCTCTTTTTTTCTGACTTTTAGAGACTCTGATGTGACACTTGGAGTTTCATATGTAGCAAATATTCAAAAACGTCTCACAGATTGATCCTTAACTTTATTTGGTGTGCTATGTGACGCAAAATCTGCCTTGTAGAAGCCATTAAAGGCAAAGTATTTGTGGGTCATATATCTTTCCTAATGTAATCTGGCACTTTTACTCTCTAGGTGGTACGAATGACAATAGCAATAGCAAAGATGACTTGGGTTTTCACTAGGGATGTAATGATATGAAAAAATTTGGCTGATACCGATAACCGATGATTCTTTAGGTTTGAAAGCCGATAATTGGTGTATTAGCCGATAAATCTAAACATTTTTCGATAATTTTTGAGAGTCTGATTACAAAAATAAAAGTCTCACGATTAAAAGCCATGTCCCAAGTAATTCCAATTCAAAACCATCATGGCGACCAGTGCTTATCTAAAGTGTCCCCGCTGAAGGAAATAATCCATCATTTATCTTTAATATATCGGCCAAGTTTTCTTATTGGGCCTATAATTCTAACATTAAAAATGAACATATATTGGCCAATCCCAATAAGGTGGCCTATATATCGTGCATGCCTAATATTGACTATAAAGAGAATGTGTTTTGAGAACAATGCCAATTATGCCGAAAACATCAGATTATAATAAATCTCTATCAATTTTTAATTGGGAAAGCGCTCTCTTTATAACTTCATCTCCCTGTCAAGCCTTTCTACAGTGCAAAATGTTGCTAAACAGCAGTATGGGTAATGAAATTCCACTGATTAAACACAGGGTAAAATTATGATGAACTCACCGTGTGAAAATGGGATGGGAGAAAGATGAGACTCATTCTGAACTCCCGTCTGCCATTTGTTTAGTCGCCTGAGTTAAAGCTGCATTTATGGCCACTCATTCCATTTGTTTTGGAGAAGATAACGATGTGCCTGTGGTTCATTTAGGAGATGCACTGAGATTTAATTTACCTTATGGGAAAGTGAAAGCAATTAAACTGGGAAACATTTTATGTTGCAATTACTATAATTTCACGTTATTGCTCACACAAATTGGCAGATATTATAGCAGTGTTCATTTGTAATTGGAATTGGGAGCCTTTGCTTATTTAGACTTGGCTTTTGTTTAAAGCAAGTGGAAAAGGTGGAGAGCTTAAAATTACCTGTGGGGCCAATGGTATTTATTTCTGTTTTTTAACATTCAAATTTATTATAGAAAGCTAACAGTGTTTAGTTTACTTCACAACAACGAACTACAGTTCTCATTCTGATTCTGGGGAGTATTTGATTAGGCAATCTCAATCACTTTTAGAGGCAGAAAAATAAAACTAATTGTGGTGAGCAGGACGGCCGAGGGACGTGAGAGAAAGTCGCGAGGCCGGTGGTGTGATTGCTAATGAGCAGCACCTGTGAAGCACACCGGTCTCGCATCTCTCACGAAGTAGCGGAGCCATAAAGGGGGAATGATCGAGAGAGGAACAGGCCTGCTTTTGTTTGTATTTTATATTTTATTTGGTAAGCCAGCAGTCGTCCGCGAGGGGCTGCTGGCCGGTATTTATGTTTTATTTTCGGTAGCCAGCAGTCGTCCGTGAGGGGCTGCTGGCAGGTAATTTGTTTGTTTATTTTGTTTAAATAAAGTTTTAGTTTTGATTATTATCTGGTTCCTGCCTCCTTCTTCCCTGAACCTTGCTACACTAATATCTTCTAAATTTTTAGTGCCTCTCTCTCTCTCTCTCTCTCTCTCTCTCTCTCTCTCTCTCTCTCTCTCTCTCTCTCTCTCTCTCTCTCTCTCTCTCTCTCTCTCTCTCTTGCAGAATTTTGTTTCACAAGAATGTTTTATGGGTGTGTTTTAAGGATAAATATATTTTTTATTATTATTTTATTGGTAGACCCTTTTAATGATAGTAATGAAATGTTGTCTTCATAGCATTTTAAAAGACCAAGAAGACTATCTAATTATTTAGTTTCATTTTAAGAAAATCATAACATCTCAATCCAGTAATCCGATATCAGACAACAGCATGCATATGAAAGGAGATTGATGTTTCTTGTCTTGTTAATGGGGGTGCTCTCAGACTGATATGGGTTTACCAGAACAGCATAGATTATTTTAAATAGTCAATAAAGCACATGCCTTCTTCACAGTCTTCATCTGACTGCATTCCTCGGCGGATTGTGTGCTCTGAGAGACATCTGGAGTTGCTATTGATAGACAAATAGCTAGACAGATGTACTTTATTGATCCCCTTGAGGAAGTGATAGACATAAGCATGGAGGCTTTTAGCCACTTAAAATTGTCATAGCAAGTTTGTCAACAAATAAATCCATGAGCAAATAAATGGCCGAGAGTCTCGGTTTTGTGGAATGGATTACAGGCATCAAACTGTCTTCTTGTTATGAAGAATTTGCCGATGTTCAGTGTTAACTGGAAGTAAATGCAGATATTGTTCATTGCTCGGATGAATAGATCCTCCTGGGTTAACAATATACTGTCACTGAACCTTACAGTCACTAACACTGACATGATGTAACAACGATGGCGTCTAATTAGAATGGCACTGGATAGATATTGAGCGTTAAATGTGTTTTTACCGGATGATGTGTTAACCCACAGCTGGTCATGCATTTAAAATCATTATCATAATAATTTGCAGTGAACACTGTGTGGTCTGGGAAACTGCTTTGTACTCTGTTTATAATATAGCTACATTGGGGAAAAAAATGTAACTGTTTTGGTTTGGCACTCAATTCCAGCAACTGAATACAGTCTGTAAACAATATGAGCATTAGACAAATGTTCCTCTCAGTATCTAATTAAATTTAGATTGTAAGCTTAGATAATCAGTGCCTGGGTCAGCAGAATATTCAGCACCATGGACAAGGTCAGATCTTTCACATCTCTGCTAGGCACAAAAACAAGACCAGTTATTTCTATCATTATATATATATATCATCATATATATCATATATATAGTGAAGGGTGGATGAGTTGGACCTAGTGCATCCAAACTTTTGACTTGTACTTTTGATTTCTGACAATAGGCATTCACCATCTTGAGTCAAACAAATCTTCCTGTATTACGAGCAGAAGTAAAGCCACACTGGAGACTTAATGCAGCAATGTGGATAACAATGAATCTCCCTGCAAGAGGCTTTTAAATAGGTGATGGGGAGAAGTCTGCCCTTTGAAGTTTAAGTTCTGGGTGGCAAATGATGTCAGTCTGAAGTTAATGAGCAGGATTTAGCTGCATGCAAGTAAAACTGCATGATTAGTTGAGAAGCACAATCAAAGCAGGTCCAATATATCCATGAGGGAGAAGATGAATGTTTTGTATTGGACAGTTGAAACGCATTAATATTGCATGCATAAATAGCCCCTTAGACCGGGCTTTAAAGAAATCAGATTCTTTGCCTTTTGCAAATCCATTTAAAAGTGAGGTCAAAAGGAACTCATGGATGTAATGAACTGATAATTGTTCTCAGCAGGTACATTTAGGAGTCTCGTCAGGACACGGTTACTCTACATTGCAAATGTACCATAAATCCCAGCGGGGCAAGAGAGAAAATGCTAATAAAATCAGTGATCATTTGAAATAGGTGTTGAATAACCGCCCTCGCGATTGGGGGTTGAACCCAGTCAGTCAGTGGAAACTGGAAAGCAAAGGGCAATTTTCACGAGACTGAGAAATTACTTTTGTTCAATTAAATCTCTATGGAAATGATCTTCTGAGCTATTACCCGTGGCTTTTTGTTGTTCGTCGGATGAATGGCATTGTTAAACCCATGACATTTCAGCAAAACCCATAAAAATGAAGCAGCACTGATTGAAAGCAGTCTGAAAATGTACATATATGCAAGAGGATGTGCCATTAAAGCTGCAGTCGGCAAGTCTGGCAGATTTAGTGGACTTTGGCAAAATTTTGAATGTTTACAACTCATATGGCCCTCCCCCACTATCAACGAATACTCTCCCACAGAGTTCGTGCTCGAGTGCGTGCCGTGTGCACCAGGTTATCTGTGAACGCGACCATCTCATCAGCATCCATCAACACCATGGATTATTTGGCTGTATGCTGCCCTGGCTAATCTACCAATATATTGCAATTGCTAACGTCATTTATACTCTAAATAAGCTTACTTGGTTTGTTAGTGTTCCGCCATCACTCTTCCTTACTGCGCAAACTTCAGGCGTGTGCATAACGTGCGCGAGGGGTGGCGTGTGCCCGATCTGTGATTGACAGTCAGATCTCACACCCCTTGAGTGTGTTAAGATACGCATCCTGTTTCTCGACCAATCACAGTGTCCCTAAACACACCCAGAGTAAATTCTGGGCCTAGTGCCCATCACAGAGAGAACTGGCTTCCACTTTTCTTTTCTTTTTTTTATCACTGGAGGAGGGACAAATGGCTATATCTAAAGCTGAATTTTTGGCATCAGTGGCCCTTCTCTCAAAGCATTTGCATATATTACAAGTCTGGCATGGTTTTGCTCTTCCAGATCGCTTTTAATTGCTGGCCCAAGTGTTGCAGTTATTTGGATACTCTTGTTCTCTTTGAGGAAAAACAAGAGTCATGTTGTCTCTTGGACTGTCTCACTGCTCAAAATCTTTCAGAGGACACCATTGCAGTGCAGTTATATTTCAAACGCCAGCTTTACTTGAATTTACGGCAAAGTATTTTGTATCCCGTTATTTTTATTTTTAAGTGGTTTAGTTATGCTATGTTGGACTCTGTCTTATGTCACGTGGCTATTTGGTGATATGTGTGAAGCTGTAGTGTCTAATAAGCCCATTAGGGCTGGGCACCATAAAATCAATCAATCAATCAATCAATCAAAAAAATAGAAAACCTTGAGAATCGAATGTCTCATCTCATTTATGATTTCAAAATATTCAAATATCGCACCGTGATCCCATTACATCAAACCTGCAACACCTTTTGAGACGCCATCTATTATGGCATGGGATTTGAGTGACATATAATTTTTCATTGCGAGTGATCTGTTCCTTTAATTAACTCTTTAATCCTGCCCACACTTTTTAAGTTACCAGTCACCGCCAGCATGTTAGATAATTTTCATGGCCCACAGAATATTTTATTGTATGAATATCTAAACATGCTCTACTTCAAAAGAACAGAGCCTTTTCTTTAAAACTTCATCAACACTTGAATGTGTGTAAGATGCATAAAAAAGCTATATTTTTAACAAAAAGCTGAGAAACTCATTTTTTTAAAGACTACAACTTGCATTAGCTGAATGCTTTTATCGCTGGTTTCTGCTTCTTTTATGTATGCGTTTTGATCCGTAGATTCTGCACTCTTTCAGAAGTTGCGTAATATCACTCCCTACTGTCCAACAGTCAAAACATGGAAAGCTGGAAAATTTCGTAAATGGCAGGGAAGTGTCGTCTCATAAATTATGGAAAATTCTGTCAACAGCAGTGAGAGTTAAACAAACAAAGTGCTCTGTGAAGTATATATATATATATATATATATATATATATATATATGAGTTTATTTTTATTTATTTATATATTTATTTGTTTCAGTCATGTTCATTCTGTAGTTTAAAAATGAAAAGTAAAGTAAAGAGTCAAAGTTAATTTGTATGTGCGGTTTAGAGGTGTGCTCATATGATATAGATTATGCAGAAAAAAAATAATGTGATGAAATCTGATAAAAATTAAAGCAGCACTATGCAGGATTTCCGTTTTTGTCAAACTGTGACCCCTAGCGTCGCTGTGGAGTACTTGTACTGTACTGTCTCTGATCCCCTCTCCCGGTACCTGTTCAGTAGGATTTAAGCTGTAATGAGTGGAAATAAGGTGTGGCCCCTTTAAGAGCTGCACCCTGTTGAACTTTTAGCAGTCTGCAGTGTGTGTGTGTGTGTGGTTATTGCCAAAACTAGTATATTGTGACACCCCTAATTAACACAATAATATTTAATTTTTTCAAATATCAAGATCACCAATACCGACAGGATAACCAGACGGCCGGGGCCACAACATTACGGTAGCAAACCCCTCAATATTTGTAATAATTTTTCTTGTCAATACTCCAGTTAACATTACAACACTGTGTGTTGCCTAACAATATGGATAGAGCATAGATGAATATGAAAATTCACTCTCCTAGAAAACTATTGCTCAAAAGCCCATATCAACCCAGTAACTTTGTAAACACTGCATTTGTTTCCAAGTAGAAGAAAAACATTCTGTGCCTTTTAGCTGCATAAAGCCATCCAATTAACTATTTCAGCCAATTTTAAAAAGTTTTGTGTGCATCAGACAGCAGTGAACGAAATCAGTCATCCCTGAAGAACAGGCCCATGAAAAGCACAACTACTTTGTGAACGCTCTCTATTGATCTGTACCTTTGCGTAACTCTATAATCAATCAGAGAAATACCCAAACTTTTAATTCACTGTGGTCCCCAAAGTGTTCTTCACTCCTCCCCTCATATTGACTTTCTCCTCCTCTGTGCTCTCTCATATAACCGGTAGTCCTTGAGTCTAAAAATAGTCTCAAATTATAGGTCTTTGGCTGGTTTGAGTTCTGAATTAATAGCTCCAGTCAATCACTGTCCCTGCCACCACATGCTGCCCTAGCGCTGGAAAAGGTAAAGCTATTTGAGGACAGCAGCACAGTAAGGAGTCGAATGTACACACCTCTGTCGGCGGAGATCATCCAGAATGGCACTGATTTTGAATGTTTTCCAGGGTTAGTTTGTGGAGATGTTTGACCCAGCTGAGAGCAGACGTCATTGGCTGCAGCGAGGTGTAATTATGGCGCCCACCTCCCGTAGAGCCACACAGATGCTCCATCCTGCTAAACGCCATTAAGAACACAGATGAAATACTGAGGGCTATTTTAGGTAAAAAATGAAGACCACAGCAAGCAGTCGGAAAGTAAGTCATCCCTGCGTGGGACAGACGGCCGACATTGAGGAATTGAGCTTAGCTGATCAGAGAACCAGAGAGACTTGCTCTGGCAGACAGGAAGATTCATTCGAATGGATCAGCATTAGAGTCGTTTGCAGTTTGGAGGCTTTCCAAAGTTAAAATATCGCCGCTCTGGAGCCGAACGCTCTGTGGAGGTCATTTGAAATCAATTAAAACTGACTTACTGGGAGAGGCAATGATCAAGTGAGATTAGAATTATTACGTTTGCTATGTTTGTTTTTGAGCGCAGCACATGCTTAATTATCAAAAAGGCCAGGCACAGCGCCTGGTCTTTGGATGAAAAACAGAATTGCTCATCAAAACTGGTCATTCATCAAACAGTAAGTGGATTTTTAGAGGTAAAATGGTTGCAGCGGTGAGGAGCAATCAGGGGAACATTTGAATATTCAACCCCTCGGCCCCGACATCTAATTCCTTCTCTGGTTGGCGCCTCTCGTGAGAGGGGATGTGACAAAATAGCAGTGAGCTGGGAAGCGGGAATTTGCATTTTAATGTGCCTGTCGGAATCACTTTGGTGGGAAACATTGGTAGGCAGGGATTGGGCAACCCCAAGGGTCAACAGCAAACAAGCAGGAGAAGCAGCCCACTGGAAACGGAAACGGAAACTGGGAGAGGTGGCGTTAGGCTTGCTATGAATTATAAAGGAACAAGGGATTTCCAAATGACACCTGTGATCATTAAGAAGACAATGGTTGGGAGATGAATACATGTGGCTGTTATTGGGGGCGACAAATAAATAGCTAAACGAAAGCAGCTATGATTGAAAAATCAAAAAAGTACAATATTCATCATATCTGTCATCAAGTAAATAGCCCCTTGTGCTATAGTCTTTATGTCATATTCATAATATTATGTGATGGGCATCTTATGGAGTCTGGAAGCTGAAATGCACTTGCTGATTGAATCAGTTCAGGTTTCATATGCCTTATATTGCTCATGTGAATAACAATATCTCTGTTCCATAGTGAGCTGCTCCCCTAGACAGCATTTTAAGGCATCATATGCTCACTTAAAGAAAAGGCTGTTCCAGAAAAATGCAATCTTATTCTGCCTCTTAAGATATCTTCTTGAGGCCTGATTCGAGTGGTAATGTATCATTTACTGGAAAGCAATCCCAGAATGCAATGTAATCAGCTAAGTGGGAAAATGAATCCAATGAATGACAGAGAAATGTTGATTGTAAGTATACTCAATTTAAGTATTGACAAATATTGTTAAAATAATTAAAAATGCATTGCTTTATTCTATTTGCATGTTAGAAGAATATACGATTGAATATGTTTTGAAATGCAACATTGAGTTTTCAGCTAAAATTACAGTATTTATTGCCACATGATCCTTCAGAAATCACTCTATTATGCTGATTTGCTGGTCAAGTGACATTTTCATTTATTATTATCAATGTTGAAAATATTGTGATGATTAATATGTTTGTGGAAACAGTTGTAACAAAAACTTTACTGTCACTTTCGATCAATAGAACATATTAAAAAATATTATAAAATATTATGAAAATACAAATTTCTTTCAGAGCAAAAATATTACTTAAACATTTGAATGGTTGCGTATTTGCATCAGACATTATTGAGCAATTTATTTTGCATGCTCATATTCCTCTATTACTTTAGGTTTCACCTAACACTCAACTAAAGAAAAACAAAAAACAATATATATATATATATATATATATATATATATATATATATTTAACATATATATATAAATAAATAAAATTGTCACGCTGTTGTGTAGGCAGGAAGCACGAGGAGACGAGGAATAGTGCTGTGTTCACGTGCTATGGAAAGTAGGATATTTTCCACTTGTGAATTGGTATTTACCAGTGTGTCACATTCAAGTGCTTTTGTTGTCGTAATGTGGTAAAAAGATGGGAGATCCAGACCTGTTATTTAGCTAAAACTATTTTAGATTGCTTAAGTTTTCTGCAACAGCAAGAAAATGATTTATCAAAACTCAAAAGGTAAATAATATGCTATATATTTTCTAGATCATGAATAATATATATTTTTACCATTCACGACTCTTGCGTTGCTCTGAGCTCCGCCATTTTTAAAAGTTCAAAGGTTATCTCATCTCGGCAACTCGTCCATCAAAATATTCTAGGAGTTCCCCAGTAGAAAATACCACATGAGGGGGTGTTCATGTGCATTTTCCATGTCGGCTTTTGGTATTTACCATAATTACCATAGCACATGAACAGCATAACTATAAACAGGATTTCAATGAACTCAGGAGAATCCTGCACATACTACAAATGTAACATATACAATAACCTACGAGGAGTGATGGAGAACACAGGGTTTACATACACAGAGAACTAAACAAGGGAACAAGACACAGCTGGGGCAAATTAACTAGACTGAAAACGAACAAGTAGCGGGAAAACTGAGACACTGGACTAAACCAAAAGACAGAGACGGGGGAAACTAATAAGCACAGACAACACTTGTGACAATAATATTATATATATATATATATATATATATATATATATATTATAAAAATGTTTTTCATGATTCAAAAATCATTTTTCATAATGTACATTATATTGTTGTGATGCCTAAATGCACATGTAGCATTTAAAATGAGTATTTTTAAAGTTTTATTTTAGACAAAATTATATACAATTTTTATAATTACAAATACAATGTTTATTGGCCATAACATGACAATTTAATATTGAGCATCCCTATGTTGAGTGTTTAGTGTGAGCTTTTCAGTTACCTGGGAAGCAGCTGACTAGGTTTTGAAACTAAGCTAATGTTGGAGGTCAAAAAGACAGTAAAACACACCAGCACACACACACACACCCTCTTAGAGCTGCGGGACACAGGGGCGCAGACACACTGGAGGCAAGTGAGGAACTGAAGACGCCCCTAAAGACACAGCTGAAATGATAAACGTCCAATCGCTGCCCCTCTTCACTTTCAGAGTTTTTCTAGTTCACTTTGTTTTCTTCTCTCTGGACCTCCCCGCCGTTTAACCTTGTTAGCGTCCTCGATACGTCTGACCTTAGTTTCCGACCGTTATTACAGTTACATGGCTAAATCCATGTTTAATTCGATTGGGCCATCATCGGTGTGCTCACAAATCCCATTCCCAGTTAATAAAACCCGCCTCATTGTGTTGGACCCCAAACAGATTTTGCCATAAATCCAATTTCAACCCACTATTCTCCACTCAGACTCACACTCAACCTCGATTTGCTTTCTTTCTCCATCTTTTCTCTGCAGTCATGTCTCATAATTCCATTATGGAACCAAAGACGGAAGACCGAAAGATAACCGATAACGTTAGCCATGCAAAAAATATTGGGATTTGGTTGCCTTGTTATTTACACATTATTTCCCCTGATCTCTTCATAGGCTTTATCCTGAGTATGGAGATATGGAGAGAGAGAGAGACTGGGAAAGAGGATAGACGGATCAGCTGTCTCTCGGTAGCAGGATGGATGGATGTTCTGCTCTCTGGGCTCTGGGTATACAGAATTAAATTGGGTGGAGATGAGGCCTTGTTTTCCTTTGCATTGAGGGAAACTCATTTCCTCTGGGGAACGTTGGACTGTTTGAGTGCTACGCATGAGGTAGGCGAGGGATTTACGGATTCGTTCGGTCTTCACACTCGTATAGCTTCCCTATTCCAAATCAAACTCTACGTCTCCCCACCGGCAGAACACAACTACATCTCTTGTTTATGTATGGGCGTAATCTGTTGTGGAAGTGTGACCCTGTGTCCTTCTGATGAAGTGAGGCCGTCTGCAATAACAGGATGAATAGTGGAGCAATTGTCTTAAAATTGCCTCCGCTTGCCCAGATGCATCTCTCCCATTCTTGCTTTCAATCCAGTACCTCTTTCTTTTTTATGCGTACGTTTATGTGTGTTCTTGAAAAGTCGTTCCATCAGTAATTCAGGGCTGGTGGCTACTGTGAGTGGATGCTGTGACAACATAAAATAAAAGCTAAAATGTTGAATTAACTTTCTGTTCATTTAAAAAAAAAAATTCTCCATAAACATTTCAGAAAATTCTTCAATAAAGTACAAGCCATGAACCAATACATGTATAATATATACACATAAGCAATACTATATATATATATATATATATATATATATATATATATATATTGTGTGTAGGCCTATGTACGCATTTATCAAAAGTCGCAGTGAATATTTTAAATAATGTTAACATATGTAAATTTCAAATGTATGCTTTTCTATTCAGCAAACAAAAAAATAATGTCATGAAAAAACATTTCTCAGTTTCCACGAAAATAAAAAGTATCACAACTGTTTTCAACTATATTAATAAGAAATGCATATTATCAGCATATTATAATGATTTCGGCATATGCGAACGATAGTGAAGACTGGAGTAATGATGTTGAATTTTTGTTTACTGTTTAGTTTTACCATCACAGGAATAAATTGCATTGTAAAATGCATTAAAAAGAAAACAGTTATTTTACACTGTATACTCAAAAAAATGCTGGGTTGTTTTAACCCAATTTTGGGTCAAAAATAGACAAACCATATGGGTTTTTTCCATATTTGACCCAAAATTGGGTTAAAACAACCAAGACTTTTTTAGAGTGTTAATAATATTTTACAATATTACCTTTTTACAGTATTTTCAATCAAATAAATGAGCATACAATTCTTTGAATTGTATGAATTGTGAATGTACTTTGATGACAATCCTCTTCACAAACTTCAAACTTATATATATATATATATATATATATATATATACATCCCAGGATGTAATTTAATACTTATGACTTCTGATACAATTAAGAATTGCAGGAATATTCCCTCTGTGTCTCTTTGAGTGAGGTAATACAATTTACGGAACATTGGAAGGGGGAAAAAAACTAATTTTGAAGATCACTTTGTAATTGGGGTGGAGGAAATGAAGATTCCAAGTGCAGGGAAACAAATTACCTTGTTGCACGATGATTCACTGGGCAAGAATTTGAAATTGGTGTCCGTCCAGCCACCTGCCAGACAGGCTGTAATTTATATGACAATGTGAGTACCTGAGCTGTCTTTTCCATATCTAAAGGTTGGCGGAACTAAAACTAATCACACGGAAGCATCTGTGCTGAAAATCGACGTGAGACCTCTCATTGAAGTCAGCACAGCAATCCAAATTTACCTGCCTGCTCGCAGAACTTCAAATTGCTTCCTTTACTTCTCTTCCTCTCTATCTTTCTAGCTGCCTGTCTTCTTTTTTTTCCCCCACTCACTCTAACACATTTCACCGCTAATGCTGTATCTCCTTACGCTTACTTCTTCCTTCCTGGTGATGAGTTGCTCATGGTTACTCAAGTCCTGCCAAACTGCCTTGAAAGTCCGACAACATCAAGAAATCAATGCATTTTGTTTTCCTAACTGCAAATAAACATTGATCTATGATAAGGAACGACGTTAAAAACAGTCATTAAAAACTGTGCCACCACATGGCACGCAGCATTGGCAAGCGCTACTCTCATTATGCGTTCACTTCACTCCAAGTGATTACAGGAGTATCATTTATTTGATTTCTGAGGCAGCTTAACATAGGAATAGGGCAAAATTAAAACAGACATTTTGGTGAATGATGCTACCCACGTTCTCTACTTTCTGAAAACTCTCCTGTAATTAGTTCAGCCTGGCATTCTTGAGGATGCTCTGACATCCAAGCTGTGCAAATGTGACATAAGAGTGTGGCAGTTCATTTAAAGACCTCTCAGTGTAGACAAGCGCTCTCAAGACTGTAGCTCACGTTGTCTTTTGCAAAGGTCACTGCAACGTAACCAATGACTAAAGACATACAGTAACTGGAAAAGTTGTCATTGATTGGTGTATTCATAGTAGGGGTTTGAACAACTGATTTTTTAAAGTTGACATGACTGGCATGAAACCTCGACTAGTCGCTCTTGACATCATTAATGAACAAATGAGCCTGAACCTCGAGCTGAGACTTGCCTTGTGCACAGCTTTGGCATATGACACATATCTCTATCATAACAGCTTATTTACTTTGGGTCGTTATATTTTTTATGGATTTCTGCTCGTTCTAAATCAGATATAGAGAACGTTGCATCTATATGAATGCGTTTTGGTGTGAGAGAGAGCGATTGCGTGTTAATTGTACCTGACAGCATCTCTCTATTAATAGTGGAGTGTGTTTTAGTTACTAAGAATTATTTGCTAGAACTCTAAAATCACCATAATCACCATAATTCCAATATATTTCTGCGCAACTGATTTTGTGTGTGCGGTCTTCACGTGATATGCACACTACTGTCTGTCATACCTGTCACTCCCGTCTAATGTTGACCAGTTGCCAGATTTTGAATTAAATGCATTAAATTAACACAATCCACACAGACCATATACAACTCAACCCGTTTGTCATCTCAAACGGCAACCTATACCCCAGTTACGCAGTCGTGGAAAACCACATTTTTGAAACCAAATTTTGACAGCTATGCTGTCTGTGTGTGTGTTTGGGCGTATTGCAGCAGCAGTTTAGAACAACCCGGTCTCACCCCAAGACGTCATATAACTGACGTTTTGGGACGTCTTTTGACCATACGTCAATATTCGCCTTTTTAGGGCCCCCTTAAACGTCGGTAGATGAGGTTATGGGATCCTAACTCTACCCCATACCTAAACCTAACCCTAAACCTAACCCGTCACCTAACTGACGTTAAAGGTAAAGCGTCAGTTGTATGACGGCCCGGGATCGCCATCTACCGACGTTTAAGGGGGCCCTAAAAAGGCTGATATTGACGTATGGTCAAAATACGTCCCAAAACGTCAGTTATATGACTTTTTGGGATGAGACTGTGTTATTTAGAACGACGGTTAACTCACCTGTACTATAAACTGTGGAAAACCAGCATTCACATGATCAATTTCAAGAGATATCTTGTGGAGCGCTCTCTGAGTATGAATTTATTTGTAATTTTAACTGAAACAGAGTGTAAAAGTAGTCTTGAAAGATTTCTTATCCTGTTGCGCCCTCTGTAGGCCATGAGTCGACATCAAGCTTAAAGCGTCATGGCGGAGCATTGGAGTCGACTAGGCTGTTCAAGCCCTAATTCATAGTAATGCTTTGCCTGACTTAAAAGTACTGTGTTAAGAAGGCCAAATGCGCCTCAACTTTTTGATTTTTTTTTCATTATTGTCATTGAGCGATACGTTTTTCTGTTTGGAGTTTTCATAGGGAGAGTGTCTGAGCTTTGCTCTATCGTAGGGTCAAAACATCCCATCTCTCTTACAGCAAAATCTCTTCTCTTATGATGTTTACTGGTGCAAAGGTGGTACAACCTGTTACACGACCAATAGCAAAACCATAACTATTCAACCATCCAATCGATTCCCAGTGGACAAAATCAAATCCCGCCCTGTTTTCTTGATATACGGATATACGTGCCAATAGGGAAGCAAAGACTATCAAGTCAAGTCAAGTATATAGCGCATTTTAAAATATAGATTGCATCAAAGCAGCTTCACATTATCAATCAAAACATAATAACAATGTTTGTTTCTTAGTGGAAAAACATCCAAGTTTGGTAGAGTTGATCAATGGTTAATTCATTTGAATATCCCCAACTATTGCAACTTCTGTTTGATGCTGACTTTAACCACAAACACTTCAATTGAATTGAATGGAACATTGGCCATCGCCCATTCTGCTCTTTAAGATATCAGCATCAGCTATCAAAAACATCAAGATCGGCCGACTACTCAACTTATTCACCACAGCTCACGTACACTGCCAAGACTAATCATTTCACTGTCAAGACTAGTGTATGTCACTGTCTGCAATTACATGCACAATACCCATAACAGTTTCCCGCTCGACTTTTTAATTGGATTTAGCCTGTCGAAAAAGTGTTTGCTTTATCAGTTTATTGCGTTTTTTTTTTTCACCTGCGAGAAAACGGCCTTGTTAAACAAAATGTAATAGCTTTTTTGCTCCAGATTGCGTATATATGCACTCATTTGCACTCACAGTAAGCGATCGTCTGCTATGATCAATCCAGACATGTCTGCTCCATCAGTGCTGACCACATAAGTTAATAATGTCCGACTGGCCTGAGTGATGGAGGGTATTAGGCGTGTTTGGGAGAGCCTGCCCGGTAACACAAACACTGGAGGGACTCGCCGCGGAGCTTCTATATGCAGCACCATCTGCTGAACGCCAGAACAGGTGCAGCGTTGCGTCCTGTAGTGAGTTAATGACTGTAATCGCAGGCAGGATCCAGACTGAGATTCTAATCTACGCCACATGGCGGATCTGTCTCCACTCAGACAACAGGGTCACTTTGTGATGTCATTACGGGGTCTACTGTGGACTACCTCACACTGAGAGTTGCGATTCTGCTTCCCTCAACTTTAACGTCACAGATGCTCCGAGAACAAATCATCCTGAGAGACTTTTTTAAATGCTTAAGCAGGACAAATATTTTGGCTATTAGGAGAAATGCCAAGCGTAGAAGTCCATTAACTTCAAGATGAAGTAAGAGGATGTGGGAGAGTGTGAAACGGCAGCTTGGGAATTATTTGCATGAAGATAAAGGATATTAGCATTTTGTTTTCTCAAGTTTCCAAACAAACTTGTGCATGCTAATCACCAGGCCTGTTTATAGAATATGCATTTATGGAGGGTTTGTGTACCCTCCATGCTAACAAGAAAAATCAATGGCGAGGAGAAAGGAAAACAGTTTTTTCAGCGGAAGAGCCCTTAAAAGGCCCTCAGACAGAACTTGAGATTCGAGGCATTTATGTGGCATTTGAAATACGTACGCATTGACACTTGTAGGAATTGATTAGAGCACAAAGAAAAACACAAGTGCAACAACATATGATACAGTGCTCAATATGTAAAGGAGGTTGTGATGCAACAGACAATCAACAGGTGTGTTTCATTAATTGCATTTAATTCTATAATGTGTTTTAAATGCCTTCCAGTAAATTTGTATGAAGAAGCTTATGTTCAATTTGTTCAGTTTTGGCATCTTATCAGATGTTTGTGCCTTAAGAGTCCTTGAGAGAAGTGTTTGGGTGTCGGCCCTCTGTGTAAAAATGCTTTTCAATATTATTATTATTTTTTTTTTTATCAACAACATATAAGGATGTCAATGTGGAATTATAAAAAAAGAAGAAATCTGTTAAAAATCTGTTTTTTCTTTTAATGACGTCACTATTATAAATGTTTTAGTGCTGTAGCCGTCAAGTAAACTACTTTCCTTGCACCTATACTTTTTCAAAAAAAATTCTAATTATATTTGCTATTGTTTTTATTTTTATTTTTTTAACATCATATTATTTGGTTTGTGAATTTCAAGATATTTTCTTCAGGTTACATCCATTCATCCTTAACAAAATGTACCTTTTCACAAAATGGTCAAAATATGTAATAAATAAATAAATAATACAATTATTTTTTTTTATACATTGCTGTTTTTTTTTCTCTCTTTCCTCTAGAAATTCACTCGCAGGAAGTCATGACAGATTAAAGAATGTGCAGAACTGTGATCATTAAAACTAATTTAAAGTTGTTTGAACAATGACTGGTGCCACACAGTGAATATTGGGTTGAAAATAACTGTTAATTGGAGTTTGTAAAGACAAAAAGACTGGAAGGCTAAAATAAACTTGGAAACAGTACCAGTTAGTAAAAGCTTCATTTGTATGCATTTTAGATTATGCTTCTTCTTCTTCTTCTTCTTCTTCTTCTTTAGACATCATACTGTCCCCTTCACCCCCTACCCCTTTCTCTCATCTTATTTATTCTCCTCTCATTTATTCTCTATCTGCTCCCTTTTCTATTTTCTGTAATCTTGAGAAAGGTGTCAGCATCTGTCGTCAGGCAGTGTTGCCAGCCGACATCTGACACGGCCCCAGGAACATAGTCAATAAAGCTATCTAATTGAGTGCCACTGGCTGCTGTTTATTGACAAAATAAGACCTGGGAATTACGTGCGTCTCCGCCGCGTGCCCCGTGCAGCCACCTTCCCAGCTTCCTGACAGCTGTCCACTTTCAATCAATCAAAAGCCCATCCCGGTTCTCCAGGTCTCAAAGGACAGTCATCTGGCTACAACTGAAATAAACACACACTATATTTTTTTATTTTTTTATTTTACTTACAGCACGCTAAAGCCAAACTTTTACAGTCCAATGTGGGTTAAGACTTCTACACGATTCATTATTTGTTTGACACAAAGTTGCACATTTCAAATCTGTCACTAGCCACGCTTCCATTATTGAAATTGCAAATTGAAAATACGTCCAATGGAAACACGTCAATTTCGCAAAAGCTCCCATATTTTGCACAATAAAATACGCTCAGGCAATTCGAAACAGGAATATTTGGAACTGCAATGAAAACAATTACAGGTCACCTGACGTAGATGGTGTGATATGTTTGGACAACCCGATCTCACAACCAAGTCGTTTGAATTCGACGAATGATTAAAAAGTGGCTAATTCGTAACAATTCGTACGACCTCACTCGTACGAATTAATGCGATTTTGCTAAATCGTACATATTTTACGAATTGGCCAATTCGTATGAATTCGTACGAATGACCTACCCCTGACCCCGCCCCTAAACCTAACCATCACGTGGGTTTAGACAAATCGTACGAATTAGTACGAGTGAGGTCGTACGAATTAGTACGAATTAGACACTTTTTAATCATGCGTCAAATTCGTACGAATTGGTCCTGAGATAGTGTTGGTTTGGACAGAAGATGCAGCCCATTCTCATCCCAAGACGTCATATAACTGGCGCTTTTGACCATACGTCAACATCCGACGTTTTAGGGCACCCTTTAACATCAGCTAGATGACGCTATCTAATCCTAACCGTACCCCAGACCTAAACCCTATGTCATCTAACTGACGCTAAAGGTAAAGCGTCAGTTAGATGACGCCCTACGATAGCGTCATCTAACTGACGTTAAGGGTGCCCTAAAACGTCGGATGTTGACGTATGGTCAAAAGCGTCAGTTAGATGACATCTTGGGATGAGAATGTGTTGGATGATAAGACAGTTCTTCATTAAACTCATAGAAGGATTTGCGGGAATACTGGATTCCGACTCACAAAGAAATGCCACAATTTCTCAAGACCTTGAAGCAGATGTGAGGGAGAAGCACCCAACAAACAGGGACGTTTTATTCACATAACATCGGTCAATGGAAATATTTTTTAGCGACTATAATTTATTTAGAAAATATCACAAAAGTTTTGCACAAACCTGTAATGGAAATCCAGCTACTTATAAGGTTCCATTTCATTTCATATGCTGCCTTAGTAGGTGACTCCCTAGGTTTTGGAAGAGAGCCATTGAGTGAAAGTGAGCAAGTGAATGACTGTTTCTGTTTTCATGTATGTGGACTGGCCCTCATTTCCTGCTAAGTTGACAGCCAAGCAGCTCTTCAGAACAAGAGGCAACATTGCATCCTCTCCCAGAGTTGTGGTAGCTAATTGATTAACACTGCCACTTATAAACACAATCTCGGCACGCCGAAAGTGATAAGATTCCCTTGGCTCCATCCCACAGCACCTGCCTAATGAGGGGACAAGCAAAACCACGGCCCAAACGAGGACGAGACGAGGCGGCACCATCCCCTATCTGTCACCCTGGAAGGCTCTTATCAACTCTCTTTTATTATCCCAAATTAACTTTAATGCTGAGATAAGCAGAGGAGGTTCACACCTGCATTGGCACTGTTAATTGACTATTATCACCTCACTAGAGTTGAGGAACAAAGCAGCAGAGGAGAGAAAATCTCCTCTTTTTTGGTCTGTCTTCTTCCTGGCTCTTCATGCAGAGGGCAGTCAGAGATGGCAGGAATGATTGGGAATAGTCTTGGCGACAGGGAGACGACGTGGTAGCCATGTGAGCGCTGTGACAGTGATGTACGAGCAAGTCTAGCTTCTGATAATTCGTCACTCACAGACACAGAGAGCTCCATTAATCAAACGCAGCACAGTCAAGCTGCCTTCTGCACTAAAAACCCTCAGAGCAGAGGTTTAGAAGTGTTTGCAGATACCTATAGATTAGGGTCTTTGTGGTGAGCTTCTACTGGATGTTGAGCAGTGGAAACAAATGTAGTTCTGCTGGCTGAGCACAGAGGCCTCGGTTAAAGGTTTGCAGGAGAATAATAGCTATTCATATTACCCCTATACCTAAACTCACAACTTCAGACCTATGTGTCCTCCAGGAGCTTGTGTTCTGCAAGTGAATTGTGCCTTGTGGTGTCAACCCAAAGAGGCACAAAATCTCTTTCATGGACCAAACTGTTGGAATGACCGGTCCATCTCAACCCAAGCTGCTGAGTTATCAGCCATTTTCAAGAAACGGCTGAAGACAGTTGATCCATTAAAGGGATAGTTCCCCCAAAAATGGGGGAACTCACCCTCATGTTGTTCCAACCCCGTAAGCCCTTCGTTCTCCATATAGAATATTTTTGACATAAAGAGTTACTTAAAATTGAGTTAAAAACCCTCTATATTGAACCCCATTTAAACTTTTTTTCTAAGAGTGTAAATGTTGTATTTGGAATTTACAAATCAATATTGGTTCATCAAAATTTATTAAACTATATCAATATTTTCCCTACTGGCCTTTTTGCACAATTCATTCACACAATATTATTCAAGTTTTCTGCTATTTTCCCTTTCTCCAATCCAAAAAAAAAAAATGGATTGAATTTCCTTAAGGGAGGTTTTGTTTTCTTTGTCAATGGCATCTGCACTGTTTCACAGATCAGCCCCTCGTTGAACTCACTGAAGAGTTTGTGTTGCAAATACTGTTGAGTGTAATCTGTTTAGTGAAGACTAATAAAGAGAAATATAAGCAGTAAGGCAATACGCCAAAGGATGCTGAGTGCCTCATCTTTGGCAGGAAGAAACTCACTTCACATCAGATCTCTCTGTTTATTTGAATAGAGAAGATCTGATCCAATATAGTCCATATAATTATGTTAATATCATTGCACTGGCAATTCCAGATTAGGTCATATTTCATGCAACCAGCTCTAGGGTCGTTTTCTGTAATTAAATGTGATAAATGATCAGTGGAATGTGTTAAGCTACAAACAAGCATATTTTGCACTTACAGTTCTAAATGCTGAATGGCAGATTCTGCTGCCATATGTTCACACAACTGTCTGGTGCCACAGAGAAAAATATGTTTCCAGAGTCATTATTACTGAAGTAGTGATGATATACTGTATGCAGACATGCATTTGAACATTTTGGGTGTTTCAAACCATAGGGTTGTGCACAATTCAGAACTGTGCTGAGAATGCATTTTAGGCCATGTCCACACTAATACGTTTTCGCTTGAAAAACGTATATTTTTCTCTCCGTTTTGGCCTTCCGTCCACACTGAGACACCGTTTTAAGTCAACAAAAACGTATCGTTTGGAAAACGCTCTCCAAAGTGGATAAATTTAAAAACGCCGTTTTCGCGTTGTAGTGTGGACAGTGAAACCGGAGGTATTTCAAAACGATGACGCTAGTCATGTGATCCATGTAGTACCAATAGATATTCATGTTTATCGGTATTGTGCCTGTTATGTGTTATTCATTTTTACACTATTGCTAAAATATGTTACTTTCTATGTTACTTAATATGTGCTATTCTTCATAGCACAGTACTGCAAAGATAACAGATAATGTAGTCTACTCACATTTGCTGTCCTGCGGCAAAACAGGAGAGCAGTTGCGTTTTAGACCAAACATATGGTGACTGAATGCGACCTGGACGCATCTGTGATGTTGAGATATTTTGCTAAATAAAATTATCCTGTTATTGTGCGATGACATTATTATTTATTTTCCCATCTGTATCATCTCAGTGAGCTTTTGTGAAGTTTCACGCATGCGCAGTAAAGTGAATTTAGAAGTTTCTCATCCACACTGAAACGTCGGAAAACACCTGAAAACGCTAGTGTGGACGGAGAGCGTTTTTAAACGAAAACCCCGTTTTCAAATGTATCCGGATTAATGTGGACGTAGCCTTAAATTCATTTCCGCAATTGAAGGTAGCGAACTGGCTGAAGGATTAGTAAAATTAATGAAATTCATATGACTGCAGTGTTTAACTAGAAAAGCCAAGGTTGTTGGTTTGCTTGAAAGTTTTAAGAAAAGTTGGATAGATTGATGAGAGGAAGTAAAGAATTTTTAAGTTTTAAATTTGAAGGTTTAGTATGGATGGATGGATGGACTAATGGATGGATGGATGGATGGACGGATGGACGGACGGATGGACGACTGGATGGATAAATGGATGGACAGACAGATGGAAAGACAGATGGACTACTGGATGGATAGATGGATGGATGGATGGACGGACGGAATTTAAAAGCTTTAAATTTGAAGGTTTAGAATGGATGGATGGACGGACTACTGGATGGATGGATGGATGGATGGATGAACGGACGGATGAGAGATGGACAGACGAACGGACTACTGGATGGATGGACTACTGGATGGATGGATGGATGGACAGACGACTGGATGGATGGAAGGATGGACGGACGGACGATTGGACAGACGGATGGACAGACGGACTACTGGATGGATGGACGGACGAATGGATGGATGGGCGGACGGACGACTGGATGGATGGAAGGACAGACAATTGGACTGACGGATGGACGGACGGACTACTGGATGGATGGACGGACGGACGAATGGAAGGACGGATGGACGGACGATTGGACGGACGGACAGACGGACTACTGGATGGATGGATGGATGGACTACTGGATGGATGGACGGACAACTGGATGGATGAAAGGATGGATGGACGGATGATTGGACAGATTGGACAGCCCGTCCGTTAAGCTCAAGATAGCTCAAAACTAGCTAAGAGAAGTTCCAAACTGAACTTTCTGCAGTACAACTCATTATTGGAACTCTCCTAAGAACCACCCAAACTCTTTTCCCCTACACAACATGATGTGCTCTTTACCGTAGAGGATGATTTAGCCTTAAAGAGCACTGGAAATTTCTTCAGAGGCCTTGGGAGTGACTCCATCAGTCTGCTTCCGTATCATTGAGAATGCCAGCTCATTTCTCAGCCTCGGCTCCGCGCTTGGAGCCTGTGTGTCGCTCCTGGTTCATTCTTATGCATTTCTGCTGCCAAAGAGCTCGTCAGCTGTGATGAGGTAGAGCCTGAAGTATTCCTGGCCTCCATTTTTGCTCAGAAATTTCTCATGGTAGTTGGCAAATGGTGGCAGGGAGAGAAGGAGGCAGGCATGATTTGATGGGCTCCAGTCTCTGAAGAACTAAATTATACAGCACAAATGAACAGTGACGGCCACTTGGTTTCTCTGGGGCATCTGAGTGCTCTTTATTGCGCAAGGGGCTAGCTGAGCAAAATGCAAGGATGACTGCAGATGTTTGGAGACAAATGAAAATCACAGTTTTCAGGGCAAGTTGCCCAACCCTTCAACTTATACTACTCTCCACTGTGTTAAAACTTCAGTTTTTTCATAAAATATGGTTAACATTCGGGTCTCTTTCCTTCAATCATCAGCTGATCATGCCATCTGCATGGAAATGGCTGATGGCAACTTCTAACTGTCCAACTTGCCACAGCCTGACTATCTGCCCATTCCCACATCCACAGTCAGACTGACCCTCCCAAGGAAAAGGAAAGGTATGCTTTAACCATCACCGTCCTTCCCAGGTTGCAAGAAATTGTCCTTGTCCTTGTTCTTAAAAGTCAGTTCATGATTCATTTATTGTTACCACCTTGTTTGTGTGGTACTGTTTTTATAGGCTTTATGAAATGCATATAACTCTGAGCATGTACTATTTGTCCTTGTTTTGATGGGAAAATCATGGCTGGCAATGAAGGACAGTTACTTATCGCCATTTGCCGTTGTTGTTTTGGATCAGATATCAAACTGCTGGATGTGGATTAAAGCCGTCTGCACAGGAGACAGATTCTTAACGCATGCAATCTCCTGATTCACTCTTAAAGCTGCCATTTTGTTCTGATTAGCAGATAAAAGCATTTCTGGAAGGAGATGGAGCTTTAGATGGAACGAGAAATATTGAGCACAGGCTGGTTTAAGTGACAGAAATAGCAACTTTTCGCTTTCCTTTTCAGTTATCAGGGATGAAAGACAATCATAATACATTTTTTTATGATTAAAGCTGCAGTCCAAAGTTTTTCCTCATTGTCGTCATCTCTGTTCGAAATCTGCAATTACTGTTATTCGCGGAATTATCAACTTTACGTGAGTTGTGCCTCGGCACGGCACAGCGCGGATTAATCTAATGTTTGAGGAGAGTGTGCGGCTGTCAGTCATCGTGCCGGTGTGGATACTGTCATTCAGAATATTAGATTATACTTTTTGGAAGTATGACCAACATAAGAATTTCCGGTAACACTTTACAATAAGGTTCATAGTTAACATTAGTTAATGTATTTACTAACATGCACTAACCATGAGCAATACATTTGTTACAGCATTTGTTCATCTTTGTTAATGTTAGTTCATGAAAATACAGCTGTTCATTGTTTGTTCATGTTAGTTCACGGTGCATTAACTAATGTTAACAAGATTTTAATCAAGTATTAGTAAATGTTGAAAATAACATTAACAAAGATTAACAAATGCTGTATATGTGCTATTCATTATTAGTTCATATTAACTAATGTAGTTAACTAATGTTAACTAACGAACCTTATTGTAAAGTGTTACCGAATTTTCAGTAAGTAAGTAACATCCACTTTTGACCTGACCAACTAAGTGAAAAAAAGCATTGCAATTAAATCTAACAATCATATCGCTTCAAGCTTTGTACTCAAATTGATAATGTTAACAACACCAGCATTGCGTGACTACATTTAATTTGTATTAGGGCTACCTGTAGTTCAGTTTCCATTTCTGTGCAGTCCAATTTCTAATTGACAGGAAAAAAGCTGTCTCTGAGTCCGTTTTGAACCACTTCAAAACATGGAGTTCACACCATCTTTCAAAATCCAATATTTATCCAATTAAATTGTGGGCAAATTTAAATTTATCCTTGGGCCGGTTGCAGTCTCTTTTTTCCTGTGGCCACTCCGAAGCCTTTTGCATTTTACAACAAGTGAATCTCCAAATGTCACTGGTGCTTGTCGTTTGAACCTTCTGGATTTGCCATCAAATTAATAAGTTTAATTATATCAAGTGCTGTGAGAAAGGCTATAAATCTCCACCCCTAACATTCTCACACGCAATATAGCCTACTAGCCGAGACTCCTTTGTGAAAAAAATATATATATTTTGGATAATTTGTAACGTACTGCAGCTTTAAATAATTGTTAATTATTTTATTGTTTTTCTTTTCCCCTCACATTCATTCTCTGTCCGATCACCGTTACATTAAGTTGTGCTTGCTTTCTTCCTGGTAAAGGAATTATTAAACTGAGTGTTTTGATCTTGATCCATCTGTCTTTGTGTGACACTTTATGCATTCTAGGGAATTCCAAGTGAATTACAAAGAACGTCTTTTCAATTCTAGGTATATGACTATGAAGTCATTTGCCATCAAACGTTGCCTTATCTTGTCAACTTGTGGTGGAGGACTTTCATTTTCCATGAAGGAGCTTTGCGAAAACAACCCCATTAACTTAAAATGCACAGCAGATGCACTTTTCCTATGTAGGATTCAGAGTGAAGGTCTTTTAAACACTATACGCAGCTGAGACTACAGCGCTGGCATTTTAAAAGTAGGACTGGAGCTGCACTGGTATTTGTACATGAGTTAACATACTAAGTAGGGACTGCGGTAGCTGAGCTGTGAATATTCATGGCTGGCTCTTTGCCATGGTGATGACTCTAAAATCCCATTTTCTGATGCATTATTTCATTAAGAGAGCAAATAGCTGCTCTAAAAAACAAAATTATTTGTAATTTCCTTGCTCTTTTTAAACTAATTCTCAATGACAGTGAAGAGACAGACTGGTGCATCTGCCACGGGCAATCACAGACGGAGAGGGGTGTACAATGGGAAACGTGCACACTTCTGTAAGTATGTGTGATTCTACATGTTTTAGCAGTCAATCTCATCATCACAGCACAGTCTCGCCTGATTGGGCAAGGTGATGGTGACTTGAATAGGTAATAAGGCTTTAAGTGCATGTGGTGGCATGTCTGTTTTTTTATTTTATTTTTTATTTTGTAGAACTTGACTATTCTTTGTATAATATTCTCATTTCATTTTGCATTTGGTTAGCTTATATGACACTCACTTTTCTGACAAATAATGATCATATTGTAAAAGTTTTGTTTGGCTGCAGTTTGAAAAATAATATTAGTCTGCTGGGCAAAACTACGATTTTAAGACCAAGCCGAAAACCAACATGAACATGGACGTTAATCCAACTAATGGTTAGCGCTTTTCCTTCCAGTAAATTTGTCAGTGAACATTACTTAATCAATATTCATGAGCCAGGCTGATAAGGTTAATAAAGGAGGTCTATAAAACCTGGAGAAAGGTCTCTATTCGCATTTTCATTCATTTCATTAAATATGCATTTAACCGTATGCATGCTGTATGCTTCATGTTGCTCATCAGGGTTATTAAACTTTTGAATTTTAAATTTAGTTTTTATTTATTTATTTTTTTTCAAGCTGAAGAGCAACCTGTGGCATATATACACTGAATAAAATCATAAACCCAACACTTTTATTTTTGCCTCTATTTTTCATGAGCTGAACTCAAAGATCCAAGACTTTTTCTATGTACACACATTGTTCACGTATCTGTCTAAATCTGTGTTAGTGAGCACTTCTCCTTTGCCGAGATAATCCACCCACCTCACAGGTGTATCAAGATGCTGATTAGACAGTATGATTATTGCACAGGTGGGGGTGGGGGGTGGGGCGGTGGGTTGGTTTGGGTGTGGGGGGTACAGGTTACAGTAAAGCGGTGTACAGTTACCTGTGCAATAATTATGATGGGTTGATTATCTTGACAAAGTAGAAGTGCTCACTAATACAGATTTGTGAAGAATTTTTGAGAGAAATAGGCCTTTTGTGTAGATAGAAAAAGTATTATTTACCCAACAATGATCTTAATTTCCAAGATCCAGAGAAATCTCCATGCAAATACCAAAAAGGGCTTTGTTTTTAACTTTGGGGTTGGTTGTGACATTTACAGCAGTACCTTGTGTTCTGACAGACAATTTGTGTCAACACTGTTCACTGTGACTTTCAGTTTGGTGCATCAGTCGCTTTGACACTTGGGAGAGATTAGAGGGTGTTCACACAGGACGTGTTCTCCCTTTCAAACAGCTAGACGGAGCGCAACTGAACAGAACAGAGCTCTGGGCTCTTAAAAGTTGAATATGTTTAGCTTGACACTTGCCAAAATATGGCCCTAAGGCCGAACATATCCGTCTGACACAAATATAAAAATAGCACTGATAAAATGAAGGATTTTTTTTTCATTACACATTCATATAAATCTGGCCTTAAATTGTGATGTTAAAGGGGTGATGAACTAAGAAATCAAATTTTCCTTGAGCTTTTCACATCTAAGAGGTCATCATGTTATAATAATATCCTGCAAGTTTCAGAACTGAAAACGTCCTAGTTTGTCCAATAAAAGCTCAATTATTTCTTTTTTTTCTTTTACCAATGTTGACTTTTATATAGGGATAAGACCCCCTTTTGACCAGTTTTGCTTTTATTCAGGGCTTAGACCAAAAATTTAATGAGTTTCCATAGTTGTTTTGAAAAGTAATCTTAGTGTAATTATGAAAGAAGAAAAAATGACTCAGATCCTATTGCAAAACGCAATGTTCCTTATTTTGTTCTGTACAAAAATATATTGTTCTTATATATATATATATATATATAAATGTGGACGAGTTTAAAAGTTCTATGAAGTATTCTGGAGTTCTAATTGAAAAATAGTGAAGGGCAGAAAGTAACAAAAGCTTTTATTGACACCGGGCTCAGCAAACAACTCGTTTTTCAAAGTGGGGAACTATGACGACAAAGAGGATAAAACACCACCCCCGCAGAAGAAGAAGATCAACACGGCCAGTTTAGCCCCGTCCACCGATTCGCGCATTCATACATAGTTAAATAACATAGGCCTACCTCGTGATGACAAACCGAGCTACAGGGCAATACAAAATATTGAAATATTGTCCAGTGCCTGGTTGTGGAAGAAGACAGTCGCTGCATAAGCTTCCTCTGGATTCCAATCAGACTGCATGGATAAACTTTATTTTTAATGACGTTCCAGCAGATGAGGTAAAACATTGTCGTCTGTTCGCTTCATTTCACTGAGGATTGTTTTGTAAACAAGACTGGATTTGCAGATCGATTAAGAGTAAAGAACGGCGGTGTCCCGTCTATATGGATCTGACAGGAATTGTGCAACACACAGACTCCGGGTCGAACATCTATGGGGGAATCATTCCGGTTGCCATTTTACAACATTGGACGTTTTCAAAACAATTTCCCCCACGTGCATCGACGGTTGAGTTGAAACTCATTATAATATGCAAAACTGTTATCCACTCACAGCAGTGGGCGTTTACTTCCAAGTCTTCAGTGCGAGACGCCCATAAAAACCGAGCATTTTTCAGCTAGGCTCAAAACTAGGGTACAAAATACCCTATTACCTATTCATTTTGATGTCTTTGAATGCAAAAACCAAGCGAACGTCATAAGTTGACCTCAGACAACAACATAATAAAATTTAAAAAGCCAGATCATGACTCCTTTAAAATAAAGCTAATATCCAGTTTAGTGAGTTCCACGAGAATGTGTGAATGTTTTGCTTATACATTTACTACTCAACTGAAGTAGTGTTTGCCAGAATGTTCAATAAGCTTAGAAAAGGTTTTGACCATAACCAGCTGTGTCATTTTGCTGTCTTTAAAAACAAACCTCTTCTTCTCAGCACTAGAAGACCCCGCCAGATGAAACCAATCTCTTCTTTCTCACTTTCCATGACTCCAGATGGATGTACCGGTGGATAAAACAGCAGCTCACTTGTCAACTTATGGACTCAAGGTATACCTTAAGATCCAGTTCCCTGTTTCTATCATTAAATCTGTCCTGTTTTACAGTCCATCTCTGCAACTTCCTCCCACAAACCTACAGTAATTGACACAGCCAAATCTCTTGTCTTCCACTTTCCTGCTATAGGTTCCCTGTTTTTCCATTTCCTTCCTATGTGCTGCAGTGGCCATTGATATTTCCCTTAGTTTGACAAGTGGGGCTATTTTAAAATTCAGACTGGATTCATTGGTGAGCCGGGCGATGACACCTTTTAATATCTGACTGGAGGTTGTGCGGGAAATGTGAAGCAGACGGCCGGGGTGAGAATTCATTACCCAACCCCTTCTCCCACCAGTGCCAGCTGCTGCTTCACACGTTCCATCTTAAACCCGAAATTGAGCGCCCATCCTCTGCATATATTCCAGCCCCATTACAATGTCAGCTATCCAGTCCCGAGAAGGCGCCCGCTGCTTATGCAATGTCAGTCAGTAGACAACTTGCTTCAACAACTTGACCCCCATCTGCTCCCTCTTACCTTTTTATTCCCTTCCCAGGATTTATTGCTCATGCAGAGCAAGCTCTCGGCTACATATTTATTTGCAGATAGGCTGGTGTGCAAAGCTGTCGGGTCTCGATGGAGGTGTGCACCTCTTTGACTTAAATGTCTCAGAAGCCCAGGGAGATGACATGGAAATGTAGATACTGTGATTGTCTGGTGGTGCTCCACTGTTGTTAGACACACTGTCAGTATCCCCCTCTTATCATGGTTCTTCCCCCTCCAAGTGCCACAGAGTCTTTATTCAAAATTCAATCTTTATTCAATCAGTGGCACATACAGTAGATGAATGAGCCATATTGTAATTTCGACAATTTACTCGTAGGAAGAATAACACTAGAATGCATAAAGGGGGCCGATAGACAATCATTCAATTGTTTAGTATTTCTCTGTAATATGTCTTTGTTTTGTTTGCTGCTTAATATTTGTGTGCAAACTGATTTTTTTATGATTCTTTGATAAAGTTCAAAAGCTTTGAAATAGAAATGTTTTATAACATTATAAAAGCATTTACTGTCAGTTTTTTTAACAAGTTAATGCTTTCTTTGCTGAATAAAAGCATTCATTTCTTTCCAAAAACAAAATCTCACAGACAACAAACTTTTAAACTGTAGTGTATTTTATATTAAGATAAAAATGTGATTACTTTTCTTTGAAGAAAGCAATTAAATCGTTGCTACCCTTTTTATGTATTTGTTGTTATAATGCATTGTAGGGTTAAGTGTTAATTTGTTTCTTTTATCACAATGTGGTTATCACCAGTGTATAAGGCCATATGATTAAGTGATCTTTTAAGGAGGCTTGTAATCTATGGCCTATTGTGTCTCATTGCTTTAATATACATAGAACAAACACAAAATCCTTTGCTGTGAATGTGATGATGGCAGAGCGAAACAGTAGCATGTGGCCTTTGATAAGGAGCAATAATATAGACACCAGGGTATTTAAAAAAGTGTGAAACTGAGTCTTTTCAGTTCCGAGCTCAGTACATGTTCTCCTAGTCTCATTACTGTTTTACATTGCTTGCTCAATTTTTTTTTTCTATTACCAATGTTGACTTTTATAGGGATAAGACCTCTTTTGACCAGTTTTGCTTTTATTCAAGGCTTAGATCAAAAATTTAATGAGTTTCCTAGTTGTTTTGAAAAGTAATCTTAGTGTAATTATGAAAGAAGAAAAAATGACTCAGATCCTATTGCAAAACGCACTGTTCCTTGTAGTATGTAAAAGCTATAGCAAAGGTTTTTGGCGATTCTTTTTTCTTTTCTTTTCTTTGTTCAAACTTGGACTTCAAAGATATTTTGTTCTGTTAAAAGATCTTGTTCTAATATGTATATATATATATATGTGTGTGGACGAGGACGAGTTTAAAAGTTCTGTTAAGCAGAGTTCTAATTGAAAAATAGTGAAGGGCAGAAAGGCTATATAGAATTTAGAAGGTCTGTTGCTCACTATATATATATATATATATATATATATATATAATGGCCTATCATATTGGGCAAGGGGGAAAACTTTATAATAGTTCAACAATACCACTGTGCTGTTGTTCTGAAAGTAATATTTCTAAATGTCAAAGTCAACGAAAAATCAAAATGGCTTCATTTCTTCAAGCAACATGCAGTACATCTGTTTCTTTACTAAACGAATCCATGTTTTTGAACGAATCGATTGAGTGAATGACTGATACTATAAATGACGCACTCATTAAGACAGCCACCTTCTTGTGTAACAATGTAACCAGCAGAAGAAAGTCTTTCTGGAACCCGCAAACACATAACACTTATTCTGTTGAAAATCCCATTTTCAGTATAGAGAAAGGCAAATATAGCTGGAGTTAAGTGATGACATATGTTACCCAATATACTGTATGGTACATTTGTTCTTTTTCTCAGATTTTCATAAACCTTTTTGCTTCAGAGCAAAGTCTGGGTTATGATCTCAGAGCTGGTTGATTGTCTTCTTTGGAGAACAAAAAGTAGATATTAGATATTTCTTTCTGTGCAAAAAAAAAAAAAAAAAAAAAATGAGAGAGTTGCAAATGCTACTTTCTGGTTTATATCTTTCAAAATGTGTGTCATTCAAAAATGGGACAGTATCAGAATATTTTGATGGAAATCCTTTGAGCTAAAATGAGAGCGACCTAAGGGTAAATGTTTTCCTTGGACTTTTTCTGATCTTGAATGTGTTATATGAGCTGAATGAATGAAAGTTAACCAATGTGCAATGCAAGGCTCCTACTTTAATGTAAACCTGGATTTTCATTTTTATATCGTGATTTTTAGGTTTTGAAATTAATACAATATTTAAAAGTCAGAAACATTTTATAGGGCATTATTTGTTGCGGCTGTTGTTGTATAGCTCAGCTTTCTAGATGTTGAAAAATCTGTAAACGTGATTTTCTGCAATCGTCATAAAAAGTTTTGTTAAAATCCTTTCACCAACTGATAAAGCCATGGAAATGCACTGGCCAAAAGCAGTTAGAACCCTAACTATAGTCTGTTTAAAATACCTTTGGCGTTTTTGTTGTTTACTCCGGTTATCGTTGTGTTTCTCTATTATTGTGTAATAAAGAGCTGCAAATTGGGTTCATCCTCGCTCCGAGCCTTTTGTTGCACCTGCATTATGATGCATTGCTATATTTACTGTGGAACATAAGAGCAATAATCACACCCCAACAAGAGGTGTTGCTCCTTATAGGTTCTCCCCCATCAATTCTTTCAGGCCTCTAATTTTGGCTCTTTTCTATTAAGTAAGATTGCACAAAACAATTACGCTGCCAGTGTTTTAATCCACTCCATGCTCAGGCTGTGTTAATTTGGTTCTCAGCACGAATTCCTCGTATTTGAAGAACTCCTTCCATTATCAGTTTCCGACACCTTTTTGGCTAAGGAAGGTTTCTTAATGGTATGTTGTGAAAGAGCAGTTTCTCTTGACTCTTAAACAGTGCCAGTATGTCTTCTTCAGCCCCCTTAAGCTGTGGTTATACCACTCGTTAAAACACTGTGTACTTTTTGTCTCTATTTTTGTAAGCCGAGGACGGGCTTTTCCTCTTGACCTGTCACGTATGGGCCTCTAAACCCTAATTAATGTAGGAAGCCAAGCTGCTTCAGGTCTTTACTTATAAACTGAGACTGTGTGCCACCCGCTCATGTTCTGATTCACACGTAAAGGACCCACACACACAATTACTTTACATGTAAGCCTGATCTGCACTGTTTAGTTTGGGAATAAAAATGTGCAGTAGATATGGTAATAGGCTAATTTTGGTTCTGATTCTGCGTAATAAATAATTATATAACCTTTAAAACTTTATTAAGAATTCTTTTTTGAAGGAAATGTTTGTAAATAAGCCATTTTTGCCATTTCAGGTCTGTTTTCACTTCCGATTTCACCAGAGTAAATTTGACATTTATTTGTTCAATGCGTGTTTAAAATCCAGTAGTTGGTCATAATGCCATATTGAATGAATATTCAGATCCATGACCAGCTTCAAGCTAAAGAAAGTGGATGTAATATTTGGAATATGGATCCACAATCTGATTTCTGAAGATTTCCGAAGCCTGAATCTTAGGCCCTGTTTATACCTGATTTTAAGAAGCGGTTTGGTCGATTGGATGACATATACTTGTTTGCACCTGGAGTTTTAATCTGTCTCTTTTGTTTTGTCCACTTTCAATCACTTCTGTCCTGATTTCTTTGAGGGAAGGGTCAATAGGCGGTATATGGGAGAAGACCAAAAATGTTTAGGCTTTATGTCCGTAGTAGACGGAGAGTAGGCAGGCTTTTGTGGCTGTTCGAATGCAAGTGTTAACACTACAAAAGCAATCCGGTGGAATGCGCTTTCAACTACCTCTAGAAGTAGTTGAAAGTGGATAAGCTTAAAATGTTTTAGACCCCGTTTACACCTTAGCATTGTCCACTTGTGATCCGAAGGACCAAAACGCATCTTAATCCCAGGTGCAATCAGGGCCATAATCACACTGTGTTCATTCGTCGCCCAGAAGATGACTGGTCCCTCCCACTGAGCCTGGTTTCTCCCAAGGTTTTTTATCCATTCTGTCACAGATGGAGTTTGGGTTCCTTGCCACTATCGCTTCTGGCTTGCTTAGTTGGGAACACTTAATATTCAACAATATTACTGATTTGATATTACTGACACTGAATGAGAACTGAACTGAGCTGGCCGATGACAACACTGTTCTGCAGAACTGCTTTATAGACTAAATTAACACAACACAACAGAACTGAATCAACACTGAACCGACTTGATGAACAATGACACTATTTCATTTTAAAGCTGCTTTACAGCCAAAATGAACTCTGTTTTCAACATCGGATAATTTTCCTGTTACCAATGCAAAGCTGCTTTAAAATAATCTGTATTGTATAAAGCGCTATAAAGGTGACTTTGTGGAAGAGTGCATGAACGAGAACCATTATTGGAACTGAAAGTCATGACAATAATTAGATTCCAGTATTTTTCATAAAGGGAACCCATTCGGGAAAGAAACCAATCCTCAGTAAGATGTATCCAACCCGATCTCACGACCAAGTCGTACGAATTCGACGAATGATTAAAAAGTGGCTAATTCGTAACAATTCATACGACCTCACTCGTACGAATTAATACGATTTTGCTAAATCGTACATATTTTACGAATTGGCCAATTCGTATGAATTCGTACGAATGACCTACCCCTTACCCCGCCCCTAAACTTAACCATCACGTGGGTTTAGACAAATCGTACGAATTAGTACGAGTGAGGTCGTGCGAATTAGTACGAATTAGACACTTTTTAATCATGCGTCGAATTCGTACGAATTGGTCGTGAGATAGTGTTGCATGTATCATAAGGGTTCTGGTGGTCGCCAGTCCAAATTTACTTATACACGGCTCCCATCCACACAATCAAACACACATACATAGATAGACCTAGACATTTTGTGCACATTCAACACACAAACACCCTCAGTATGATGCAGTGCAAGATGCAGTGCTCTGATGGTCACAGTTTAATGAACACTACACTACACTGAGGTGGATACAGCAGGCCTACTGATGTTTTATACATGAAACACACTGCAGAGGGCCACAAGGAAACCCAGATGCTCCTTACCGTCCTGACGAAACTGTTAATATGACTGCTGAAATATACAACTGCTTTATTGCTTAAGCACATTGAAAACTGTAAGTACTGTGACATGAATGATGTTTGTATCAATATTTATGTCACTGTCAATAGTTTCTACAGTTTAAACAGATTGCAGATTGAATTTACAATAAATAGCAGCAATTCATTTTCACTTGGCGAATGGGTAATTCTGCCACTACAACTCAGTGCGGTATATCTACCTGATAGACAGACTGTCAATGATTGTGTTAATAGAACAAGGAACAACAATGCAACTTTAACATTTAACAAGCTGTAATTTTTCAAATAGCCATGAATGTCATTATAACTCAAACTTGACTGGAAATGTACTGTATTCCTCATGGGAATTTATAAAAACTCAAAAATGATGACCCATTAGGGTGCAAAAATACGACCCAGTTGGTCTATTATCAGTACGTGCTCATAAAAGCCTCGGACAGCAGCTCTAATATTAATTCCCAAATCAGAAATCTGCCGATTTGGAAGCGTTTGGGGAGCCTTGCTGTAATTTGGCCAGATTGTTTGGATGAAATAAACAGTGTGCCATTGCATCAAGGGCAACCGGAATTACTACACGGTTGTCCAGGTGGGAAATAACCTCAGGCACACAATTCAAATTTAAAACTCAGCGTGTTCGCAGAGATGAAGCTGGAAATCTGACAGTAAATCTGCCCTGCTTTGGGCCGCAGCCAGAGATCAATATGTGCAGTGGGAAGGGGGATGCTGGGGGAGGAGGTGGGATTATTCAGTATGGTTGATGGCTTTTCAGCTTGGTGATGGCAAGTAATTTGTGGTGCTTCATTGTGTAACCTGCTGCCCATTAGAAATGACCGGAAAACGGCTTAGATGCAGTTTAGTCCACTATGAGCGTGGTATATACACAATAGACAATGCTTGATTGATCAAATCATTTTCAGAAATCCAATATGCACAAATTTAGTGCTCATGGACTGGGATTGGTTGGGGGCATGACTGCATTGATCTAAAAGAACATATCATTTGTATCAATTGGTGCAAGAGTCGATGGTTTCCACTATTGTCCATGTAAGTCATTTGTATACATACTAATTTCGCCTGTTGAACTATACAGCTATTTTCTCCTGTACCTCGGCTTGCGTTTATTCATAAAAAATACTGTAACGAATGATGTTCAGATTCATTTGATTCCAGAAATGAATACTCTTATTTTTTTGTGAATCAAAATCATACGACATGGTCCAATATTATTCCAGAAAGGCACTGAGTTGGTAATAAAAAAAATGGTAATAAAAAAAATAGTCAAATATGTTTCCAATTGTATTTGTCATAATTCAAGTCTGTGTTCCCCTGTCTCCTCTCATGTTTTCAGTTCCCCATTAGTTTGATTAGTCTCCCCAGGTGTTTCTTGTTAACCACACCCCCTTGTTATCTTGTCTAGCTAGTTTTCCCCTGTATTTATACCCCTGTAGTTTAGTTGTTCCTGGTCAGTCGTTGATGGTACTGTCTCGCTGTTCCGTGTTCCTGCCTTGAGTTTCTGGTTAAGTTACATGTTTGTATTTTATTAAATAAGTTCTGCACATGTATTCTCTCTGCACTTCATTCCTAGCCAACCCGGTCTCATCCCAAGACGTCATATAACTGACGTTTTGGGACGTCTTTTGACCATACGTCAATATTCGCCTTTCTAGGGCTCCCTTAAACGTCGGTAGATGAGGTTATGGGATCCTAACTCTACCCCATACCTAAACCTAACCCTAAACCTAACCCGTCACCTAACTGACGTTAAAGGTAAAGCATCAGTTGTATGACGGCCCGGGATCGCCATCTAGCGACGTTTAAGGGGGCCCTAAAAAGGCGGATATTGACGTATGGTCAAAATACGTCCCAAAACGTCAGTTATATGACTTTTTGGGATGAGACTGTGTTATCCTAGCCCTACGTGACAGTATTTATTTTTTCCCCAAATATTATTTGAACCATTAGAGAACTGTAAACTTTAAGAGAGCTATTCAGTGCTTAAAGATTAATCCTTTCTTAAGATACATCTGTTGTTGGCAGTCTTGCGATCAAGAGAGTTTGATTTTTCTCAAGTTCAATGTCCTATTCTGGAAGCCATTACAACAGTTGTCTGTCACGTTGAAGTTGCAATATCTGACGGCATGTCACCGATTTATTCCTCTGTTATATTCTGCAACGTCAGAGTTATGGAACATCTACAGACTTAACAAGCTTTCTCACTACCACAACTTATTTTGTTTAGGTTCACAGCCACAGGAGAAATAGGAGCCAAAGCTCAGCCTGGTGTGAGAAGGTCGCCCTTAGGCAAGCGTGAGACTGGCCTTGGTAATTGGCACCAGTGAATTCGAAGGTCTTGGCATGAAATCCAAAACCAGAGGTGAGACTAACCCCTGTGGATCTCAGGTGTGCCCTTGAGAGGTTTTTCCTACAGTCATTATTAACCACCTCCATGAGACTGCAAAGGCTTGGAATACTGTTAAAAATGCCCTGTAGCCACAGCATGATACGTTTCAGCTCTTGTGTGATTTTAGGAACTGGGGAAAATGTATTAAGAAGCAAATTCAACCTGATTTAAGGTATTTGGTAGACTGCATGCTGGCGCGACACTTGATTATGTCAATTACATGGTTTATGTTTCTGCATTGCATGCTGGGTGACTCCATCCACACCACAGACCCACCAAAGTCCTGCACAAAAATGAGTTTAAGGTGGCCACAATGTACTAAAACGAGGGAACTAATTAATATATCATGGAAACAAATTCTTAATTTGCGGAGAATATATTTTTGTCCACGTCATATGTGTTGCTCCATTGCATCCATTTTTCACATTCACCATGGTCAAACATTTACATTACTGTAACACAGTTTGTTGTTATGTTAAAGGATTGGTTCACACAAAAATGAAAATTAAGTCATTATTTTTTTCAGAGATTTCCACGACGCATGCTTGAGAATTGCGATCTTCTTCAACAACTTCAGTTCAGTTCTCGCGCACGCGTCGTGGAAAACTCTTGAACTCTCGTCTCAGGCCTACAAGGAAGAAAAGGAATAGTCAAATAAAGTCGTTATCTGTGTTTGTTTTTTCGCACAAAAAGTAGTCACATGGAATATTTAAACATTTTCTTCTTTCTGGGCCATCAAGTTTCAATCCCTTAGGGAGCCTATGTAGCAGTGATCCACCTCTCAGATTTAATCAAAAATATTGTCATTTGTGTTCCGAAGATGAACGATGGTCTTACTGGGTTGGTACAGCATGGGGGTGAGTAATTAATGACTTAATTTTCATTTTTCGGGTGAACTATCCCCCTTTAAGGGGTTGACGGGAACCGGCGAACATTTTGAAAGTAAAGACAGCAGGCCCTCACGGATGACTGCTGTAACATATAATAAAACAAGACAAAACCAAAAGTTCAGGCCTGGTCCTCTCTTGATCTTCACTGTCGTCACTCCTCCTTTTATGCTTTTGCTCCTCCGTGAGAGATATGAGAACGGTCCGACACGGCTCATTATCAATCCTGCCTCCGGCCTCGCGCCGTTCACTCGCGGCCCTCGGCCTCGACCTGCTCGCCACTATTACATTTATGCATTTAGCATATGCTTTGATACAAAGCAACTTACAAATGAGGAACAAAAATCATTTTGTCAAGGAGCTAACAATATTCGTAATATGCAAGCTGGAACAAACAAACAAATTGGTTGTTGCTGGAATCTTGGTCAGGACATGGTGTGCATTTACCCAACACTTTTATCCAATATATTCAAGACATATTCAGTGCTCTTTGGGAATCAAGCGCATTGTCCAGACGCTGTTAGTGCCATGCTCTACTAGTTGAGCTACAGGAACAGAAATTGAAATGTCATGCCTTCAACTAGCTCATTCCATTAAGACTTGCTAGCAAACAGATCTATAACCAAGTCCCCAGTCGCACTTGTGTATACAGTAGTTTTCATTTGCACGATATCACTTGGGGATTTAAAAAAAAGACTGACACATCTCTAGAGCTCGTATGAGGTAGATTGTATTCATGCAAATCCATCTGTATTTGCTTTTAAGCAGAGACTTGTTGTGTCTCTACAGGGAACGTCCCACAATCAGATTTTTTTTTAATCTCTCCCCTGGGGTTTGGAAAAGTCTTGCTGTATTCACTCTGCTTAGCTTCAGGCAGAGGTGTTATTAGAACCTCTTGTGAATCTCAAGTCTACTCTATCATTAGGTTGGAGGGAAAGCGAGGGACCGAGGCGCATCTCTTCTCGTTCAGCTTGCTTTTTTTGTTTGTTTTTTTTCCTATGCCGCATCTACTCACTCTTCACGAGTCATTATTCCCCATCTGCAGACGCATAGCTGTTGTACTGTAGGGTATGCATGGAAAGTGATCAATACAATATTGTCACCCAACACATCATCATTCTTCAATTGTTCGCTCAAGTCAACCTCTCTCTCTCTCTCTTCTCGGTTTTCCATTTTCTCTACTTCCTCCATTTGAATTTGTTCACCTCTCTCTTTCTTTATATTAAAGATGCCTTTGGTAGATTTACTGTATTTTCACTTTTCACTGCCTTGTTTATTCTGGGACAATATGTGAAGGAGGATGAAAAAATATTGGGAGAATACTGCGCTTGTAAAAATGAAGCTCCTGACTTTCAGTTAAAATTGCCTTTTGCAAGATGGGTGGTATGACCAAAATCTTAAACCATGTTATGAGTATATATAACATTGTACCCTTTTTTCCTGAGAGTATAGGATGCATTAAGCTGGTCAAAAAGTACAGTAAAGTCATTTACAAATGACTTTATATTTCAAATATAAAGTCTATGTCATTGGATCTCAATACTCAAAACTGCTTAAGATATTCATCTGAAGTTTCATCTCTGAAATGTCTTTACAGGTTTTTAGCATAATCAGAGATAAATTAGCTTATTGTTGATTTGAAGTATGTTATTGAGACATTTGACAAGCAGTTGCGAGATTTCAATCTTTCTCCATTCAAGATCTGTTCTCAAAATAAATTGTTAACTGCAACTTGCCTTGAATGAACATTGATTTAATTCGTGTTTCTTTCATTCACTAGGTATGCGAGAGTGGACTTTGATATCCTAATTCAGCAGCTTCCATTCATCAAAACAATAATTCAAGGAAATTGATCACTGCAGCCACATAGATAGTTGGGTTTTAGCAGAATCTACCAATCTGCAGAGCCCAGATATCAACTAGTGCAAGAATAATCGTGCAAAAATTAACTGTGAGTGAATTAGTTCAGACCGATTGACTTTGCAAAGTGTCACAATTCCAAAATTGATGAAACCTCTATCATTGGATTGAATACTTCTGAGTCACAGCCGGCCCAGAAGCCAATCACCTGAGTGCTTTTTTTGTCCCAGCAGGGAATTCCACCAGATCAAATTACCAGAATGGTTTTGTCTGGGTTTTGTATGCATGGTTAATTTTTCACCCTAAAGCAGCAGCACTGGTCCAGATTTACAGTTTTCTGTATCCAAAGTTGGAAGGAATCAGTACTGACCCTGATTCTCTCTCTCTCAGTAGCCTATTTCCATCGACACGTTTTTATCCGAATTAAGTGATATCGAATGAAAAATGCCTTATGGAAACAGTAAAATTCGATGAAATTTCATGAAAATCGACTCAAATGAAATGCGTTCGGTCTCGTCGGATTTTCTCTTGATCGATATACGGCTAATGCGATAAAAGCTGATGGAAACGTTATTTGCCGAATAAATAATGCATTGCGATTAAGTTTTATGCCCTTTCATGGTTGCAACACGTCAGAGTTCATTTCCGGCCAGTCTGTTGTACGCATACATGGCGGATGTCAACAAAGACAGATGTAAGTGGACAAAGCAAAAAGATGCTTCAACCAAAGGGTTTCCGTGAACCACGATCTCCCAGAACTGATGGAGCGCTGTCATTCCCAAACCACAGTCACCTCCGCTGTCGTCGGGCATACGTGCATCGTCATCATCATAGCAATGTTTATAGCATTGCTGTTTTCTTAGGTTAGTTTTGCTTGTTTTTACGTTGTTTTCTTAGGTTAGTTTTGCTTGTTTTTACGTGGCTTGGTTGAATTGTAATGTAGAATGTGGTCTGTTATTTCTAGTTAACAGACTGCGGCGCTGCTAGTATAACACACCGTTGCCATGGACGCAGTTCAGAGACAGAACAGACTATTTTCTTTAGCAGAAGCAATACTCGCTTTTAAATCAATAAACTCGTTTTTAAGTCAATATTTTGTGTCAAATTATTTATTTATTTGGTTGATTTATATGTAGGCTAATAAGCAGGATAATATATAGCGAGGCGGTTGTATAGCGAATACAACCAACAACCGCCTCGCATACATTATCCCATTCATATGTCGCTATCAGCTGGCACATAAGCATTATTAGACTTCTACTTGTATAATACTTGAAATATTGATCATTTTTGGTAGCTGGCGCGATCCGTTTTGTCTAACAAAACTTTGTTCGCAAAAGTTTGCTTGAATGTTGTTCGATTCAGTGCGAAAATAAATGGAAACACCTTAAAATGTCTCAAATCAATTTGATATACCAATTTCATCGCAAAACAGCATGTGACGTCATTACGTACAGGTTTTTATTCGCTTTAAAGCCGTTGGATGGAAACACACTTTCACCAGCTTTATCCGCATGAGTTTTTTAACCGAATTTCAGATAATTCGATTGACAAGTGGATGGAAACATGGCTTGTGTCTATTTCTTTCTCTCAACATTTATCAGTTTTAATAAAAAATATGTATTAGTTACGCTCTGTTTGCCATTGCAGACAGTACCGCCACAAATAGTACCCGGTCGTCATAGCGACGCCTTTCGTACCTCGCTGCCCTATCAAGCTTTCGCTGGATCCTCTCTTCGTCAACCAAACAAAGGAAAGTCTGCACCTCCTCGTTTGACCACGGCGTATTCTTACGGCGTGCAATAATAATATAATAGTAAGTTTAGTAACTATCTCTGGCCAAACTATTTAAAAATGACGGGGTGATATTCTGGATACTCCTGGCACATGCAATGATGATGTAGTGATTGGTGACGATTCTCTCTGACCAATCGGCAGACGCCATTGTTTTCACGTCACATTTTAGTACTGGCTCAGCTCGCTTTAGCTCACTCCGGACCTCGCCAGAAGTGATACAAAAAAAGTACCCGAAAGCAGGTACAGGTACAACTTTTACACAGTGGGAAAACAAAAAAAGGTGAACCGTGTCTATCTAGTGGAAAAGCGCCAAAAGTAATTTGTCAAGGAGCCAAGCGTAATATACAATGCTTGACAACTAGATTCCAAAGCCAGCTAGAGGAGAGAAGAAATGCAGAGAATATTTTTGTGTGTTTCTGTGTAATTGGTTTCTTGTGAAAGGAAAGAGGTGTGTCTTCAGCCGCTTTTGAACAATGTGATGGTCGCAGAGGTTTGGGTGGAAGTTGGTTGCTTGTTCCACCAGAGAGGAACAGAGAGGGTGAACATTTTGGAGAATGACTTTTTGCCTTTTCGGTGGGGGGTGTAAACTTTAAGTAGTGAATTGATGTAAGGAGACGCTGTTCCAGTGGTAGTTCTTAAATATGATTCTGGCTGCAACTAAGGCTGCTTGAAGACCAGGGGGCATATTTACTAAACAGGGAAAATTAGTGTGAGAACGCAATTCCAAAACAGTGCTGATGGGAATGGAAAGTTCTGCACATTAACTTCTGATGACTTGCAAATTAAAGAGCACATATGCAGTCAGATCATTTCCATAATGACCAATGCAATCTAATTGTGCGGTAAACAATGACACAAACACCAGTAACAAGTGCAAACCTTAGTTGATAAATGGACTGCATTTATATAGCGCTTTCAAAGACCCAATGGCCACCAAAGCGCTTTACATATTGCCATATCGAAGCAGCTGGGGTTAGGTGTCCTGCTCATGGACAATTGGTCAAACTGGGGATTGAACCACCAACCTTCTGGTTTGTAGCCAACCAACAAAATATTTCCTGACTTTCACAGTATTTAACTGTGTTTTTTTACAGTAAAATACTGTTTTAATTATTTTACTGTAATGTAATGTGGATTCGCTCACTGACTATTAACTATCTGCTGTGATATGACAGCAAATTACTGTAAAACATAAAACAGCTGCAACACAATAAATTACTGTATTACAAGATACAGTTGTTAACTCTATTTATACAGTTATGCACTGTGAAATACAGTAATGATGTGATATCATTAACTGTGAAATCACTGTACGCAACTGTAATTTTACGTACTGTAAATTACTGTGGAAGTAATGCAATTAGTAGCCAGTAGTTTACTGTAAAATCAGTGCATTTTTTTACAGTGCTGAGCCACCGCCACCCTCACTCAATTAATCACTTTGCTAGATTCATTTCTAACACAGTCTCATCCCAAAAAGTCATATAACTGACGTTTTGGGACGTATTTTGACCATACGTCAATATCCGCCTTTTTAGGGCCCCCTTAAACGTCGGTAGATGGCGATCCCGGGCCGTCATACAACTGACGCTTTACCTTTAACGTCAGTTAGGTGACGGGTTAGGTTTAGGGTTAGGTTTAGGTCTGGGGTAGAGTTAGGATCCCATAACCTCATCTACCGACGTTTAAGGGGGCCCTAAAAAGGCGAATATTGACGTATGGTCAAAAGACGTCCCAAAACGTCAGTTATATGACGTCTTGGGATGAGACCGGGTTGTCATTTCAAAGATTACTCTCCTCCCATCAATTGTGCGCCAAATGCATATGCAATGTGTGTCAGCCACAAAAATAACTTCACTGCGTGTCTTTGTAGTAAATCCTGAAAGTAACGGCAAAAGAGGGTTTGTGCTGGCTGTTAGTTAGTCTGGCCCCAGGTGTGCTGCTGCGATCTTGAGCATCTGCTCACACTAGAAGGCTTGCCAGTATGGTGTTGCAGTAGTCCAGTCTTGAAATTACAAGAGCTTGGACAACGAGTTGTGTCACATACTCTGACAGAGATGGTCCGATTTTCTTAATGACCTGCATGACTGTGGATATTGATGGAAAACTTAGTTGCTCATCAAACACAATCCCCAAGTTGCTTGCTGTACTTGTTGATATTAATGTTGTGGACCCCAGTTGCACAGTGATGTTGTGGTCAACTGACGGGTCTGCGGGAATTACAAGCAGCTCCATCTTTGATGATGTTCCCGCATCCAGGCGGAAATGTCTGAAGGGTGAGCAGATATGCGAGCTGAAATAGTGGAATCGTCAGTTTGAGATGATCAGCAGAGCAGTGGTATGAGAAGCCATGTGACTTTATGATCATTTCCAGTGAAGATGTGTAATGACATGCGAGTGAGTTAATAATGAGAGAATTTTTATTTTAGGGTGAATTTACCCCAACAGCTTCAAAAGACCAGAAAATCCCAAGTTCATTCATTTTTTTTAAAGAGACAGACCATAGAAATATTCTGTATCTTGTCTCATTTTTTGTGTGCAATTCGTCTGATGCACAAAGTAAAAACAACAAGAGCAGAGAGCAAATAGCACACGCGACCATTCAGTTTGACAGTAATATTTGGTAATTTACAAGAAAGATGACTTTGAGACATACTGCTCGATCCGCCCGAGCATTAAACAGCAGACCACTTTGAGCACAGCGTGAATGTGTGCGTGTGCGCAGACGGCCGTTATAAACAAACTCAGACTGGACACAAGCGGGGACTGCTAGACCTCTGAATCATGTCTGACTCCAGGCTGAATTGATTACAGCAGATGTCTGATTGCTGACCGTCCATCTGCTGCGGACAATCTAAATTGCAACTCCTCCGAGGGTCCCGCGGCCCCTCCCTATTCCCGTCCAGCTCTGATAAATCAAATCTCACCCTGTGATTCAGCCCTCACTCTCCTCTGCCACGCCAACATAGGAAACGACTCACAATTTCCCCTGAGATTGAATTGAAGTGATTTATGAGTGCCAGGCGTGGCATGCAGGACTCATGACTATGTGGCGATGAATGTTTGTGAACTCACAGAAAAATAGAAAATGTTCTTTGTGGGCATGGAAATGAAAGTCGGACTGATTTGAATGAGAAAGATGTATGATGTCAATTTTTGCACACAACGTGCATATATCCATGTGTGTGCTTTATTGTAGGTTGCCTTTGAAACTTTTCAACTTCTGGAGAGTTGATGCTATGAAGCTGAACAGAAATCGGAGGGAAGAATACTTGGGATGATCTTGGGATTTTCCATTGTTTTGCATTTCTGTCATATTCTCACCTTCATAAAATTAGGACCTTATGACTTTTTAATGATGTTGACTTTTTTTACCAATGATGCAG